>NC_133140.1:45738295-46054795 GCF_048418815.1 Hemitrygon akajei
ACACACACACACACACACACACACACACACACACACACACACACACACACACACACACACACACACACACACTCCAGTAGCTATGACTAAACAATGATAGTGGCTGATTTTTCTCCATCTAGCTACAAAGTCCCACCATCGTGCAGACTAAAAATTCTGCATGTGGCTTTCTTAGTCTATACATCAAAATTCCACATTGCTAGTTCAGGTACTCGCCTTTAGAAGAGCTTCTATTACAATTATGATATTGAGTGGCAATTGCTTTCAAATGAAATGTATATGTCTTTGCCTTTGTGGTCTACAAAGTATGTACTTCATCAGAAAGGCATGGAAAAACTGTTAAACAGATCTACTTCCAGAGAAGGTCCTTTATATGTCAGTCCACATTAGTTGAATTCAGATCCAACCTGAAGGTTAGGTCTACTATAACATAACAGCCTCTGAGGCCAGTAATGATCAGCATGGGCACTGTTTCGAATTCCTGAGTTTTAACAGGTCAAAGGTTTAATAGCAGCTGAGACTCGAGTTCTGGCCAGTGCTAATGTCGGAGTGCCAAGATCAATATCCTACAGCAGGAATATTGCCAATCCTCAATGCCAGCCAGCTGGAAATAGACCTGTGAAAATGTATCGTCCAAGAGTTCTTTTCCCACTGAAGATCTAATCCAGTAGTCTCCAAAAGGTTATTTAGAGACTTATCCAAATAGGATCAGCTTTTCCCTGCAAGTACTGAACTTCTAATTGGTTATTTAAGAACAGTTCTATTAAAAGGAAAAAAATTAGCTTTATTTGTCACATGAACATCAAACAGAGTGAAATGCATCATTTCATTTGGGGACTTCACCCAGATTTGTTTGAAGAAATCCCTGCCCAATTATCATCAGCATATAACCTGGAGCATCAGAGGCCCCAACACACTAGACCAGTGTTATACTAAGATAAAGAATGCCTACTGTTCCATGCCCAGGCCACAGTTCAGGAAATCCGACCACTTGACTGTCCTTCTCCTACCTGCATACAGGTAGAGGCTAAAAAGCAAAGCTCCAGAGATTAGAACAACAAAGAGGTGACTGCGGGAGGAGTGGCTACGGGATTGCTTCAAATCGGTGGACTGGGCCAGGTTCACGAACTCATCTATGGATTTGAATGAATACACACCATGGTTGTCATGACCTTCATAAAGACAGTTGTAGATGAATGTATCCCCAGAAAATCATTCAGAATCTTCCCCAACCAGAAGCCATGGATTACCATAAGATCTGCACTCTGCTGAGGGCCAGACTGGAGACATTCAAGTCTGATGACCAGGAAAGTTACAAGAGATCCAGGTATGGCCTCTGGAAAGCCATCTCATGGGTGAAGTGACAATTCTGGTCTAAACTTGAACCAACAAAGGATGTTCTACAGTTGTGGCAAGGTTTGAATACTATCACCTCTTATAAAGTTCAATCAAGGCAACAACAGGGCTTTGCTTCCAGATGAGTTCAATGGCTTATATTAGTGGTCACCAACCCGTCGATCGCGGTTGACTGGTCAATCTTTGAGACTTTCCCAGTAGATGCCCAAAAAAAAAAGAAACTTAAATACACAAATACTGTTGAGAGATTGTTTCCGGGTTGCGATGTTTTAGTTCCGTTCTTTCTGCCCAGAGCGCATGCGTGTAGCTCCCCCCCGCCACGCCCTACAGTGTACTTCAGTGGTCCCCAACCACCAGGCTGCGAGGAAACGATATGAGTCAACTGCACCTCTCCTCTTTCCCTGTCACGTCCACTGTAGAACTTGAATACACGCGATGTCATCAGTTGCCTAAATGCAGTGATACCCTTGCACGGGGGATCACTGGTTGGCCTCGGGTAACCGGCCGCCCCGTGCGGCCGGCGAGAAGTGCCGTTGCTACTGGCCTGGAGCGCGGACAGATGTGCGCCACCTCTAAACCTGTTTAGCACACCGAATGTTCATGGGAAACCCGGTGCTAAAATATTCGCAGACAACCTAATTCGGGTTTAGGGTTCCGTAAGTATCAGAGCAGCTAACTCACTGCGATCGACTGAAAGTCATCCCTCAAGACAAACTTCTGTCGGCCGATAGATCCTACGGGGGGGGGGGGGGGGGGGGGATGTGCTCCCTGTCGCACTCCTCACTCGGTCAGTCGGTCACTCTCTCTGGACCGCGACCGCCACGGCCCCAGTACAGGAACTGCCACACCTGGCCAAGGCGGCGGGTGGGCGGAAGGCTGTCTAATGAGGCAATGAAGCACCTGAAACTGCTTCGGTACCTTGAGTCCAAGCACCCTGCACTTAAAGACAAACCCACTGAGCTTTTTCAGCGGAAAAAACGTGAGCAAGCAGGACAGAAGCTAAGTGCTGAGAGCCACAAAAACTAAATTGCGGAATAGACTGGACATAAGGAACCTGCTTTGAGTATCGCTGTATTTCGGTCATGTTTACCACCACCCCCCCCACCCCACCGTCAGCCGGTCCGCAAGAATATTGTCAATATTAAACCAGTCCGCGGTACAAATAAGGGTGGTGACCCCTGGTGTTCATGCATTATTTCTACTTCCGGGTTGTGGGGTTTTACTTCCGGTCCTTTCTGCCCCAGCGCGCATGTGTGTAACTAATCGATTTGTGGTTGATCTTGCCTTTCACTAAGGCCGAGGTAGGGGATCTTGGGCTTAAAAAGGTTGGTGACCACTAGCTTATATGCTCATTATGATCATTAAAACACAGAGCAACTTTTACAAACTCCCCACATCCCCGATGATCCTGCGATTTCAGCCTGAGGCTGACACACAAACAGTCTTCAGGAGAGTAAATCTACAAAAAGTATCCTGTCCAGACAGGGTATCCAGCCAAGTACTAACGACCTGTATTGATCAACTGGCTGGAGTGTTCACCAAGATCTTTAACCTCTCAGTTTAGTGGTCTGAGGTAGCCACCTGCTTCAGGCAGGCTTCACTCAAACCATTGCCCAAGAAGGACATGGTAACCTGCCTCAATCACTGTTGTCCAGATGCACTTACATCCACAGTGAAGACGTGTTTTGAGAGGGTGATGATAAAACACATCAACTCCTGCCTGAGAAGCAACATGGATCCACTCCAATTTGCCTATTACTGCAGCAGGTCCACAGCAGATGCCATTTCACTGGTGCCTCACTCAACCCTGGAACACCTGGGCAGCAAAAATGCTTACATCAGAATGTTCTTCATTGACTGCAACTCAGCATACAATACGATCAATCCCTCAAAACTAATCATAAGCTTCAAGATCTTGGCTGCAACACCTCCTTGTGCAATTGGATCCTTGATTTCCTCACTTGCAGAACCCAGGAAACAACATCTCTTCCACAATCTCCATCAGCACAGGTGCACCACAAGGCTGGGTGCTTAGCCCCCTGCTCTACTCACTTTACACTTATGACGGTGTGGCTAAGCACAGCTCCAATATCGTATTCATGTTTGCTGACAACACCACTGTCACAGGCCGAAACTAAGGTAGTGACCAATCAGCATATAGGAGGGAGATGGAAAATCTGGCTAAGAGGTGCCACAACAACAACTTCTTACTCAGTGTCAGCAAGACATCAGCTGATTATTGATTTTAGGAGGAGCAAACCACAGTCCATGAGCCAGTCTTCATTGGAGGATCAGAGGAGGAGAGGGTCTGCAACTTTGAATTCCTTGGTGTTACCGTTTTGCAGGACCTGTCCTGCGCCCAGCACGTAAGTGCAAGTACAAAGCACAACAGCGTCTCTACTTCCTTAGGAGTTTGCAAAGATTTGGCGTGACATCAAAAATTGACGAACTTCTCTAGATGTGTGGTGGAGGGTATGTTGACTGGATGCATCACAGCCTGGTATGGAAACTTGAACAGAAATTCCTGTAAAAGGTAACGATTTGGCCCAGTCCATCACGGGCAAAGCCCTCCCCACCATTGAGCACATTTACACAGAGCATTATTGCAGGAAAGCAGCATCCATCATCGTGGAGCCCCACCACCCAGCTCACGCTTTTTTCTCACTGCTGCCATCAAGAAAAAGGTACCGGAGCCTCAGGACTCACACCACCAGGTGCAGGAACAATTATTACCCCTCAACCAACAGGCTCTTTAATCAAAGAGGATAACTTCACTCAGCCTCACTTGCCCCGTCACTGAAATGTCGTATAACCTATGGACTCACTTTCAAGAACTCTTCATCTCATGTTCTCAATATTTATTGCTTAATTTATTATTGTCATTTCTTTTTGTATTTACACATCTTTTGCATACACTCTCTGAATGCCCAAGTTGGTGCAGTCTTTCATTGATTCTATATGGCTAATTCTTATGGATTACTGAGTATGCCCACAAGAAAATGAATCTCTGGGTTGTATATGGTGAAATATTTGTACTTCTATAATAAATTCTCTTTGAACTTTGAATCAAGTCAATCAGCAAGGATGAGCCTGGGCAAGGGTGACCATACTTCCAGCGCTAACATAATGACTGCAAATCAATAACCCTAACCTGTACATCTTTAGAATGTGTGAGGACCATGGCACCCAGAGAAAACCCATGCAGTCATGGGAGAACGTAGATACCCCTTACAGATAGCAGGGGGAATCAAAACCTGATCTTAAGACTGGTGTGTAAAGTGTTGTGCTCACGTCCACACCACATGCTACAATAAACACTAAAGCATATTTTATGATTATATATCAATAACTAGCAGGGTATTTTAGATTGATCATACACAATAATAATGCCATGTAACTACCACTGTTGACACTTCTCCATTTTTCTCTATGATTTACACTAAGGTGTATCATCTAAAGAGGAAAATACAGTGTATTTGGCAAGCAGGTGTGCTGACGAACAAGGATATTACTCATGCATGTAAGACTCCAGTCATCACTTAATACGCACCATCATGATATGATTCTTACTCACGCAATGCTTTAACGGCTTCTTGAGTATTGCAACTTAGTTTATGGTGCGACTCTGATGGTAATTCTCAGTTTTATTTACGGTTAGCAGGAGTTGGCCATGTCCAAAATTTTGGCTGTGTTCTCAAGAGATGGTAAATGTATGCATACTAATACCCAAGCAAGATACAGTAGTGGTGAAAATTGTTAATTCAGAAGCCTTCAGTCCAAACATTAGTGAAAAGTTTGAAAGCGAGTTCACCAAATCACACCTCCCATAGCCTGTAACTAGGCTACTTGTTTGATGAATATCCTTAAAATATATCTATTAATTTTGTAAATTGCTGATGCTTGACATAGTCAAGAAAAAATGTGAGCCAAAGACATAAATAACAGATTCACTATATTTTCCTATTATTGTAAGCTTCCTTATAATGTAACTTCTGAAAGATAATCTAATTTTTCCTTTCCCTCTCCAGTTTCCTTTTCCAGTGTTTCATTTTGTGATAGAAGTCTACTCCTATTGTCTATGAGGTGTATAGAAAATGTTTCAAAATAAAATCAGTAAGAGTAAAATTTCATGTCACTTGGAGTAGAGATGAATGAACGGAAGGAATCCACCCTTAATATGGCCAGGTTTGCCTAGGAGTCACAAGGGATCTTTTGGGAAATATTAGTAAGTTCACATGCCTTTATGTCTTTCAGTCAGAAAATTCAGAGGATTCTCAGATTTCCTTTGGAATTCTAGCTCTTCTAACTTTAATTCATCGATCATTCAGCTGACTAAGGCCCAAGCTCTGCACTCCAATATATAAATCTGTCTGCGATTTCCACCAAAGGAAGCACAGCGCAAAGTGAAGAAACGGCACCTCATCCTCCGACTGGACACTTTACAGTCTTCTGGACCTAGCAATGAGTTCAACAATCTGAAATAATCAGCATTTTCATTTCAAATTTCCAGTGTCTATGCTCTATTTCTCAGGGGGCTTCTGTCCTGCTTCTCCTATTTACATTTGTTCTGCTTTTCCCAATTACTCTTACAACAAATTGACCTTTTGTCCGCTTAAATAAAAGCAGAAGATGCTACAAATATCTGGGCAGGCAACATCTGTGGAAGGAAGTGTAATGTTAATTTTACAGGTTGAGAATATTTTATTTGTCTTGATAAAAGAACATCAACTTGAAATGTTAAACATGTTTCTCTCTCGACCAATGCTGACTGCCCTACTGAATATTTGCAGCTTGTGACAATTTCTCCTCTCAGGCTTCCAACTGGGAACAGGTATTAATTTTAACCGTTGTTTCAATGACAAACTCTGCCATCTTCATCATGGATGATCCCAGGGAATGTCTAGTCCGGTGGTATTTATATCCTCGTTGTCTGTTCCTTCTGATTGATTAGTCCACAACCAATCAAGTTTCTGCTTTCCCACCTTCGTTACAATTGAATTCCATTTCTTATTTATAGAAACTATTGTCTTTGTTAAAATTCTTTTCTTTTAGTTTTATTTCAATGGCTTCCTTTGCCATGTGGTCCCAAAAGCCATTGGCATGACTCAGTAGTTTTGTGCCATCAAAGTCAGTCCTATGGCCACTGCAAGAATTTTAACAAAATCAAAAAGTCACGCTCTAAGTAAAGAACTGGAATCTCTCTGGGGTATATAAAGGACCCAATGATACCACTCCAAGGAAGAAGCAAAGGCAGGTGGTGTGGGATAGAGGAAGATGTGTAGTATTTTCCCCAACATATTATCTCACCATCTTGAATTGTATTTCATCATAAATCTGTTTGTAGAAACAACATTATAGAAATTGATGCCTCTATTTCTTATGCTACACAAGAGCATTGACTATAAAGGGATTTGTGATATTCTGAAAAGGATATGGAATGAGTCACATTAATACAGGTCTTCCATGTATTCTTTTAAATTATTCAGAATTACTTTGAATAAAGAATAGTATCTTTGTTCTTTAAGATTCTGCCTTGACAGAATTAAAGGGGACTCATTTTACATCTCAAGTGATAGTATGGAAGAGACATTATTGTTACAGCTGTCTAACACTCCCTGGATTTATTTATATTGAAGTTTCAAATTATTGGGCAAAATCTAAATTAGCCATAGCACATCAACTGTCCTGATGCAATATTTTGTTGTCATAGTTCAATATGTAACTGAAGTTAGAATATGTATCTTTAGCATTTAGAATTTATCTTAAAAATGAAGCAGTTAACAAATTTGCTTTTTCCCTTTCCAGATTATAAATTGGATAATGTGTGAGTGAATACAGTTATAAAATATTCATAATGATAAAATGTCTTCAATTACTCACATTTCCCTCCAGTTTCCAGCACAGTAAAACCACCAAGATCTTTGACTCATACATGTTACAGATTGTTAAGCAGACATAACTCACTTCAAATTTCAATTGTTTCTTCATGCCAGTCTGTCCAGCCCCCTTTTCCATCTTCTTCTCATTTGCACTGACGAAGCCATCCGTAGTCTCCGGAGGCAGGGCAACTTCAAACGACAAAATCAAAGATTGCATTAGTAGTCAGGTTCATTCCAAGAGATCATTTCAATAGATACATTCAACAGCGGTAATGTACATTTATGCATTTTACATAAACCTGATAAAAATATAAATACTAATTAGAAATGCTAATATCCAAAATATAAAACTACTACAAAACATTGCAAAATATGCTAAGAATCAAATGTCAAGAGTTTATCATAGAAAACACAAAAGAAATAAATGTCCCACTTGTGTCTCACAATGCAACAAATATATCACCCTAACCAATACTCCAATTCCTCACATATTTTTTGGGTCTTTCATTAAAAGTACCCTTTCATCATCTGCACAATGCAGACAGTATAAAGAATATTGCAACAACTTTCCGAAGTTCCATAATTACTTCAATTAGATTTAGATCAAGTGTCGAGTCCTGAGTTCAGCACTCCAAATGATTTGACAGTATACATAGAAACACAAAATCACTTCAAGAAAACAATGGCTTCACCAAGACTAACAAACCTTCCAGATGATTTTTCTAAACTTTGTTCTGCAGAATCTTACAAGACCTTACCACAGCAATATAATTCCTGTTGTTCTAAAAGATTAGATTTTCTCAACTTAAATCATTTGCAATATTTTGCATTTAAAAATAAATATACATTTATTTTTCCCATTATTTATTAATTCATTACATTTCAGCATGTTGCTTAAAAATGCAGCTGGCTCAAATATTCAAGTGTATTCTATAGTATTGTTAACTATACAGCCCTGAACATCATTGACAGAATCTAGAAGGCAGCCCCTGGATACCCGTAAATTTCAATGGTACTGTTGTGACAATGTTTACCAAGTCCTGAAACGAGTCTCCTAAACAGTAGATTTTATATTTCATCTGTGATCTAAAGTTAAGAAATTAAAGCTTAAAGGTCTCTAATTCTCCAGCAAAGAGATCTAGATACTTACTGTTCATCAATAATTCACTCCTGAACCCACAAGTGACTGCTTTACTTCTTAAATGTAGTTAATCAACCCCTTCAAACTGTAACTCTCTAATTTCCTTATAGAAAAAAATTTGGGCATTATATTTTCTTATAAGTCACAAGATTGATCAATGGATTTATTATTGCAGTCTGGGGGACCATTAGGATTAACAACAGCACTAAAGGGGAAGTCCAAGTGGCACTAACGCATCAAGTAAGCAACTTTAATGTCATTTAAACAATTCTGTAAACAATCTTAAAAGTTGTCAACAAATACAAGTTGGCCAACTGTAAACTGATTCGTTTTTCCACACCATTCTCACACTGCTAAGACAGCACTCATTCCAGGATACAATTTGACATATACCAAAATCTTCCATTACCTCACCCAAAGGGCAAGACCTCACATGCTATTGGATAGTACAGCAGAAACCCTGGCTGACTTCTGTCTTCCCTAGTCCAAGGACATGGATTAGGGAGATTTGTATATAAATAGATCCACATTCTTGCTCATATAATAGCACACGAAGAGCCAAATAGCTTTGTCCAAATCCTTTTATTGAATTTTAGATACCTGTATTCTCTTGAAGAATGTAGTCTTGCCATCATAATTATTTATATTAAAATATTTAAACAATCCAGTTTAGTACTCTTCTTGTTTACTTGATAACATAAGCACTATTTTGCTTTATCTGTCGGAATTACAACAAAAATGATTAGGAGGGGTTACTGAGCATCCAACTTCAGCTGAGCCCCATCTATTTCCCCAACCAATATTCATCACTAAAGCAAGTTTCAATAGTCTTTCTCAGGGAAAGAGAATTGAAAACTAGAGAGGATAAAGTGGGAGGGAAAAGATTTTAAAAGTGACCTGAGAAGCAACTTCCTCACACAGAGGGTGGTCAGTAGATACAATAATATAATTTAAACTTTGACAGGCACATGAGAATGTTTGAAGGGATAAGGCCTAAATAGGATTGATCTAGATGGGGAAATTGGCCAGCATGGACAATTTGAGCCAAATGCTCTGTTTCTGTGCTGTAGTATTCTATCACACTGTGGCACTAGTGATGAATTACATTCAAAAGTGAGCTCTTCACAGGTTATCAAGATCTTTGACAATCACCATTAAGCCCAGAAGTTCCCACTTCACATCATCTGCTCCAGTTTGATCAGGGTGAGGCAGTGCAAAGGAGTCAGTTCTATTACGCATTTATCTTGACTTGCCCAAGCAGCTGCATGTAGTGAGGTAGTATGGAAGTTAACATCCTACACATGGTAATTGTGTGTGTGAGTCACACAGTTAATCACTTGGTGATTAATCTCCCCTACAACAATACATTGCTCAGGAAAACAAATGAAACTGCAGTTGTTGGAATTCATTTAAGAATCTCAGGGTGGTATGCGGTGACATATATGCCATCAGCATCATTATATGCTGTGTTATACGATATAGATGATTATGGTCTCATGATTATGGTCTTCTACAGAAGTGCTTTGCCATTGCCTCTTTAAGATAGATAGATAGATAGATAGATAGATAGATAGATAGATAGATAGATACTTTATTCATCCCCATGGGGAAATTCAACTTTTTTTTCCAATGTCCCATACACTTGTTGTAGCAAAACTAATTACATACAATACTTAACTCAGTAAAAAATATGATATGCATCTAAATCACTATCTCAAAAAGCATTAATAATAGCTTTTAAAAAGTTCTTAAGTCCTGGCGGTAGAATTGTAAAGCCTAATGGCATTGGGGAGTATTGACCTCTTCATCCTGTCTGAGGAGCATTGCATCGATAGTAACCTGTCGCTGAAACTGCTTCTCTGTCTCTGGATGGTGCTATGTAGAGGATGTTCAGAGTTATCCATAATTGACCGTAGCCTACTCAGCGCCCTTCGCTCAGCTACCGATGTTAAACTCTCCAGTACTTTGCCCACGACAGAGCCCGCCTTCCTTACCAGCTTATTAAGACGTGAGGCGTCCCTCTTCTTAATGCTTCTTCCCCAACACGCCACCACAAAGAAGAGGGCGCTCTCCACAACTGACCTATAGAACATCTTCAGCATCTCACTACAGACGCCAATTGAATGACGCCAACCTTCTTAGGAAGTACAGTCGACTCTGTGCCTTCCTGCACAAGGCATCTGTGTTGGGTCTTTACAAGACCCAGCTTATACAACCATCCACCATCTGCTCCCATGGCTTCAAGTGACCCTGAGTGTGGAATTCTGGAATTCTGGAATCTGTAGTTTCTTATGTCTCCAATGAATCTGATCTCTCATTGTCTCCTTTATCATGCATATGATCCTTTCTCATCCAGTTTCTTTAAAATGCATCCCAAAGAGTCAGTATTCTTGTTCCTTGTCGCTCGATCAATCATAGCAAAACTCCATACAGTACTTACTTTTGTTGTGCCATGCCAAAGTCCCATTCTTTTGGTAAGCGATGCCTAGGAGCTCTCTAATGCTCTTCACTAATCTTCAGTGATGTCGGTAACATTTAAAGTGAACAGCACACTCCATTATTTTCTGTGAATGGACAGGACTTCCTATTCATCAAGCACACCTTGAGCTTTTCTGCTCCCACAGAAATTTGCAGAGAAAATTCAAATTGTTAGCAAGGCCACGGGAACTCTAGCAATTAGACATAATATAGTGGAACTTGCAGTGTGCTCGACCCAAAAACCTGTTATGCACAGAATCAGATGTTGAGATGACAGAAAGCACACATTAGTCAGAATATTCATATTTCCCCTAACAGTCCAAGTTAATCTGAGGTGAGGAACTGAGCACCAGAGACACCTGTCTGAAGTCTTCAACTGATTCAGCCCAACATCTGTTGGGATTAGCACTACAGCTCTATCACCAAGAACATTTTTCACTGAAATTGCTGCTAGAACTGCACTATTGATATAACATTTAGCAGGTTGCTAGACAAGTTTAAAGGTTTCGGTGATGGCTTGCTGATTATATACTGAGTACAATACAATTTGAAGGTAAACCAGTCAGTTGCTTTATTGTTTCAGCATGAGAGAGAGAAACGTTGTGGGATCAGGACTGCCAAATGGCCATTTCACAAAACTGTCCTGATCACAGCAGGCAGTATAATGAGGAGATTGAGAATGTTGATGAGTTACAGCTTGTAATGTAACAAATATACAGGACCGTTCCATCTTGAAATCCCCAGATATGTTAGGGAGCTCTTTTTTCCCTCTAATATTTTGCAATGAGGTATCCCAGGATTAGCATGTTGCTTCCAAACTGTAGGGTCTTCCCGAAGAAGTAAAAAGTTAAATCCGTGATGAGCTGCAGAGAATCGAGCGAACCTTGCCGACTGGAATGAATCCAGGTTAACGTAAGCACAGCTTAGCTTTTATCATCTCGATCTGGTTCTGATTTGCTACAGGCTCAATTATGCAGGGTGGTCTAGAAAGGCAATATCTGGCTTTAGCAATAGCGAACAATTGTGCTCTAATGAACAGTCTTTAATAATTTAATTATTATACAGTAGAAATATTTGAATTTACATAATAGTCATTACTTACTTTCTATGAATAATTTATCAGAAATAATGCCTATTATGCAAAGCACAAGAAAAAGAGATTTAATTTTGGTAACCTGCCAACAGATTGAACAATTTTGTCAGTTGAAAGCTGAGGCAGATGAATTAGACACACCCTTAATTTAATAGATCTCCAACTGCAATCGTTGGCTAGTAAGACTGATAAGCTCTGTGGCAGCTTACTGGGGTGAGGTTTCAGTTCATTTCATTGTGTATGACCTTAAAGTAAAATCCTAATTATTGTGCCACAGTATTAATCATCCTTCTTATTCAACATGTGTATCTACAAACCCAAAACTTCAATATATTTCATTAAATTTATTCTGCATCCATTTCACGCATGAGATATGGAAACATAACCAATTATGAACGCAGTCCCCTGATTGGGTGGTATCTTGCTGCAACCGCATTACTAATCTTTGCAGCTCAAAACCTGGCTTTATTCATCACAAATTTACATTCTTCTGAAAACTTCTGTGTTGAACTTCTCAGTGTTTGTCCCCCACAAAATTTTCGGAGAAACTTTTTTAAAAAAAGAACTGCTATGTTCCAAGTCACTGACAAGATGCCCTACGGTTCCTACAGCGGCATTGTATGACAATGTACACTTGGTAAAAATGACAGATTTGTTTGGAAATGCTGTTAAATGAATGCCTAGTTTACGATTATTTGATGGATATTTTAGTAACTCATTGCTGATTAGTACATATACATTGGATCACATGATAAGCTAACAGAAAATTTCTAAATTTCGTAACAGACATCTGGTTTTTAAAACTTCTCTTTCTGGAATGATGCACTAAGCCTCTTCCTCAAGCTATATTTTTAAACTTGCTTTGTAATCCAGTTAGACACAAAAATATGAAAAATAAACCATATCCCCTTTTACAACAGTCTCCTTTAATCCTCACTGAATCATTATCAAAGGAAGACAGCTAGAAGAAAAAGAAACCCGCACAATAGGAGTTGAGAGGTACACAGGAAGCATACAAGTAATGAATTATATCGAAATCTGATGTTTAAAGTAATTTTAATGTTTTCAGTGGATTGCTCTTGCAAAATGTGAGTCAGGGTACAGTAACTCTGTCAAAGGTTCTTTGTATCAATGTGACGTGGAAAGGAGTTGGATGGGACCAAATCACGTTGTCCCAAAAGTCTATTGAATATTGAAAGGCCTAGATAGAATGGAGAGGATTTTGGTTAATTGGGACACATCAATTGTAGAAGACCAGAGGGCATTGCCTCAGAATACAAGGATACCCCTTTAGAGTAGAGATGAGGATGAATTTCTTTAGCCAGAAGGATGTGAACTGTGGAATTCATTGCCACCGGTGGCTGTGGAGGCAAAATCATTTGGCATATTTAAAGCGGAGGCTGACAGATTCTTAAGGGCTTCAGAGACTACCAGCAGAAAGCAGGAGAATAAGGCTGAGAGGGATAATAAATCAGTCATGATGTAATGGTGGAGCAGATTTAATAGGCTGAATGACTCCTCTCTGCTCCTGTATCTTAAGGATTTGGCACTCTATGGAACATGACTCCTGGGGTCCTTTTGAACATTTTATAAGCTTGCATTAGAGCCATTCCACTGGGTTGTAAAGGCACATTTTTCCCTTCACACTCTCTTTAAGGGACCACCAAAATCTGTGTACTCTAAATGGATTTAACTAAACCTGCACCCAGTTGTCTTGTCTCTGATAATCAGATGGGCACCAGCGGGAATAAACCAGGTATTGCTTGGCTGCAAGTAATTCTTTGATTGTAACACAAATGTGGAATAACTCTCAGTCCACAAAATAAAATCAAACTCTAATCCATATCATCACTATATACAATATTAATACTGGGCAAAGGAATTTAAGAAGGTTATTTGCACTGAGAATAGTGTTTTACTTCCCTTCGCGATCTCTGCCAGCTCAAACAAGACTTCATAACTAATTAGATATTCCCCTCCCTTGCCTTTTCAGCATTTAGAAACACATCGCACAGACAAAGAAAAGTAATATGTTTCTAACTGCCACATCATGTCACGCATTATTCGAGGTATTCCTCTTGTTCCACCCAAATCTCCCCCACCTTCTCAGTCACTGAAAACTAACTTGTTAACTCTCCTTCCCAATTCTAACACACAGTCTTGACCCAAAACATTAAACTGTTTCCTTTTCCACAGATACTGTTTGACCTGCTGAATACTTTCAATATTTTCCATTTTATTTCAGTTTTAATGGCCTTGATGATATATGTTTACTTCTTGACATAACTTCAATTTCATTATATCAGAACTGCACATCTTAGAATTTCATAAAAATGCCATTCCTTTAGATTTGTGAAAACTAGCTACAGCTCTAAATATCCAGTAAAATACATTATTACAAACATTTTTTCAGTTATAATGACAAAATTGTGTGAAAAAGATCACTTTTTAAGTTAGTTTAAAAGTCTAGTTATGTTACATGTATTGCAGATCATGGTCTGGATCACTAAGGTTGAACTGCCAATTATGTATTATCCTCTGTTTATCCTATTAGGAAGCAACTGTAAATGTAAATGCTTTATTTGACCGTATTCACTTGAAACTCTTTGATTCTCAATTCTCATGCTAAGAAAATGCATTTTGGCTGTAGATCAGACAGAATTAAATAGAATAACTAATTCATTAAGTTAAAATTTAAACACTGTTTCTATGCTAGCCAGAAGAGTGAACTTTTTTTTGAAGATCAAAGAAGATTTCCCCCCACCCATCTCCAAAGCTAAAATTAAATCACTCCCAACATGCTTCTTTGGGGTTACTTACAGCTATGTGAACCAACCATTATTAATTTGTATTTAAGGAGTAATGATACAAAAAACTGCCACCTTCAGGGCCTAAAACTTTTAAATACATTAAGAACTCACACACACACAGCCCAGAGTCTTTTATCTTTATAATTTAATCTGCAGTAATGATTTTTTCAAATCCATTTTTCCAGTTTTTGGATGAATATTTCAAACACAGTTCACATCAATAAATGTACCACCTAGACTTGAAAGTGATTGTTGTAAAACAAGATGGGTGGAATTAGGTATAGTGACATAGTTTCCATAGTCACATAAACTTTCAATCTAAATGTGTGATAGATGCTGCAAAATTTGATTAAAATACTTGGGAAAAGGTGAGTATTTTTCAATAAAAGTGGTTTACTGATGTAATTTTCCATTGTATTATCAAATGTGAAGACATGATAAAAATTTGAATTCTTAATATTGATCTAAACAAAAACAAATTAAACTACTATATTTCCCATTTATAGTACAACTACTATGAAAATTGAGAACTCATGCAAAATGCACTATAGAAAAACGGTATAATTACAGTAACCCAGCTGGAGAACACACCGTTGTCAAGGGAAACTACTTCAAATTTATTTTTTCAGAGAGGAGTTTAACAACCATTCATTACCACTAGTAATTTCCAACTTTATATCACGAAAATTACTGTATCAACTCTGCTGTTGTAATAAATGGGGAGTGATACCAGTTCACCTATAGCTTTAAAAAAAACCACTTCAATTCGAAGCAAAAACTGGAACGACTCCTCTCTGTTGAAGCAGTCCTACAGCTGGTTGATTATAACACACCACTGATCTCAGCCAGAGCAGATGTGATTGATATGGCCAGAAGTAAAAGCAGAGGAGCTACTCTTTTACTTTTTTTTAAAAAAGCTGCAGCACAATTTCTTGATTGTCTCTCTCCTCCATTCTAAAATCAAATCTGTGTTAGGTATAGCAGACGACCAGAGATGAACTGTTTCTTTACACTCTCTATATATATTAAATACAGCCACCAGGTACAAGGCATAGCATTAAAGCTGGAGTTTCACTGAGTCAACATCTGTTCTTACAGCTCAATATTTTGAAGTTTCTTTCGCTCATTCTACAGTTCAAAAGGGCCACTAATGCACCAGTCTCTCACCAAATAAACTCTCAATTCAAGAACTTGCAACCTTTCCTTCCTGGCAACAAAGACAGGGAGTATCGTATCACATATTTTCACAACTGATTAAAGTTACATTCCAAATCTGTCATGAGGTTCTGGTTAAATTGGAATTATTGAGGGTTACTAGGCAGCTCATCCTGAAGGGCTGGAAGGGGCTATTCTACTCTGTATCGCCAAAATAATAAATAAGTCTTTTGGTTTTTTGTATAATGCACTTCTATAGAAAGTAAATTTTTAAAAAAGTTGTATACAGCTTGCCAAAATCTCAGAAACTTCATATTGACCATTTCAAGATAAAATTGCAAATAGAGGAACTGGACCAAGCACTTCCATGCAGTGTTGACGTCCGTACATGGCCGCATTTTCAAAAAACACACATAATGGTATAACTATTCCTGTTGCCATCATTTTTCAAATTCAGATTTGTTTATCATGTACATCAAAACATATAGTATAATGCATCGTTTGCATTAACAACCAACATACCTAAGGATATGTTTTTTGGTTCGTACTGGCACATATTGGAATTCTACAAGTACCACCTATCCCATTTAATGAACAGCTACAAAAAGGGTCACATTGAACTGCCCCAATGAGATAGAATAGAATCATAGAGAGATATACCACAAAACCCAATGAGTCCGTTTTTACACTAATACTTTCATAGTCCATTCTACTTGCCCCATAGTCCCACCAACTAGCTCCAGATTCTATGTCTCATCTACACACTAGGGCAATTTACAGTGGTCAATAACCCACACATTTTTGGAATGTGGGAGGAAACTGCAGCACCCAGAGGAAACCCAAGCAGGTGGCACTGTGAGGCAGCAGCTCTCCTAGCTGTGCAGTCCCTATCACTGTATTTATCTAAATACTGCCTCACTTTTCGCATTCATTTTCCTTACTCACTCATTTGATGGACTCCAGCTGCAACCTCTGCCTCACTGGTCATTCCGAGCATGTGGAGGGGGCTGGAGGCACTCCAGCACAGAGCACAGAGCGGTCAAAGGCCTGGAGGGTGGCCACGCACATCGGCAAGTGTCACCTATAGTCCTCTCAGCTCTGAAACACTTCCCTGTGAACACCTCCGCAAAAGCATGAAGATGCCGTTGGGTTGGTGCAACCATTTGGGAAATGTGCAAGCTCCAATGTTTTATCACGTCAGTGAAGTTGTAAACCATCTTGATACTGTTTCAAACTTCTCTACAAAATATCATCATCTTTTTGGAAGTAGGTACAGAGGGGATATCAGGGGTAAGTTTTTCCCACAGAGAATAGTGGGTGCGTGGAATGCACCGCCGGCGATGGTAGTGGAAGCGGATACGATAGGGTCTTTTAAGAAACTCAGATAGGTACATGCAGCTTAGAAAAATAGAGGGCTATGCGGTAGGGTAATTCTAGACAGCTTCTAGAGTAGGTTACATGGTCAGCACAACGTTGTGGGCCGAAGGGCCTGTAACGTGCTGTAGATTTCTATGTTTTGCAGAGAAAACATTTGACCATTAACAGTAAGGGCAATGGCATCTTAACACCTCTAAAGCATCTTCTAGTCAATCCTGTTTTTATGAATATAATTCTAATGTCAAGTTCACACGGAGCTTGAATGGAAAGAGCCAAGTTCCCTCTCCATTAATTATACGCTTTAGTAGCTTGCTTATTCATGGAAGCATTTAAAGTGTTATTTTAAAATTTAAGAGTACATTCTGGCTGTTGTTAGACACAGCTGTATGCAAAATGTACATCTGTCACCTTGAAGTCAAGTACAAAACCTGAGCCAGACTGGCTGGAATTAAACAGCATACTCTATATCCCTGTGAGGTCCAAACACCTCAACAGTGTTAGGAAGCATACAGTATGCAGGGTGATTGTCCTATATCATGTTAAAAAAAGCCAGGCTGTTATTGAAAGAAACACTGCCATTGATTCCAACACATTCCCAACAATCCAGAGGTAAATACTGAAAAGGGAAGATGATTTCTCCTGCTAATGCATACCAATGAGAGATACCAAAGAGATAAGGAATCTGGGACATCCACAATCCAAAATTTAATGAAATATAACCTTGCCATTACAGCAACCATTTTTAAAACAGCAAATCCAATCAATGATTTAAGATTGAGCATTTCATACCGAAGAGCAAGTACCTCGTGATCATCTCCGGCAGCTTCACCTACCGTGAAAATAATTACTACAGATCAACCCCCTTATAACTACATTCATAATAGCTCATTAGTAAATTTACAGAGCAATCGAGAAATAAACAGTAAGACAATAAAATAAAATAAAATAAATAAAAATAGCAAATCTGACTACGCTCTGTCCGCCAGAGAAAGCAGGATCTCCCAGTGGCCACACATTTTAATTCCACGTCCCATTCCCAGTCTATCCATGGCCTCCTCTACTGTCAAGATGAAGCCACACTCAGGTTGGAGGAACAACACCTTATATACCGGCTGGGTAGCCTCCAACCTGATGGCATGACTTCTCTAACTTCTGTTAATGCTCCTCCCCTTCTTACCCCACCCCTGATCTATTTAGTTCCCCCCCTTTTTTTCTCTCTCTGCCCATCACTCTGCCTGTTCTCCCATCTCCCTCTGGTGCTCCCCACCCCCTTTCTTTCTCCCTAGGCCTCCCATCCCATGATCCTTTCCCTTCTCCAGCTCAGTATCCCTTTTGCCAGTCAACTTTCCAGCTCTTAGCTTCACCCCACCCCCTCCGGTCTTCTCCTATCATTTCGCATTTCCCCCGCCCCTTCCTACTTTCAAATCTCTTACTATCTTTCCTTTCAGTTAGTCCTGACGAAGGATCTCGGCCCGAAATGTCGATAGTGCTTCTTCTTATAGATGCTGCCTGGCCTGCTGCGTTCCACCAGCATTTTGTGTGTGTTGCTGGAATTTCCAGCATCTGCAGATTTCCTCGTGTTTGATATTCAATCACATTTCAGTCTTGTTCTCAGTCCACATAGAGCTAATCCACCTTGAAACTCACAAAATATGGGAAATGACATGGACTTCTAAGTGGATCCATGGCTGATAATATATCATATGGCATCATGCCTTGTCTTCCATGATGGCCAAAAGGAAGTAAGAGTCAGGCATAATGTAAATCAACTGCCTACATCCTGCCCACCTGCTTTGCACTGAAGAAAATGATTGATTTTACTTCAATAGATTTTGCATTTGTTCAAGTTTGCACTCAGATTTAGAATTAGCTCCCTTGAAAGAGGTAAGGGATCTGGGATATTCACCTACAACAGAAGTCCAGCTGGAAAAGAACATTACTATAGGCAGTTAATATATGGAGGGCGTAGACACATTGGGCTAAAGGCAGTATGGCTACACTGTATATGGGATGCTTGGTCAGTACATAAATTCCAATTTCAGGACCATTCATCGCACTTCAGAATCCCCATCATGCTTTTAGGGTATCCCTACAACAAAAGACAGTTTCATTTGTATATTTTATTTATTCATTTTATGCAGAGGTGTCCCTCCAAGCCCACACCACCCAATTACACCCACGTGACCAAGCAACCTGTCAGGCAACACATCTGTGGTACGTGGGAGGAAACCAGAACAACTCAGAGAAAACCCACGCAGTCATGAGGAGAACATGTACGCTCCTTACAGACAGCGGTGAGAATTGAACTTGGGTCACTGATGCTATCACACTTAGCATTACGTTCCCATGCCACCGCTTTAGTTCTTGCATCAGGTTGAAAGGAAGTTCAGAAAATAGATTAAAGGTAATTAGTGTGACTTGAGTTGCAGTTCTCTACATCTCCAAGAGATGAAGGTGTTTCTTATTTGCTATAGCATCAATCAGTGACAGAAGTTCAAAAAAAAAAGAGTCCAGGTTTCAAAATAGCAACTCATGCTGTACACACTGTCTCTATACTGCATAATTATTGCCTCTTTTGTACCCTAATACGCGGGTGGATTACTCTAGTAATATGACTGATAGTAATTCCACGTTTCACATTGCATCATGCCTCTTGTATTTTCTACAATGGCCGATGGGGTATAAAACAGAAAGCTGGAAGCACTCAGGGAGTCATGCAGTGCTTCGGGAGATGAACAGCAGATATCCATATTTCAGGTCAAGGTACGTATGCAGAGTTATGATATCCTGATTCTATTCCAAAATCAGCAATAACTTCTCTTTGTTTCATGGGCATATGTATTTTTGTACACAGTGGATTCTGGTTAATTGGGACACATCGGGACCAGTACATTTTGACCCAATTAAACTGCTGCCCCAATTAGCCAAAATGTCATGGAAATAGGTTAAAAGGTATAAAAAAGACAAACTATTGTTTAACTGATTAACAATTTATGTATTTAAATGAAATACAGAACAAATTTGAACACTATTAATCCTGCTGGTGGTGGCATCCGTCAATCTCGAGAGACCATGGATCTGCGCCTGGAGTTTCCAGGGCGCAGGCCTGGGCAGGGTTGTATGGGAGACCGGCAGTTGCCCAAGCTGCAGGCCTTCCCCTCTCCACGTCACCGATGTTGTCCAAGGGAGGGGCACTAGGACCCATGCAGCTTGGCACCGGTGACGTCGCAGAGCAACGTGTTGTTAAGTGCCTTGCTCATGGACACAAACACGCTGCCTCAGCTGAGGCTCGAACCAGTGACCTTCAGGTTACTAGTCTGATGCCTTGCCCGCTAGGCCACGCGCCAACACTTACAGTCCTATTATGGTACTATAAAACTGTATTAGTTCCTTACGGTAACCAGAGGAATTCCTCACGTGGACACTGTCATGTTCTTTTGATTGACATCAATGAACAAAGCCAGTGTAAACACTTAGTGCAGATATTGGAATGCCTTCATACGAAGCTTTCGATGATTGCATCCCCCAAAGCTTCATTTTCACTGTATCATTCAAAATGATTGCTGTACCTTTAAATTCTTCATAGTTTCTAACTTGTTGGCGTAGTGAAATTGTTCCATTTTCATTCCTGGCCACGTCTGGCATCTCTAAGCTTCAATGCTTGAAACCACAGTGAGCAAAACCGTTCTGAATTGTCTTACTGTTTATTTCTCACAACTACCAGTGACAAAAATCACTATTTTTTTTTAACGTAAACACATGCAACTAACACTATTTAAAAACAGTTCATTCTAAACATGGTATACTGTCTAACAAGTGCTCGCAAATGACGCTAGTTAGAAACTGCTCAGTAATAGTCTTTTGCCCCAATAAAGCAGCATAGCATCCCAAATAAGTGAAGTGAATCCTGACTATTTTCACAGCGGCTGCCCTGATTAACAAATAGCCCAATTAACTGCAATCCACTGTATTTATATATTGCCTGAAAACTGCAGCCTCGATGGTGTTTGGTTCCACATTCAAAGTTGGGGTTAATTTAAGAAAATTAAATAGAGTGAATATTTGGAATTTTCTTCAGGGTAGGCCATTGGGGGTGAAGACTTCATTACGTTTGCTGCCTGGTGGCAAAGCAACATGCATTCTTTGAAAGCGTAAGTTTTAATGTCAGCCAATGGAATTCATCAGCTGTTGTTGATTAGGGAAATATCTATTCCATTTCAATCAAAGTCGTTAATCTTTCTGTGGCTGGTTTCTGTCACTAAATGAGCATCCATTTCCAACTCTGCGGCTTTTTTGGTGCAAGGGGGTCAGACTGGCCTGAAATAAACTGTTTAGGACAGCTGTGAATGCAGAGAGAGTCCTGGAAAATCTGCAGCCCATGTTACCAGAGTGAACCAGATGAAAAAAAAACTGAAAGCAGAACACACAAAAATGAAACAAAAATGATTTCAAAGTTGATTCAAGTTCAATACCAATGCTATAACAACTTTACTTGAGATACAGCCTAATGCAACTATTTATTTCCTGTGACTTCTGGAAAAGAAAATCCTGTGAAGATTTCTCATTAAACCAGATCTCGTTCCCATGAACCTGAAGTCATGTACAGTCACCATAGGAGATCCCAAACCATCGATCCAGGATACAGTCATCTTACCCATTCTTCGTACAACAGGATGACGGAATCACAGCAAAGACTACGCAATCAGGACATCGGCAAGCACTTAGTTAAATCTCCCAAAACTCTGGGCAAAGATATGTTGGTCTCAGGAGCAGCTGGGAAGGTTGGAAAGAACAAGACCCCGCAGAGCCCTTATATGCCAATGACCTCTACCCCTGTGGCCACAGGCACAAATATTCCATGTCTACCCATGCAACTCAGTCAGCAGCATCAATACAGCCATAAAAAACACAAGCAGAGGTCTAAAGATAGCCACCAAGTGTATAAAGCCTTCCAGTCTTCTTCTAGAGTGATAGAACAGGAACACGTGAGGGATTTGCCATCGTTCCTGCTGTATGAAGGGCACGTTGGTCGATTTGTTCAGAGACATGAACACCATCACCATCACGAACATCATCACCACTACCATCATTTCTACCAGACATGAGCAGAGCACGGCACGGTATTCAACAGGAACTTAAATCCAATTTGAAGAGGAGTTTTATGACTGGATTTTGTGACCATTGAGTTTATGGTAATTATAAAATGAGCAGTGAAAGCTAATGATATGAAGTGAAATTGAAAGACTTCTGAACAGCTGGCAACCTCTAGCTTTAATTCATATGCTATTTTCTTCAACCTATTAAATGAGTCATGGGGGAAGGGTGGGGGGGGCCATTGTTCTGAATGCTTGTAACCTTTTGATGTTGTCCAGACTTTCTGTGATCAGATTCACATTAACCTCACTTGTGAACTGTTTAGTTGATATAAGACTATACTATTAATTCTTCTTTCTGTTCACATTTTGAGCAGCAGCGAATCAGAGATCGGGAACAAGAGAAGGAGTGACTCATGCAGGTCGGTAAGTGTGCATTAAAAAGCAACACTTAGAGGGAGATTCAGCGTTTGAAAAAGCAGCCAGAATTTGGCATTCATTAGCAAGTGCAAGTTAATACAAGGCAGGGGCATGTGTTGATGTTATTTTTTGGAGCAGACAGTGTTAGAATGAGGATTTTGAGGCTTCAGCACTTCAAGACTTGAGGAGGAGAGGCTTCAATGAGAGCAGGTTGAAAGCTGTAAGTAGATTTTATTTACCGTTTCCTCCTTTGTGGAAGGAGCTAGGAAAGATGCCACCTGAGGTTTTTGTAGACCAAGGAGACTTATGAGAGTTCAAAGCATGCAAGTGCCTGTCGGAATAAAAGATTACAGAGGAGGAGGTGCTTGTTATGTTGAGGCAAATTAGGGTGGATAAATCCCCAGGGTCTGGCAAGGTGTTCCCTCAGGCCCTGTGGGAAGCAAGTGCAGAAACCGGCAGGGTCCCAGCAGCGATATTTAAATCACCCTTAGCAACAGGTGAGGTACTGGAGGACTGGAGAGAAGCTAATGTTGTTCTGTTATTTTAAGAAAGGCTTTAAGAATAAACAGGAAATAATAAGCCAGTCAGCCTGACTTCAGTAGTGGGAAAGTTACTGGAAGGTATTCTAAGAGATCGGACATATGACTATTTGGATAAACGGCGATTGGTTAGGGATAGTCAACATGGCTTTATGTGTGGTAGGTCATGTCTAACCAATCTTGTACATTTTTTTTTGAGGATGTTACCAGGAAAGTTGATGAACATAAAGCAGTGCATACTGTCTACAATGGAGTTCAGCAAGGCATTTGACAAGGTCCTGCATGGGAGGTTGGTCAAGGAGGCATTCAAGATGAGGTAGTAAATTGGATTAGACATTGGCTTTGCAGGAGAATCCCGAAAGTGGTAGTAGGTGGTTGCCACTTTGACTGGAGGCCTGTGACCAGTGGTGTGCCACAGAGATCAGTGCTGTGCCCGTTGTTGTTTGTCATCTATGTAAATGATCTGGATGATAATGTGGTTAACTGGATCAGCAAATTTGCAGATGACACCAAGATTACGGGTGTACTGAACAGCAAGGAAGCCTATCAAAGCTTGCAGCAGAATCTGGGCCAGCTGGAAAAATGGCAGATGGAATTTACTGCAGACAAGTGTGTGGTGTGGCACTTTGGAAGAACCAACCAGGGTAGGTCTTACACAGTGAACGGTCGGGCACTGAGGAGTGCGGTAGAACAAAAGGATCTGGGAATACAGGGCCAAAATTCATTGAAAGTGGCATCACAGGTAAATCAGTTTGTTAAGAAAGCTTTTGGCACATTGGCCTTTGTAGATCTAAGAATTGAGTACAGGAGACGGGATGTTATGTTAAAGTTGTATAAGACATCGATGAGGCCTAATTTGGAATATTGTGAGCAGTTTTGGTCATCTACCTACAGGAAAGACACAAGTAATATTGAAAGAGAACAGAGAAAATTTATTAGGATACTGCTGGGTCTGGAGGACCTGAGTTAGAGGACTGAATAGGTTAGAACTTTATTCCCCAGAATGTAGAAGATTGAGGGGAGATTTGATTCAGGTATACAAAATAATGAGGGAAAGGGTAAATGAAATAAGGTTTTTTTCCCACTGAGGTTGGGGAGGACTACAACTAAAGGTCATGGGTTAAGGGTGAAAGGTGAAATGTTTAAGGGGAAGATGAGGGGAAATGTTTAGGGGGAACTGGGGGTGGTGAGAATGTGGAACAAGCTACCAGCACAAGTGGTGGATGCAATTACAGTTTCAACTTTTAAAGAAAGTTTGGACAGGTACATGGATGGGAGGTTTATGGACGACTATGGTCTGGGTGCAGGTTGATGGGACTAGGAAACTTCCACTGAATGGGCCAAAGAGCCTGGTTTTAACCATAGTTTACTATGACTCGATGACTCAAATTTTTGTTGCAACCTTTTGAGAGGAAGCCTGAAGAAGCGGAGATGAAGCACTGTATGGTGTTCTGATAAACTTTGTTCCATTATTAATGCAACTTTTCTTAGTTTACCTGGTTGCTTACATTCAGTGATTTCTGAAATATTATTGACTGAACTTTTTTCAGTTGAACAGAATAAAAATCAAAATTTTGAATTGTAATTGTCAGCAAGTCTGTCAGCATCTTTGGAGAGTTGGCCAATTCCAATCAAAGGCCAAGGGAATTTTTATTCAAAGTTCAAGGCAAACTTATTACCAGAGTACTTATGTGTCACCATATACTACCCAGAGATTCATTTTCTTACAGGCATTCATAGCGGATACAAAGAAACACAAAGGAGTCAATAAAAAACTACACTGTGGCGACCCACTTCCCAGCGCACTCGAACCGCGCGCCAGCATTGAGGCAGGTCCCAAAGAGGGCGCCAAGCCTGCTTCATCAGCAAGGGGAAAAGCCCGCGCGTGGGACGGGACTGTGAACAGGTGCCCCCTACAGCATTCCCGCCCAGGGAGGGCGGGATCAGGAAGGCTTTAAATCGAGGCCGCGAAGTTTGAATACATCTCTTTTGCAACTGCAGCTCACCGACTCCGTGTCATTATTGCAGCGCTGCGTGTAGCACACTGCTACAACATACAAAAACAAACAACCAATATGTAAAAGACAACAAATACTGCAAATACAAAAAGTAAAATCATAATAAATTAATAATTTATAAATAATATTGAGAACATGAGTTGTAGAGTCCTTGAAAGGCAGTCCTGAAGGATTGGAATCAGTTCAGTGTTGAGGTGAGTGAAGTTATCCACTCTGGTTCAGGAGCCTGATGGTTGAAAGGTAATAACTGTTCTTGAATCACTTTCCTGATGCCAGCAGCAATGTTGTGGCTGCTTCCAAAGGAGTAGTTTATTTCCACCATCACTAGCAAAATTAGGAACTGGAGGCTCTGTATTAAGAATTTATTTTTTCACTTGTTTTTTTAAAACCAGAAAAAGGCCAAATACCGCTAAACGTGCATCCATTCATCTAGTTTCAAAGTCATCAAATTTGATGACTTGGCCAGCATGCTCGGTTTGCTGCCTTTAACAGGGAGCTCCTGTTCACAACGACAACATTCCCTGTCATTACAACTCGCAGTAAAGGAGCCATTAGGAGGTAGTGATCACAATATGATAAGCTTTTATCTGCAATTTGAGAAGGATAAGGGCAGCTCGGAAGTGTCAGTGTTGCAGTTGAACAGGGGAAACTATGGAGCCATGAGGGAGGAGCTGGCCAAAGTTGACTGGACGGATAGCCTAGCAGAAAAGACAGTGGAACAGCAATGGCAGGTATTCTTGGGAATAATGCACAAGGTGCAAAATCAGTTCATCCCCCAGAGAAGGAAGGATTCAAAGGGGGGAAAGGGGCCTCAGTGGTTGACAAAGGAAGTCAGAGACTGCATAGCATTAAAAAAAAGGAAGTATGACAGAGCTAAGGTGAGTGGGAGGACAGATGATTGGGAAGTTTTTAAGGAACAACAGAACTTAACTAAAAAGGCAATACGGGAAGAAAAAATGAGGTACGAACGCAAGCTAGCCAGGAATATAAAGGAAGATAGCAAAAGCTTTTTTAGGTATGTGAAGAGAAAGAAGACAGTAAAGAACAATGTTGGGCCCTTGAAGAATGAATTGGGTGAAATTGTTATGGGAAACAGAGAAATGGCAGAAGAATTTAATGAGTACTTTAGATCTGTTTTCACTAAGGAAGACACAAGCAATCTCCCAGATGTATGGATGGGCCAAGGACATAGGGTAACAGAGGAAATGAAACAGATTGACATTAGGAAGGAAACCAAACGGTGATGAGAAGACTGATGGGACTGAAGGCTGACAAATCCCCAGGTCCAGATGGTCTGCACCCTAGGGTACTAAAGGAGGTGGCCCTGGAAATTGCGGATGCATTGGTAATCATTTTCCAATGTTCCTTAGATTCAGGATCAGTTCCTGAGGATTGGAGAATGGCTAATGTTATCCCACTTTTTAAGAAAGGAGGGAGGGAGAAAACAGAGAACTATCGACCTGTCAGCCTGACATAAGTGGTGGGAAAGATGCTAGAGTCCATTATTAGGGATGAAATAGTGGCATATCTAGATAGCAGTGATAGGATTGGGCCGAGCCAGCATGGATTTACCAAGGGTAAATCATGCTTGACTAATCTGTTGGAGTTTTTCGAGGATGTAACCAGGAAGTTAGACGGGGGAGATCCAGTGGATGTAGTGTACCTCGATTTTCAGAAGGCATTTGATAAGGTCCCACATAGAAGACTGGTGGGTAAAATCAAAGCTCAGGGCATCGGGGGGAAGGCATTGACATGGATAGAAAACTGGTTGGCAGATAGAAAGCAAAGGGTAGCGGTGAATGGGTGTTTCTCGGAATGGCAGGTGGTGACAAGTGGGGTGCCACAGGGCTCGGTATTGGGACCACAGCTGTTTACCATTTACATTAACGATTTGGATGAAGGCATAGAAAATAACATCAGCAAATTTGCTGATGATACTAAGCTGGGTGGCAGTGTGACATGTGATGAGGATGTTAGGAGAATTCAGGGTGACTTGGATAGGCTGGGTGAGTGGGTAGATACTTGGCAGATGGTGTTTAATGTGAATAAGTGTGAGGTTATCCACTTTGGGAGTAAGAACAGGAAGGCAGATTATTATCTGAACGGTGTAGAGTTGGGTAAGGGAGAAATACAAAGAGATCTCGGAGTCCTTGTTCATCAGTCACTGAAGGTGAATGAGCAAGTGCAGCAGGCAGTGAAGAAGGCTAATGGAAGGTTGGCCTTTATTACAAAGGGAATTGAGTACAAGAGCAAGGAAATCCTCTTGCATTTGTACAGAGCCCTGGTGAGACCACACCTGGAGTATTGTGTACAGTTATGGTCTCCAGGGTTAAGGAAGGACATCCTGGCTGTAGAGGAAGTGCAGCGTAGATTCTCGAGGTTAATTCCTGGGATGTCTGGACTGTCTTACGCAGAGAGGTTAGAGAGGCTGGGCTTGTACACACTAGAATTAAGGAGATTGAGAGGGGATCTGATTGAAACATATAAGATTATTAAGGGATTGGACAAGATAGAGGCAGGAAATATGTTCCAGATGCTGGGAGAGTCCAGTACCAGAGGGCATGGTTGAGAATAAGGGGTAGGTCATTTAGGACAGAGTTAAGGAAAAACTTCTTCTCCCAGAGAGTTGTGGGGGTCTGGAATGCACTGCCTCGGAAGGCAGTGGAGGCCAATTCTCTGGATGCTTTCAAGAAGGAGCTAGATAGGTATCTTATGGATAGGGGAATCAAGGGATATGGGGACAAGGCAGGAACCGGGTATTGATAGGAATTGATCAGCCATGATCTCAAAATGGCGGTGCAGGCTCGAAGGGCCGAATGGTCTACTTCTGCACCTATTGTCTATTGTCTATTGCACTAAGATAGTGGAGAAATTGAAAAGTGAGGTGGGTGGTGCAGGGTTGAAACTGGATTGAATTGAATTGGGTGGGAGTGTGGAGAGGAGAAATCATTGAAAGCAAAGGGTGAAAGAGGAAATAAAACTGACGTTGATGAAGGGCGTGGAGGCAGTGGTAAATAGAAGCCATGAAGGCAAAAGAAGATGCTCGGAGCAGAACTTGGAGTGTTATCAAGTTGGGGGAGAATAAGGGAGGGAATGGAATTAATGGGCAAATGTGAGGAGAGAGTAATGCCATGAACAAGCAGAGAAAGTCCCAACGTGAAGAGAAAAAAAAGACGGGATGAAAACAGAAATAAACATAAAGAAGTGCCTATCAATCAGATGGAGAAGGGGGTCAGGGAACAAAGAAAGTTTAAGTACCTGCTTTAGTAAGTAAGCAGCCACTATCCCTGAGTACTTAATTTTTTTCTGTGGACTATGTCAGCTATTCTGAAGCCATTAGATTTCTCTAGTATTCATGCCTCGGTGTATTTACAAATGCAGTTCCTCTGCTCACAATTAAACTGTTTGCAGGGATACGCTTAATCCTACAATAAAGCTACTGTTCAAAGCAGTAAACATCTGAGTGCTGAACATACCAGGGATAAAAGAACATTAAACTTATAACTTCCAAATTATACACTGCTGTTAAAATATTGACTCAACTATATTTAGCTAAAGCAGCCATAGCAATGCATCCATCAAAATAAATTCATAGTTCTGGCAATAATCAAATCCAGGGCTCAAAATGTTTGATACAGCTTCATTAATTCAAGTCCAATATTAAAACATGCCCATATAAAAAACTGAATTGTGTTTAACAATGATTGTATTTTTACAGTGATAAAATAGCTTGATAAAGCTTTTCAGTCACATATTTTCTAATTATTAGAAAAAACATAATGTAGAATGTAACTTAATCCCTAAAAACTATTGATTTATTCTAGATCAGTATTTATAATCTTTCCTATGGCTACTTAGTAAGAAAACATATCTTCTGTGAAGGATCAATTTATAAAGAAGATGATGACTGAATTGATAACAGAGCCAAAATTGATGCAGACCCAACCTCTTTTTAATCTGGAATGGTCTGCACGGAGATGCCCTTGTGTCGTTGTTGGTCCTTGAACCAGAATACATTTTAATGCATGTTTTGGATTTAGCAGTGCTAATTCTTCCACAGATTTTAATTGTTCTCTACAGAATGCAAATAAATACACAAAAATTATTAATCCCTCACATCTGCTTGAAATGTACTGTACAAGAGAACAGTCATCTCAAAACACTTAAAGAAAGCAGTAACCATGTCACAAATGGGATTTGCAATAAAATAAAAACAACAAAAAAACTAAAGCTATTTCTTCTTACAAAGTGTTGATAATTACCTTCTAAAGGATAAAGTTCTTCACTGTATCCTTCTCTGCTAAATTCACCGGTCGACCCCTGCAATACAAATGCCAGAGTTATTTTAATTTCCAAGCATAGCAATGAAATAATTTTGTATAATTTTAACTGATATTTTCTGTACTTAAGGAACTCACTTTTCTTATAACAGAGCAATAATTGTAAAAATAATCAAATCCACAAAACACATCATACTGCAAGCATAAAATGCTCTAAATGGCAATCACTTGACAAGCATTTGCTTATACTATGCATCCAACTTGTACAGATGTCCAGTTTCACAGCAGAAAAAGCAACCTGTGACCCAAATATGAAGGAGACTGATCCTGCAACAGTCAATTGCTTATTGATAAGTTTTAATCACAGTAATTCTGGATTAAGACTCAAAGAGCATCAAATTTCCACTGGGACAGAATGAGTTCTTCCTTAAGCTTCACCCACATGAAAAGTGTTAAAACTAGGAGTGAGGGAGGTGACTTCAGTGAACCATTTTGATTCTGATCATTACAGAAGATCATGACAATGTTGCATGTACAAGTAGGAGACTGGAATACAATAGGAGAAGAATTGGGAAAGGCTGAACTTACATTGAAGACAGCAGTAATCCTGATCCAAATAATAAAAGAAAAAAAAAATACCCTGAGGTTCCTCAAAGGGAAAATTGCTTCATTTCGGTTTCCTCTAAGATTTTTTTTCCTCTACCTATCCTTCCACTGTGATGGGTATTCGCTTTGTGGGCCAGTGGGCCTCGTTTTGCCAAACTTAGCTTTCTAAACACAGCAACTGTCACTAGTAGGATCAATCTTTCAACTACGCCCTTTGTTTAGCTTCTGATTGTAAATGGGAGCCAGCCTTCCAGTTCTTGAAATGTAAATGGCAAGCAGTAATCAGCTTGATGTTTGAAAACATAGCTTTGCAAACAGCCTGTGTCTATGTAGCAGACTGCTAGACTACTGCACCTGGTTTATTGCTGCTCAAGAGGTGCAATATTGGACAATGGGTTATTTAATTTGTCTCAAACAGACAACACTTGCTAAGTTGCTTTGTTCAGGAAACTTGCAGACCAGATGAAGAATTAATCTATTAGTAAGTGGAGTTTTGTGTACTCAGAGAAGCTAGTTTTACAGCATTAATTGTGATCAGCTGGGATCCAAGTCTCCAAAAACTTTTAGACCATTTGTGTAAAAAGGCTATCTGAGGAAATCACCCAAGTACTTCCTTAAGGAGATTTGTCATGACATCCAAAACTTTGACAAGATTCTACAGATGTGTAGTGAAGAGTCTATTGGCTGGCTGCATCACAGACTGGTGTGGAAAATCCCACAAAAAGTAGTGGATATGGCCCAGTCCATCACGGCTGTGGTAAACTATATATACCTGTCTGGACACGCCCCTCCGCTGACTGCTCCTGTGGCTCCTCCCACAGACCACTGAAAAAGGCTATTGGAGGCACTGCTCCTCCCTCAGTCTCTGAGATGCCGTGCTCCGTTTTGCTGCTAATAAAAGCCTATCGTTCGCCTCCCGTCTCCAAGAGTTATTGATGGTGCATCAATTTTATTAGCAGCAATTTTAAAACATGGAGAGCATTTTACGACCAGACAGATTGGATCTCGACCCACAATCCCAGGAAGCCGGTGACGCTTTTGAACTCTGGCTAGCATGCTTCGAATCGTACCTGGAGGAGATTCATGTGATCGACCCTGCCATGATGCTCAGGGTTCTCCTCTCCAAAGTCAGTGCAAGGGACTACTCCATGATCAGGGACCAAACGGACTACCAGGGTGCGATGGACGCCCTCAAAAGACAATATCGGCGGCCGGTGAACACCGTCTACGCAAGACATAGCTTAGCGACACGGCGGCAGCGGGCCGGAGAGTCGAACGCTGAGTTTGTCCGGGCCCTACAGACACTCGTGCGGGCCTGCGACTGCAGGGGACTGACGGCGGAACAGCATGCGGAGCTGCTAGTAAGAGACACCTTTGTTACGGGGATCAGGTCAGTGTACGTGCGCCAGTGGCTGCTGGAACACGCCGATCTTACCTTACATTCGGTGATCAAGCTGGCCGACACACTGGAGGCCGCTCTGCATGATGCTGACGCTGTCCAGGCGCGTGACCTCCTGCCGGCCTCATGGACGCTGTAGACCCCACAACCCGCCGGCGAATCGACCACGGCTGCTGCCAGTCGCGAGTCAGTGAAGTCCCCACAACCCGCCGACGAGTCGACCTCGGCTGCTGCCAGGTGCGAGTCCGCGAAATCCCCACAACGCGCCGGCGAGTCGACCATGGCTGCTGTCAGTCGCAAGTCCGCGCAGTGTTACTTCTGCAGACTCGAAAAGCACCCCCGAAAACGCTGCCCGGCCCGAGAAGCTACCTGCTCCAGCTGTGGAAAGAAGGGCCACTTCACCAAGGCCTGTGAGTCCAAACCACGAGCGGGGTTGAGCAGCGCCGCGTGCAAGGCATGGGGCGGCCATCTTGGTCGCCGCCATCTTGCCTGCCCGCCGCGTGCGAGGTATGGGGGCAGCCATCTTTGTCGGTGCCACCTCGCCCCGCCTCCGACCCACGGGCGCTTATCGGGCACCAAGACGGCGATTCAACTCTGGCCTCCGTGACCCTCGACCAAAGCGCTCCACACCAGCTTGCAAGGTCAATGATGGACATCCTGGTGGAGGGGCACAGGACTAGCTGCCTGTTTGACATGGGCAGCACTGAGAGTTTTATTGACCCGGACACGGCGCAACGCTGCGAACTCATGACACAGCCATTAAGCCAGAAGGTCGCCATGGCTTCCGGGTCGCATTCCACAGACATCCGGGGGGGTTGTGTAGCGACATTGGTGGTGCAGGGCACAGAATATCGGAACTTTGCGCTACTGGTCATGCCTCAACTGTGCGCCCCTGTGCTATTGGGGCTCGACTTCCAGAGCCACCCGAAAAGTGTGACAATGGAGTATGATGGGCCCCTCCCACCAATCACTGTCAGAAATCCTCAGTTTTGTGGGACTTCGTCATATACCCCACTACTGACCGCACACACACACTGACCCGCACATCCCACCCAACACCATGCCAACAGCAGCGCTACTGACACCACTTGCAGCCTCTCCACCCTCAAGATCCCTCCCCCACTGCTGTTCGCCAACTTGACCCCCGACTGTAAACCTGTGGCAACTAAAAGCAGGAGGTACAGCGCGGGGGACAGGGCCTTCATTCAGTCGGAGGTGCAGCGGCTGCTCAGGGAGGGGATCATTGAGCCAAGCACAAGTCCTTGGAGGGCCCAGGTGGTCGTTGTTTGGACCGGGCAGAAAAATAGGATGGTCGTGGACTATAGCCAGACCATCAATAGGTTCACGCAGCTTGACACGTACCCCCTACCCCGCATCGCGGATATGGTCAATCTGATAGCTCAGTACAAGGTGTACTGGACCATAGACCTGAAATCTGCTTATCACCAGCTCCCCATTCGCCCAGAGGACCGCCCCTACACCGCCTTCGAGGCGGGTGGCAGGCTCTATCACTTCCTGCGCGTCCCCTTCGGTGTCACGAATGGTGCCTCTGTCTTCCAAAGGGAAATGGACCGGATGGTGGACCAGTGCCAACTGAAGGCCACATTCCCATATCTGGATAATATCACCATCTGCGGTCACGACTGGCAGGATCACAACACCAACCTCCAACGATTTTTCCAAGCGGCCAAAGCTTTTAACCTCATCTATAACAGGGACAAGTGTGTGTTCGGAACCACCCGACTTGCTATCCTTGGGTATGTCGTGGAGAACGGGGTCATTGGCCCTGACCCCGACCGTATGCGCCCCCATTGGAACTCCCTCTTCCCACCACCCTCAGAGCCCTCAAATGGTGCCTGGGCTTCTTTTCCTATTATGCCCAATGGGTCCCTCACTACGCAGACAAGGCCCGCCCCCTGGTCAAGTCCGCCGCATTTCCCCTCTTAGCCGAGGCCTGCGGTGGACAAGACCATTCCCTTCCAAGTAGAGAGTGACGCCTCCGACTTCGCGCTGGCTACTACCCTCAATCAGGCAGGAAGGCCGGTAGCATTCTTCTCTCGTACCTTTCAGGGCCCTGAAATTCGGCACTCCGCGGTGGAGAAAGAAGCCCAGGCCATAGTGGAAGCTATTAGGCACTGGAGGCACTATCTCGCCGGCAAAAGGTTCATCTTGCTGACCGACCAGCACTCGGTTGCTTTCATGTTTAGCAACCAACAGCAGGGCAAAATCAAAAATGATAACATTTTGAGGTGGAGAATAGAACTCTCCACCTACAACTATGACATCCTGTACCGGCCTGGAAGGCTCAATGAGCCCCCGATGCCCTATCCCGGGGAGCGTGTGCCAGTGCGCAGCTCGACCGGCTATACGCCCTCCATGCACATCTTTACCACCCGGGGGTCACCCGACTTTACCATTTCGTGAAAGCCCAGAACCTGCCTTACTCCCTTGAGGAAATCAGGACGATGACCAGGGACTGTCAAGTCTGCGCTTCTACCGTCCTGAAAAGGCACAACTTATCAAGGCCACCCGCCCCTTTGAGCGACTGAGTGTCGACTTTAAGGGCCCCCTTCCCTCCACCGACCGCAATGTGTACTTTAACATAATCAACAAGTACTCGCGGTTCCCCTTTGCCATCCCCTGCCCCGATACCACTGCCACGTCCGTCATAAAAGCCCTGCGCCAGCTCTTCACTCTGTTCGGATATCCCTGCTATATCCACAGTGATAGAGGGTCCTCGTTTATGAGTGACGAGCTGCGCCAGTACCTGCTAGCTAGGGGTATTGCTACTAGTAGGACCACGAGCTATAAACCCCCGGGGGAATGGACAGGTGGAGAGGGAGAATGCCACTGTGTGGAAGGCCACACTCTTAGCCCTTAGGTCAAAGAGATTGCTGGTTTCTCGCTGGCAGGAGGTCCTCCCCGAGGCGCTCCACTCCATCCACTCCCTGTTATGCACGTCCACCAATGCCACCCCTCATGAGCGACTCTTTTCTTTTCCCAGGAAGTCTGCCACTGGGACCACCCAACCGGCTTGGCTGACATCCCCGGGGCCAGTGCTGCTCCAGAAAAATGCGAGGAGCAATAAATACTCCCCGATGGTCGAGAGGGTTCACCTACTTCATGCGAACCCCCAGTATGCCTACGTGGTCTTACCTGAAGGGCGGGAGGACACGTTCTCTGTCCGCGACCTGGTGCCCACGGGAGCACCAGACTCCTACCCTGAACACTCCACGGTGACTATGAACCCCGTACCCATCGACATATATACCCACGAGACACTGCGCACACCAAGCCCTACACAGACACCTCACGACACTCCCATACCGGGCGCCACACACACACATGAGGGATTACTGATGCCTAACGGGCTGGCACCTCAAGTCAGGCCAGAGCCAGCACAACCACTGTCACCTGTGCAATCACCACCGGTGCCACATAGATCGCAGCAACAGACTCGACCACCTGATAGACTTAACCTGTAAATATACTTGTAAGAAACTTCACCCCGTGGGGACTCTCTTTTAAAACAAGGGGGGGGGGGGTGAATGTGGTAAACTATGTATACCTGTCTGGACACGCCCCTCTGCTGACTGCTCCTGTGGCTCCTCCCACAGACCACTGTATAAAGGCGATTGGAGGCACTGCTCCTCCCTCAGTCCCCGAGATGCCGTGCTTCGTTTTGCTGCTAATAAAAGCCTATCGTTCACCTCCTGTCTCCGAGAGTTATTGATGGTGCATCAACAGGTAAAACCCTCCCCATGATTGAGCACATCTACATGAAATTCTGTCGCAGGAAAGCAGCATCCATCATCAGGGACCCCCCTCCCCCACCAACCAGCACCCAAGACAAGCTCTTTTTTCATTGCTGCCATCAGGAAGAAGATACAGGAGCCTCAGGACTCACACCACCAGGTTCAGGAACAGTTATTACCCCTCAACCATCAGGGTCTTGAACCAAAGGGGATAACCACTCAACTTCATTGAAATGTTCCCACAACCTATGGACTCACTTTCAAGAACTCTTCATCTCATATTCTCATTATTTATTGTTTATTTATTTATTATTATTATTTCTTTCCTTTTGTATTTGCACAGTTTGTTCTCTTCTACACACTGGTTGAAAGCCCAGGTTGGGCAGTGCTTCATTGATATTGTTACGGTCACTATTCTATAGATTTATTGAGTATGCCCACAAGAAAATGAATCCCAAAGTTGTTCATGGTGACACATATGCATTTTGATAAATTTACTTTGAACTTGTAAGAAACTATAAATGTAAAGAAGAGTTCAGGCTTATTATTATGAATGGGATAAGGAACATCAAGAAGCATGAAGAAAAACTGCGTGAACTAGAGTCCATTCATCTTGGCTTCATGTTCTGCAATGGCAATTCATTCATCTGCATCGTTGGTATGTCTTGTTAGTTTATAGGAATTGTACCTGTGTTTTGGAAATGGTTTGTGTTTTAGAAATGGTTTGTAATTTGGAAATGTTCAAGACAGAAATGTGTGTGACTTAAATGTGTTTTATGAATGTTGTTTGGATTTAAATGTGTATTTATGTAAATAAGTGAACTGTATTTTAAACTACTTTATTAGCTACAAGTATCTTCTCCTGGTAGGGAAAGGGGACACACAGCTTGAGTATTGCATATTGGTAGCTAATCTCACGATGGAGAATAAACAGGGAAGTGAACTAGTCTTTGAAGATTGTGTAGGTACAGTATAATCTCCCCATAGTACACATGGCTATTTATATCCGATAGGGCTTAAGGTCTCCGTTTGAGTTTAGAACTTTGTGGCCAGCAAACCCAATACCATCACACCTCCTCCTTTCAAACCCATAATTTCTTCCAAGACTACTCTTAAAGTCAGCTCCCCCCTTCCATGCCTGTTCCTAACTAGCAATATCAGCACATTAAGCTTCTTTGTACATTGTATTATAAATTGTGAGGCTCTGGAATGTGTCCAGAAGACTCAATTAACTGAATAGAATAAAGAAAAAAACTGAACCTATATGATGATAAAATAGCCATTTCTGGTATAAGCTGAAGGAGACAGACAGCCACCTAAAGTTGGAGATTTTGATCTTAGTTCTGGAAGACTGCAATGTGCCCAGAAGAAAGAGGAGGTGTTATTCCTTGAGTTTGCATCGGGCTTTGAGGTAATCATGCAGCAGTCAGAGTGGGAGTTGAATGGTAAATTAAAATGGCAGGCACCATTAGCGTGGCGGTACTCCAGTGAATCTCAGTTTGGGCTTATCCCTGGGAATGGAGGCAATGTTGAGAGCAGATGCTGCAATGGCTCCAAGGTTTTTCCACAATTCTTGGAAAAAGTCAACACCAATCACAAGCGGGCTTGGGACACTGGACCCACTGAGCCTGCTGCACTATCCATCAAGAACACTGTCAATCTTCTGCATTGTTTATGATTAAAACTTCATGTTTAAATCTTTAAAATGAAATGGTCATCTACATTTTAGGAAAACTCCAGCTACCACGAGTGCCTTCAGAAGAAAAGAGCAAGATAGAGGAAGAGAACTGCTAGATAGATGAATATGTGCTTGTCACACCAAAATCTAGAGAGAAGATGAAGTATAACATTTCTCCCTTCTCTGCAGAAGATCAGTTCAAAATCCGAAGTCAATAAACTGACCACTGTCAAAATTCCATAAAACCAGAAAACATCTCATATCCCATGGGAAATTCCACCAACTGGATCATTAAAGACTGTGAATATGTTCAACTATCCAGGAAAGGAATAGACTAAGTACCTCCACCAAACTACTGTCAAAACAATACTTCCTCTTCAAACTGGCAGATAATAAACCCACGTGGCTATTCTGTCGCCATGGAAGAATTTATTAGTACCATACCTCCCATTAGCACCTCTACAAACAAATTGCCGATTGTGAAATGTAGAAGTAACCCTCACCAGGACAGTAAGTACGAAAGTACACAGACTGCCATGTTACTCACAATTATTAAAGTGCATTTGTCAGAAAAAGTCAAAGGAATCATTTAGGAAATGATACATAAAACGTAGCTGTTCCTGTAAGATCCATTTAACACTAATGATACTCCAAAGCTCCTACTCTGGCTGTCTCCAGTCCCTTTACCCTACAAGGAGAAACAGCATTACGAAAAATTGAAATTAAAATCAATTGAATGGTTAATAAGCATTTGCATATTGTGAAATTAATCTCAAGCTGTCAGTGACTGGGATATGAATTGCCCATTTCCACTGTGAAGTAGCCAATGGCTGTTAAAGGGCTCCCAACTCCTGACTTGTGGATACTAGAGTATTACTTGCCTATTGTTTTCCTTCACAATGCTTGATACCATTAATTAAAACATCTACTGTGTGCTGGTGACCAGAGACGAATTTCTGTCCCAGAGTACTTATCACAATCCAATTAATTGAAACATGAATGTGAACTGGGAATCTCGTTGTTCATGACTGATTCATTGCACTATATTTTAGAGATTCCTGATGATGCCATTTAACACTCTGAACCTGAACCAGCCATGGTATTTTCAACCAATTACCTCATGTGGGAATAAAGAACAGAGCTTATGAAGGGGAATTTCTCTTGGTCTCCTTGTGTCCTTTGAAACTATCACCTCAACACCAAAAAAGTCACAGAAAAGAAAAGAAGCTGCAGTTGTATCCAGGTGGGTGAATTTATCCTCTGAATGGCTGAGCTATAGTGATCCAGGTTTACTTTAGTTTGCACTTCTGCTTCGCCAATGCCACTAAAAATTAACATGCCTTTGTATCTGGGCCAATACGAGACATAATGGGTTTAATAGCAACTGCATCATCTGACAATGCTTGTGAGAGCCTGTCTAACAAATCACGACCCAAAGAATCCTACATGGGTTGGATTTGTGTCAAGTTGGCTTTGAAACAAGCCAAGACCCTGGCCTCAAGTTGGACTGGACCAGACTCATTTTTCTGAGAGAGTAAAAAAATAGATGAAATAGGAAAGGACTATAAATAAGATATTGTAATCCTGTTTAGTTTAACAGAAGAAAAGCAAACACGTTATTTTGGACCACCAATGCTTTCAATTGCAATAAACCTTTCAGTGCAAGTCAGTTTTCATTTGCATTGTAATTTATAATTGTAAATACAGGAAGACAATATTAGGCATCAGTCTAACTGAAAGCTGAATGCATTCTACAGAAGAGTGTCAATCCAGCCATTTGGCACTTTACATCAGATGACACTCAGCAGCAAGTGCACTTCCTGCTGCTCCCCCTGCCCCTGCCCTGATCACAGTACAACCAAGACATCAGTCATTTACATCAACATGCACCATCCATGACAAAGGATCAAAAACGAGCCTGAATTCAGTGTGTAAAGCAAGCCCAGAGATAGAGTGAGATCCACAGAAACATCAGCACTGATTTGACTACTAGGAATTTTTGTACGCTTGCTCTCAGTTGGGCCCACAGGCTCCTCTCACTGGGTGGCCAGCACTCAAATGTGCAAGTTGGTGATTTGACCTGGATTCTTTAATGTTTGAACTGTACGCGGCTGTCATTTAAATCAATAGTCAGTGTTTATTAATAGGATCATGGAAAAACTAGTGACACTGTGTATACATTTCAGTTCTGAGATGATTCAAGAAGCACGCAGTGGGGATACTGTGACTTAAAGCCTCTATTTGTGAGGGATGAAATTACAACAGTTAAATCCATCTTGGCTACATGCAAGCACCAAACAGCAGAGCGCACTTTGTATCGTTTCACATTCCAGTAAGATCTCTTAACAAGAATTCCCACTTTTAGTAAAAATGAAACACAAGGACATTGTAGCCTCGTGTAACAGCTACTGCTTTTTGTGATCCTGCACATACAAACAGAAAATAAGACAGTCAGTTTATTTACCTGAGCAGTGACCAAAATTAAAGTCTTAGGTCTAAAACATGGATAAAGGCCAGGTGCAAAAAAAAACACGGTCAGTGTGTAGGGACCAATGGTGATTTGAGGGCCTGATGCTGGGCACTTTGTTTTCATTGAGGCCAGGTCTTGTGAACCTGTTCAGAAAGCCAGCTGAGCCCAGTGCATGGTTACACATTGGGGAGGGTGGCTTTGTGGACAGGAATTGGTAGACAGAAAGATGGGGTCACTTTTCAGACCATCACAGACCTTGCAACCTGATCTGCCAATTTACAGAGTTGTGTGTGTAAGACAAGATCCTCTTCACATAATGTCTTGGAGACCTGTAAACAATAGATTTTATCGCAGGGTGCTAACTCACAATCAGGCAGTGGGATTTCTTCAGTCCTTCAAGCTCGACCACATGTTACTGGTTTAATGTACCTTCTGAGGTGCCAGACTATTTCCAAACTGAGCTGTCTGATCTTCCTTTGGTAGAATCAGATTAGCTATCAAAAGACTTTAAAATAAAGAAACTTGGCACAAGAGATTCTGCAGATGTTGGGAATTTTGAACAACACACACAAATTCTTGGAGGAACTCAGCAAGCCTGGAGTCGTCATGAAGGGTCTTGGCCCAAAACATTGACTCTTTATTCACCTTCATGGATGCTGCCTACCTTGCTGAGTTCATCTTCTTGATATGTTTTGTTTGAGAAAATATGTCCTAATTGCCAATGGAGTCTCTTCTGCAAACTTACATAAGTCACATTGCCTTGTGATCTGATCGCTTACTGCAGTTTAGCTCAGTAACGTCAACTTTGTATCAGAGAAAGATCCTGAGTAAAAGATCCAGCATTCCCGTGGACAAAAGAGAACAGTACGACAAAAGTAAAGGTTTACCACCTTTTTTTTGATCTTTTAAAACTCAAAGTATAATTTTAGTCTGTAACTGATTTCACTATTTTGTTTCTCAATCTCTAAAAGTTAACAGATGTGGCACAGCAAGGTTAAAACAGAGGTTCCTGATAGCCATGCAAAGCTCTAAGACTTTAAAGCCCCTATTAAAATTTGACCATGCACCACATAATGAAACTTCAAACACAGAGACTTAAGTGGATTATATGGTTAAAACGATGAAAGAGTCTATGCATTTCAACTCTCAATGGCTTTTATTCATTACATTGTTTCTTTAAATCCTCCAAGTATGTTAGGAACCTTTATACTCTACTAATGAGCAACGAGTCAATTTTTTGACCTGGATTTTGAGTCTATGTGGGTAGAGTTAGGGTAGAACTTTTTCCAAAAAATGAGGCTCTGGCCGTATCTTTGACCCTGGGACTGATGATATTTATCTCACCGGCCACGTTCCCAACTATTCATAAGAACAAGCTGATGGGAAGCAGTTGAAGATTCCATAGTTCAGAATCCGCTACTGATATCAAATAACTTGCTACATTTACTGCCAGTGCCATCTTTGGGAAAGTCCTTGGTATAGAACTTTAGAATTCAGAACCATAAGTTCTCAGCAGCTTTCTGCTACTATTTTGGTTTCTATCTTCTTAGGTTTGTACGGGAATCACAGTTATACTTCCTGAAGACTCACTTGAGCATATGACCAAGGGGATCAAATTAAACTTGTCTTCTGGTTAAGAGAAATTGAGTCAGATACGTGAAGAAAAACAGACGGAAAAGATGAGTCTTTGTGTATAATGATACTGCATTAGCAGAATCTGGTCCTTCCAACAAGGGTTTGAGCAATTCAAGATGCACATTTACTAACAGGGAAGGCAAAGGCAATATATATTTAGAATCCTCAGCACAGCAGCCACAAATATTTATCAAAAAATAGATTATATCTGCTTTGGATTATTGCGAACAGACAGGCAGATGTATTCATTTTTCAAAGTTATTCCAAATTCATCACAAAATTCATGGCAAGGCAGGTTTACGCAATAGGTGACTGCAACTCTTTCACCCTGCTGTAGCAGCTCAAAAAATAACTTGTCAGATTTTTATTGTTTCCCCAATTCCTGTGTTCTTTCCACCATCTAGTTAAGACAATTCAATGTAAAGGTAAATGAAAGGGGTGGAGCATATAGTTAACTTCCTGGGCAACTTTTTGATTTGCACTGAGTTTTGCTTATTCCAAATAAAGTTATTATTTGAAAATGACATTTCATGGGTTAATTAAGTAAAACATTCCTTATAAAAAAGATGCAAGAGTAAATAGATTTAAAAAAAGCACTATTCCAATAATTTCTGTTCATTTTTTGCAAGAACAAGTAATGAGATGGAAATTCAGATGGATATCTGAATACATATTTTTTGCAATAAGGAGCAATGATGATATTTCTCGGTTTGACCATGACCTCCAGAATTTCAGCCAACAACTTCAAAGTTCTAAGTGAAATCTATTATAATAGTACATACATGTCACCACATACAACCCTGAGATTCTTTTTCTGCGGGCATACTTAACAAATCTATAGAACAGCAACTGTAAACAGGCTCAACGAACAAGAAACCACACAAATGCAGATATAAATAAATAGCAATACATAACAGGCATGAAATAACAATAAAACAGAGTGCTTAAATGAGTGTAGTTATCCTCTTTTGTTCAAGAGCCTGATGGTTGAGGGGTAGTAACTGTTCCTGAACCTGGTGATGTGAGCACTGAAGCACCTGTACCTTCTACCTGATGGCAGCAATGAAAAAAGTGCAAGGCCTGGGCGGTGAGGATCTTTGATGGTGGATGCTGCTTTTCTATGGCAATGTTTCATGTAGATGTGCCCGATGGCTGGGAGGGTTTTACCCATGATGCACTGGGCCGAGTCCACTACGTTTTGTAGAATTTTCCGCTCAAAGACATTGGTGTTCCCATACCAGGCCATAATGCAGCCATGATGACATGATTTGCATATGTGACATCATCTCTCGCTGTGCCATGATGTTGCCCAGTAAATTAGGTCACATATTCTTAAGAATACTGAACTTGCTTGCTCCTGTATGACTCCGCAGCTATTCGGATTTTTTGGATCAGGTCCATATCCTGAGATGGAAAATCAATCCAAGTAAATATTTTGTTTAAACTCATCTGCTCCCTCAAGCCACTAACCACCCAACTAACACCAACGTCTGATTACAAACTGACCATATTACCACTAAAGTCAAAGTCACTTAACTCCTGAACACGAACGGGAATTCAATTTCAACTTGCTATAACGTGTATATAATGACTGAATTCACCATATCTCTTTTCCCTGACACCAGAAGGTCCCAAGTTACCCAAGTTTCCAAGACCTTGAAGATAATACTAATTACCCATCTTCCTGACTCCAATCGGAAGAACAAACTAAAGATAACATTGGGCATCACAATCCAATTACAAACATTGTTGTTTGCAAGAAGTTTTGTCGTCAATCATTTTGTCGACTCTGTTTTCATGCCTGTAAATAAAACCATTAATATTGTGGCAATTATCTTTGAATCATCAAGTGTTTCACAAAAACTTGTGGCTTCACACAATAGCTCCCACTGAACTGAAAACCATGAGATAAGACCCTTTCAACAGTAACCTGGTGATCAAATACATAACAACTCTAATGACCTGTTCAAAGGAATGAGTCAATCTCAAATACTCACTGATTAAGTATCGCATGCCAAAATAAAAAAAAGCTAGTCAGTAATTGCATTTTCCCAATATCTGTAATCCTCTTCCAAAATCTCATAACCAAGCAATACAATTCACACCAATAAGGGATTGATTTATATGCAATTTGCAAAGCACCTATTAGGAAAAACTCCTTAACCTCCAAAGAACGCCAAATTTGCACAGAATAGGAAGAGACAAGCCCTTTAATATTTATGAATCACGCCACATTGAAACTCAAAACTACACCTCCACCAGAAATGTACTTGTTTCTATTTACAGTCACTATACACATCGCCTTTCTAACTCCCAACCAGAGAGTCAAATTCAAACAGCATAAAAATAAACTAATGAAGTACAGCCAAGGTATCTCTGGACGTTGTTGGAAATGTGCCCATTTCTGAGGTGCTGATAGACTGACATGCTTTGATGTATATATTGGCATATCAATTAAAATTATGTTATCACATACAGTACAAGTACTTTAATAGCTGCAGGCTATCATTTGAAATAAACATTAGTGTGTTTCTGAAAAGACATACACAGCAAACAGTCCTCACTAGCCTTATTTCTACGCTGTGAATGGTTTCACTTCACACTCAACAATGCACGGTGAAGTCAAAAATCTTGGACAGTCATGGTTTATGCTAAGGTAAACACGATTAAACGCAACAAGCTTGCCATAGGGCTGACTGAAGACAATCAAGTGAAAACAACTCATTCTTCATTTCAGTTTACCAAAAGCCACCCCTTTTCTTTCCCTTGCCCATTTCTTCCCACCACAAAGTTGGACATGTCAGAAAATCTTTACGCGCTTAAATTCTAATAAATAAGCCAGGTCTGTAATAGAAGTTTACGGAGAAGAGAAACTCAAGACAAGCACAATCACTCTGCTTAGTAAATGGCAGCTATCCATGTAATTCCTGTGAAGTGAAGGAGAGTCAGTAAGTCTGGTGTAGTGTGAGATGAATTCCCATGGTTTCTCTTCACACATCATAGGAGCGATTGGCACATCTGATTGGACTGTACTTTTTATAACGGGCTCTGATAGACAATACTGATCGAAGGCCATCTCTGAGATTGGAATACTGTCAGAAGTGGACTTTACTCAATCTCTATACTCAAGTCTCCTCAGCACGTGGAAAATCTGCTACCTCCATACAGAGGGCAGGACCGGGGCAGTTCTACCAGCTGCACGTCTGTACCACCTCTGCTGAAGTGAATACTTTAACACATCTCATCTGCCATCATTGTGTCCATTCTGTTACCCTGTCTATATCACCCTTGCAACTTACTTTCCCATCCATCTCTGAATCATTAGCAAATTTAGATACATCACATATTGATGTCCTGATGAAGGGTCTCAACCCGAAACGTTGACTGCTTCTTTCAACGGATGCTGCCCGACCTGCTGAGTTCATCCAGCTTTTTTATACCTCTTGATTTGACCACAGCATCTGCAGTGCACTTTGTGTTCACATATTGTCATTCTGTTAATACAGATTTCAAACAGTTGAAGCCTAATACTGACCCGAGACTTACCTCCTGTTAGAGCTAAAAATGTGCGTTCCTGCTTTCTCTTAATTGATTCTCTAAACATGATAGATTCACCTCAACGCCATGAAACATTTTTGCAGTACAGTCGGCCCTTGGTATCCGTGAGGGATTGGTTCCAGGACACCCCGCAGATACCAAAATCCGCAGATGCTCAAGCCCCTTATATAAAATGGCATAGTATTTGCACATAACATGCGCACATCTTCCAATTTACTTTAAATCAGCGGATGCCGCTTCTCCCGTGATCTTTAAGTTCTTGAGGCTGTAGTGCTTTACGTAGCTAGCCAGCCATCCCTTACTAGCCTTAAACTCCTTCCTCTCACTCCCCTCAACCCCCTCACAGTGGTACTCATAGAGGCTAAGTGCTTTTTCACACATAGTTTTGCCATCAACAGGGATATGCTTCTGTGACATGTCCTCTAGCCACACACTTAATGCTTTCTTACTCTTTGCAAGCACTTTATCACGAACCAGAGAGACCATTTTTGCCGTTGTAGGGGTAACACTAACACTTCCACGAATTTCAGCTTCTTTCTGCTTTACTGTGCGAATGCTCAATTCGTTCTTACCGACCTTACGGCCCACTTTGGCAAGCAACATGCCACTTTTCAAAAGATCCAAGGTATTTTACTTTCTCAGCGAGAGATAGCACTTTACACTCCCTCTTAGCCTTTGAGGAATTGCTTTGATCACTTAATTGCTCAAACAACGAGTGCTGGAGGCAGACTTCCGGAAATATTTTATTCTGAATGTATTTTCGATCCGCGGTTGGTTGAATCCGCGGATGCGCAACCCACGGATACGGAGGGCCGACTGTAATCTGTAATATGACACCTTATCAAATGCCATTTGAAAATAAATTATGTCTGTTAGCTCTCCTTTTGTTGCTAACATACACAAAAGAGCTTTAGTAAATTTGTTACTGCAACACTGAATCTGTTAACTCTGCCTAACTTTTCTTGGTGTTGTTCTCACATCCAACAACAATAGATTCCAGCAGTTTTCTAACAAATGGTTTGCAGTTCCCCATTTTTTTCTTCCCCATCTATTATTTTTTCAATTTCCTTTCACCTTTCAGAATTGGGAGAATTTTTCAAAACGTTTTTTCTTTTTTCTGTTGTAACATAGCTTGCTTTCTTTGCATGTACTTAAACCAATACAGTCGGCCCTCCTCATCCACGGATTCCGCATGCGTAGATTCAACCAACTGCGGATCGGGAAAACCCGGAAGTTCTCTCTCCAGCATTCATTGTTTGAGCATGTACAGACTATTTTTTTCTTGTCATTATTCCCTAAACAACACAGTATAACAACTATTTACATAGCATGTATGTTGCATTAGGTATTATAAGCAATCTAGAGATGATTTAAAAGTACAGGCAGTCCCCAGGTTATGAATGAGTTCTGTTCCTAAGTCCGTCTTTAAGTCGGATTTGAAGTCGGAACAGGTACATCCGGTATTATTTAGCCTCAGTTAGTAAAATGTTTTTCTTAGTATATAGTATATATTTTACCTTTCTATGCATATAAAACACATAAGAAACATACGTATTTCAATAATTAAACCACTGCGTCATCGGGGCAGGGCCTTTCACATGCTCAATTAAAATTGTTCCGATCGTTGACTGACTGTAGCCTAATGTTTTTCCAATGACCGATGGGGTGTTTCACCTCTTTCTGATCACTTTATTACTTCCACCTTATTTACAGTCGTGATTGTGATTATTTTCGTGAACAGAAACACTGCGGATTCAGAGCTGCGCCAGGTCCTAAAGTCCACCGCACTGAGACAGGTTAAGTCCAGGGTTCCGCTGGGTCCTAAAGTCCACCGCACTGAGACAGGTTAAATAAGGGACTTGAGCATCCGTGTTTTTTGGTATCCACGGGGGGTCCCGGAACCAATCCCCCGCAGATAAGGAGGGCCGACTGTAATTGCAACATATATTCATATTCCTTGCTGCTCTTATTTTCATCCTCCATCAATACTTTCATCCTCCTTTGATTTTTAAAAATATATCCAATCCTTAGGTCCAGTAATATTCTCCACAACTTTACAACCCTTTTCATTCAAACTGGTACCAGCTTCAACTTATTAGAATGCTCTTTGGGTAGAGTCCTTATTTTTCAGTCGAGTACATGTTCTGGGTGTGAACCAGTTTGAGACACATGCAAAGTAAAAGGAGATTAATAAAAGAGCAATGTAGAGACACAGTAAAAGACTTCGGAATGCACAGTTTCACGGTTTACTTTTTGTGCCAGTTTGATTGCGGCTGGGCTACTCATCTTGAGGAGGAAGGGATCTCCATCCCAGAGGAAGGTTCATTGGTGAGTGGGCAAAACATCACTTTAACAAGTAGGAATCTAGACAACCTAGTAAAATATGTAAGTGGAGGGAAGATTGTAATACTGCAGTCTGGCACTATATCAAAATCCTGAACAGCACAACAGCAAGGCAAACCTTAGCGGCATAAACTACAACTTTAATGAAGCTACGTAAAATACTGACTGTGGTCTTGACAATTGCAAAACATAAATGAAATATTAATATTACACCGAGAGGAGTTCATCATCAATTCACATTAACATCTGTTTATAAAGAAACATGAAGTATTTCATTAGTTTGTAAAATTGTTAAGATTAATGCCTCACACGATGCCATGCATGTCCTTCAGCAGATCATTCAGTGGCTCAGTAGTATAGACAGCTCGGCTGCTGTCTATGTGGAATATGCACGTTCACCCTGTGACTATGGTGGTTTCCTCTGCACACGCCAGCTTCCTCCCTCGTCAGGGATGTGTAGCTTGGTCGGTCAACCGCTCTGTGTAAGTGAGTGGCTGAATCCAGAGGGAGTTGATGAAAATGTGGGAAGAATGGAAGACGAAGAATCTGTGTAGGTTTTCTGTGAAAGGACGGCTGATGACCAGGTCTGCTCTCAGAGGGCGAAAGGGCTTGCTTCCCTGCGGTATCTCTCTATCTGATTCAAAGAGCTCATCAGAACACTCGTGAAGTTCATCATGTATCACTTGCACTAAATCAACAATATACTAGTGGTTGCATATTGTCCTACCACCACTGAAGTAACTAGAATGCAGCAGATTGAGCAGCATCAGGGGGAGAAACAGATCTTTCAAAGTTTCAGGTGATGCATGCTTTAATGAGAAGGTACAATGGTAGAAAAATATCAAACAAAATGATCACACATGATAGCCCAAATTTTATTAAGAAACACAGGCTGTTCGCTCCGAGTTGCTAATATTTTTTATCCTAAGCACTGCATCAAAACACATGCCTCGATTTCATAGTCAAAGTACAACTGGGCTTTTCCTGGCTGCATTCTGCCATTTCACTCCTCATGGATTTCACAGCAAAGCTACCCATGTGCTGCTCCATGATCAGCACTCATTCTCCTATCACCTGCCCATGAAACAATAAGAGACTCGCATGGTTTCCGTTACCATGCCTATGTGCCCTTCTCGCCCACTTTCTCTAAAATGCTCCACAAACGATCAGCACACATCTGCCTTTCACTTGATCCACCTTAACCTCTCCATAGCTGCTGCCTGACCCACTTCGTTCCTCCAGCATTTTGTGTGTGCATTGCTTAAGATACTGAGCATCTACAGTATGCCACACCAGCAGACTCGCAGGTGAAGTGTCACCTCACCTGGAAGGACTGGCTGGGGCCCTCAATGGTGGTGAGGGAGGAAGGGCAAGGGCAGGTGTAGCACTTGTTCCGCTTACAAGGATAAGTGCCAGGAGGGAGATCATGGGAAGGGATGGGGGGAGACAAATGGACAAGGGAGTCGCATAGGGAGCGATCCCTGCGGAAAGGAGAAAGCGGGGGGGGGGGGGGGGAGAGAAAGACGTGCTTGGTGGTGGGATCCCGTTGGAGGTGGCGGAAGTTATGGAGAATTATATATTGGACCCAGTGGCTGGTGGGGTGATAGGTGAGGACAAGGGGAACCCTATCCTGAGTGGGGTGGCGGGAGGATGGTATGAGAGCAGATGTGCGGGAAATGGGAGAGATGCGTTTGAGAGCAGAGTTGATGGTGTAGGAAGGGAAGCCCCTTTCTTTAAAAAAAGAAGACATCTCCTTCGTCCTGGAATGAAAAGCCTCATCCTGAGAGCAGATGTGGCAGAGATGGAGGAATTGCGAGAAGGGGATGGCATTTTTGCAAGAGACAGGGTGGGAAGAGGAATAGTCCAGGTAGCTGTGAGAGTCTGTAGGCTTATAGTAGATATCAGTAGAGAAGCCGTCTCCAGAGACAGAGGCAGAAAGATCAAGAAAGGGGAGGGAGGTGTCGGAAATGGACCAGGTAAATTTGAGGGCAGGGTGAAAGTTGGAGGTGCAATAAAGAGATCCAGAGCGGAGTGTCCATGAAGAGGAGGAGGGTTGAAGACAGGAGAAAGGGTAATTTTTCCCTTCACATGCTGCTTGATTTGGTTTCTGTTTCTGTCTGTCTACATTACATACAATACAGAAATACATACTATTTTCACAGTCACACTTTTTAAGAACTGCATCCGGATGTACTTTTTGCTTTCAAGTTTTCACTTGTCATATATTGGGATGTATTTTTCAGTTCATGACTGATGATGGTGCCTGTGGCTTACTTCCATGAATAAAATGCCACAACAATTCAACAGATTCAGTGGCATAGATGCCCCACTTCCCAACTTGGCTTTGGGTGTGACTTAGCATCTGTGCAAACTGGTTAACAAGTAAGCAGATAATTATACTGAAGAATTCCCACAGGAAATCAATAAGAAATTTTAATCCAAATATGCTTTATTTAACTAAATTTTGAATAAATAAAATCAGGAAAACTCAATTATGTCACAACACGAAATATCATAGACAAAGGTTATATAATTCATTTTAAAGGGCATAGTATTTTAAAATAATCTTAGCAGATTGAATTACACACATACAATACTAGATTTTCAAGGTCGAAGGGGAAGTAGAGCCACTATCAAAGTTTAAGAATATCATTAAAATCTTGTTTACACTTTAGTTTACAAATTGCAACTACTTCATTGTTAAAACAAAAACGGTGTAAAATTCTTATCAAATTACTGATTCTTTTTGATTGCCTCGGCAAAAACTGCAGCATTACCCAAACTGTTGCAACGTAGTGAATCAGTGAACTTTGTGCGCCCTTGTTTATATGATGTGCATACTCCAAATTGTTTTTAAATTGTTTTTAAATATCAGTGAAAGCTGATAACCTCACTGTTACTCTCAGTACAAATTCCACCTCTGTGCAGAAAATATTCCGTTTTGGCACGGAATTTAAAACTGTTTATTGTATTTCTAGATATACCAAAATCAACTGTTTGTTTCAGTAACAACAAATAATCCTTTTTACTATTTGCAGTTAACTATTAGTCACTTCAGATGCTTCATTAGAAATTATCAATTGTAAAATAAAATTAATCACTTTTAAAATCCTCTGGAGTCTCGAACTTTCAAACTGCAGACACTATTTATGAACATTAATTATTTCCAAACTGAACACAGAATAAGTAAATTAGTTAGTGTTTTTAAGAATGAGGGTGGCTGTTGTTTCCTCAGCTCCCATTCCAACCGTGTGCCAATTGTCAGGTCTAATTTTCCTGCTTGATATGTACCCTACCCCCAACCAGCACTTTTCTTTTGCAGCCATCTGTGTTTCTAATCAACGTGTCATCTCCAGCAAAGCCCAGATGATGAAAGGGAAACATCTTGACTCCAAAGCCCACTAGAAAGACCGCTTGACTGATCAAAGCCCAGAGTCACTGCTGTTTGCACTGTATTGGCTTAATGAATGCCATTAAGTGCTCAACAGATTTGATAAACATTTTGTCTCTGATTCCACACAATCTGCGGATGAAATTTAGAATTTGATCCAAGAACATGAGTTCTGTGCACATGCAAAATTGATGAAAGACATCTAATGCTTTAGAAGCAATTTTATATTCATATTCATTTACCGAACAGCTAAAAATCACTCAGCTAAAGGGGTGGGCAGTATCTCTTACTTTATGCTTTGTGGATATCTACTGATATTCAAGAAAATCTAAAGTATCAGACACACACCACCTACTTTCTTTTCCCTGCTATAGTCTGTTTTCTCTCTCTCTCTCCCTCCCCCTCTCCCTCTCACTCTCTCTCTCTCTCTCTCTAGTCAATTACCAAATGTGAGTTGCAAATGGCAAAACTGTCAGTTGTTTATAATGTCATTAGTTAGGTATCCTCCAACAGGTCAGGAGACACTTAGGATCAATGACACCACTAACCTTTCATCTGCCTAGAAAGGAACAGAAACAATACTGAGAAAAATACATTTTAGAGGAAGACAGAGTACTCATTGCAAAAAGATTAGTACATCAAATGCTGCCAAACTGGGGTCAAGCCCATTCCAGTAAGATATGGAAGGAACACCTATACACTTTCCTGCCAAGATGTGATGAAATTTCTATAGAGCTGCACATTGAGATTTATTATCACTGACATAAAATGGTAAATTAAGCTTTAAATTGGCAACAGCACAATGCAAGGCATAAAAATCACTACATTTATGTAGAGCATATTATATATAATTTTATATTTATATTTTTATATATTACACATTGTTCAGCATTTGATTGTAGCACAGTAATTTTGAGTAAAGAATTCTTATTGTTTCATAATGTTAATTATCAGCTAATCATTGAAAGTTATTTTCTAGTTTTTTTTCTAAATTAGCTGCATGGCGATTCTGGGGCGTTTATCCATTGGCTACGGGCTTGAAAGCAATGAATGAATTATCACAAGTGTTATCATCATAAGACCTTTTACACTTGGGATCACAATAACCTCAATACTTAGGTGCCATTTTAACTTTACACATTGTCTATCAGGTGGGTGGCCCAGTGGGCTCCTTCTTTCGACGCACGTGCCATGTCCCAATGATTTTATGTGGCCAAACACAATTTTGCTTGGCAGCCCAATGGCAATTCTACTGTTTCTCTCTCATACATGAAAACATTGAGATCTGGAGCCTGGTTACGGTCAAAACTCTCCGTATGTGGACTAAAGGAAGGGCATTCCTCTAGACTGCAAAAGGGAAAGGTGTGTTTGACCCTGCCATGGACATCAATAATCTGATTCACAAGTGTAACATTTCATAAAAGCCGTAGTTGACAGTAAATAATGTGACGTATAGCAATTACAAAAAAAATTACTAATATTCCTTTTAGCTAAAATAAACTGGCCACCTTTGTGCAGCATATACATACTTTACTGACATGCAGCACAATGTATAGTTCATCTCTATTATAGTAGGTTGGGACAGCTGTAAACTGCACTGCATCCTCTCTTGACTTAAAAGTTGCAACTGCTTCCAAGCAAAGGACAGATCACAGGAGGGGTTTAGCAACAAAAGAATTGACTATAATGAGATCGGATTCTATTTTCCCCTTTGATCACAAGCCCACACCACAGAAATATCCTGGATCCCTTTTGAGATTTCCTGGACTGCATCAATGGATTGTTTTATGTCTACCTATTCTACACTTAGCCGATAGGGTTAATTGGTCGACAGCCTTGGAAAACATCAAAGAAAAGACTAAAGTATAATCACAGTAAACTCAGTGAACATCACAAGCACAACCGGCTCCTCCCTCTTCAATCTATACTATCCAGGAAGGAAGTTAGTGCTTGCATTTTACAATCATATACCTTCCTAATGCCTGCTCTTTAAATAAAGAAGCTTCTTTCTTCACCATTAACCCCTGACAAGAATCTTAAAAAAGAAGGCGGTTCCACTCTCTCACCAGTAGGTGTGAAATTTCAATTTAAGTAGCTGGATTTTCACATTGAGGTTCTACTGGTTCCCTGATTCTACCATTCTCAAATCTTTCTCCTGACATTTGCCCCTGTTGTGTTTATTTTTGATGCTAAATGTGACTTCCTGAAATACATTGTGACCGCAAATGTAAATGAAAATTAATCAGGCCAAGCGGGTGTTTTCTGTCAGCATGTAAAGGAAATACAAAAAATCTAAAGTATAGATTTTTTAACTGGATTAGGTCCATTTGATTTTCTCCCCCTTTTGCTCTTAATTAACCTTATATAGCAATCTCTTATAAGTCACTTCAAAGCTCTTAGGAAAGACCCCTGAGGTGCAACAGATCTTTGGAATTCAACATAAAGAGAAAACTCAAGCAAACATTTGTTTTGTTCAGTTCGGTTTTAATTTGGGATCTGCTTTTTTGTGCTGGGACGAATTGCAATATTAACTCGAGCTATCTAACAAAAGAGAATCATTTGTCAATACATCTTGAAAAATACTACGCTGAAGGGAACAAAGCAGGCGTTCTCTGCTCGATCAGAAGTAACAGATCCCTGCAAATTTCCAAACATGTCCATATTTAAACCCCTGCTGACATTGTTCTTAATTCATGGCAATGCAACAGACAAAAACAATTAATACAGAACAAGCTTTAAAAGGCAGGCAGTCCTTGCTGACATTCCACAGTTCAGTGTCACTTAGTGAAGATAAAATGTAACTATATAACTGTCCTGTCAGAGAACAGAACTTCAAATTATGTGGAAATGTAATGGACCAGTCAAACCGCTGAATGAATCCATCCATGAAACCATGCATAACTGATACTGAAGTAAAAGAAAATTCATACTTGTTAGAAAACTCTGTAATAACAAGATGCCAAATGATTTCATTATTGACTTATCTGGATCATGTGCTTCACTCGATCTCTCAAGAATTTTCTACAGCGCGTAAACTGCAAATCAGGTTTTGCACTCCGTTTTAAGGATTTCTCTTCTAATTTAACAAGAAGTGATATTTTGCAACGAGTAACACATTGGTGAGACCTTATTTGGAGTACTGTGTGCACTTCTGGTCATCTACCTAAAGGAAACATATCAATAATATTGAAATTGCATAGAGAATATGTACAAGAATGTGGCTGGGACCTGAGGACTTGAGTTATAGGGAAAGGTTTGAATAGGTTAGGAATTTATTCCCTGGAGCTCAGGAAAAAAAAAGGTAGATGATAGAGGTGTCCAAATTTATAAGGGATGGGGTAAATCAGTGATCCCCAAACACCGGGCCGCAAAGCATGTGCTACCGGGCCGCGAGGAAACGATATGATTTGGCAATATGAAATGTCATAAGTCAGCTGCATCTTTCCTCATTCTGTCATGCCCACTGTTGAACTTGAACGCACGCGAGGTCATCAGTCGCCTAAACGCAGTGCTACCCTCGCACCAGGGATCACTGGTTGGGCTCAGGTAACCGGCCGCCTCACGTGGCCGGCGAGAAGTGCCGTTGGAACTGGCCTGGAGCGCAGACAGATAGGCGCTGCCTCTAAAAGCTACCTCACTGCGATCTACTGAAAGTCATCCCTCGAGCCAAACTTTTGTTGGCCGATAGATCCTACCTACCTACGGGGGGGGGGGCAGGCGCGCACCCTGTCGCACTCCTCCTCGCTCTCCGGACTGCGACCGCCGCAGCCCCGGCACAGGGACCTCCGGCCCTTACCATGTCCTCTCACCCCACCCACGACCAGCCACACCTGGCCAAGGCGTCTGGTGGCGGGCAGGCGGGAGGCTGGAGTTCGGGCCCGGAGGCTGTCTAATGAGGCAATGAAGCCCTCAAAACTGCTTCGGCACCTTAAGTCCAAGCACCCCTCACTTAAAGACAAACCCGTTGAGTGTTTTGAGCAGGAAAAAAGTGAGCAAGTGGGACAGAAGGAAGTGCACAAACGAAGAACGAAAACTAAATTGCGGAATAGACTGGACATAAGGAACCTGCTTTGAGTATCGCCCTTTCGCATCACCTCTTGTTGGGACCGTCTTGTTGCAGGGAAACAAGCCCAGGGCTCCCACTGATTCAGCGATATTGGTGTGTTGCAATGATTTTATATGTTCATACAAGGAAAATATGCACTGGGTGTTTAATATTAAATTTGTTAGATAAACCCTTTTAGAAATGAAATTGAGTGCATTAGCCACTTATAAGTGACTCATGGTTGACTTATCACCTATATTCTGGTCGTGATTAACACCCCCCACCGTCAGCCGGTCCACAAGAATATCGTCAGTATTAAATCAGTCTGCAATGCAATAAAGGTTGGTGACCCCTGGGGTAAATGTAAGCAGGCTTTTTCCATTGAGGTCGGATAAGACTAGAACTTGAGATCATAAGGGTAAAAAGAGAAATATGCTGAGACGGAACTCCTTCAATCAAAAAGTGCTATGAGTGTGGAATGAGCTACCAACAGAGATGTTGGATGTGGTGCAATTGCAACAGTTAGGGGGTTTGAATAGGTACATGGATGGGAGGCTCTGGAGAGCTAAGGTCCAGGAGTGGGTCAATGGGACTAGGTAGAAGAGCATTTCAGCACAGACTAGATGGGCCAAAGTGTCTGCCTGTGTGCTATAGTGCTCTGTGACCCTATGTAGAAATCATTTGATTTATCATGCATAAAATAATAATTATATTTAATGATTCTAAGTCATTTTATTTGTATAATTCAAATCGGAGATCTAAAGTGCTGCATTGCCTCAAATCATACGCTTCAAATTCACGATCAGCTTTCTTTCCTAAACTCCCGTGATGGCTCAGCGGATGGATGTACTTCACAGTGTGTTAACCTGCCAATGATATGTTCCTGATCTTATTCTAATTTGATGCCTATCCAGAAGTAGGACAGAGGCACAGCAAATGGCCCCAAAAACAGTGAAATAAAACAGACAAGAATAGTGTTTCTGCTGATGCACCAGCTGTCACGGCTTGCTGGGAAGGACAAATCCTGTCTTGGATCCTGTCTTGTTGTCCTATACAAGTACCTTGGCTCACACTTAATGACCATCCACTGAATAAAATACTAAAAAGTTGCCAGCACCCTGAGATAGTAATGCTTTGAGAATGATGGTCAATTGGATATGAAAGATTTTCCTTCAAAACAATTTTACCAAGAAATTTAAACTTGAAATTTGATGGAGCACATTATGTGATCAACATCATTGACCTTGTACCCATTCTGTTTTCTTCTCTTTTTCTTCTAACTTTTCTCTTCCAAATGTTGGTGCTGTGGCACAGTTTTGTAAGTCCCAGCTTCTCCCCAGCAGCTCATTCACATGGCTATCCTTCATATCTTTGTATCATTGATTCTTTATATCAGGAAAGGAGGAAGGGAGAAACACCGAAGAACTTTCTATCAGATTTACATTATATCTACATCTAGACTTAGTAGAGAGCAGTTAAAGTATAAGGCAATCTTCCCATTCACTTTCCATTATTCATGAAGATTTAAAAAATAATTTAGTAACTCTACTGTTAAAATAGTCACACACATGCTGCTGATAAAATGCAGGACCTTCCAGTCTAGATATTTTCATATGGAGCAGGGCAATTGCAAAGTGAGCTACTGGCCAACACCAATGTGCTTCTCAATCTTTCAACTCATTTAGAAGTACGTTGCTAAGAAATCAGAAATTATCCAGATCAGTCCTGCACAAAACAATGATACAATTTTGAACACTTCCAGGATAAATGATCCAAAACCTTTCTTTATTAAAGCACAAGCAATTTGCTGACCTCTAAAGGGACCAGTTCCTTGGCTGATATTCCAAACAGGAAAATCTGTCAAGTGCACTGCACGATAAAGTAAATGGAAAGGCAGCCACGATACACATTTTCATCTCTAGTTTGTAATTTTTTTTACCACTTCAGTTCTTGAACTGGAAAACTGTGCAGAGCACTATTTCAAACTGACAGCTTTTTGTTGCAGAGACTCGGAATCACTTTCATGTCTACATTTTCCTCTTACAACATCCAGACGTTTATCTCAAAGTTTACACTTTATCTTTTGGCGTTTTTCAGATATTACAAACTATAGGGTCAGCCAAGTAACACAGTTTGAGGAGTATCAAGGCTTCAAATATCAGCTTCTACCCCCAGTACGCACAGATTCACCTTAACCCTTTGAAGCTTCACTGTTATTTAATTAATAATTATCTCAAATAAAATATATTCAGTGAAACATCCATTATAAAACTGGTAGCCCTCAGTACTCACAAAAACTTACCTCCCAATTAACAAATTAATAATAATTCAGTACAAATATGCAGCTAGAACTGACTACCCATTAACACATTTTCTCTACAGCAGAGTGATTAAAGACAGCACAGTCAATAAAAAATTCATTTCAATTCTGTTTTTATGGTCAGCTAATTTCACTCATGGTTCCAATGGGCAACCACAGTAGTTACTTTGTTGTCTTTTTATTGGGAAAATATTGCAAAGAATTTGCAGCTTAGAAACTAGCCATCCTGCCCAAACTGGCTATACTTATGTTTATGTCCCATTTGTCCCTCCTTCATCTCAACACATCTACACACGTCTTCATCATGTACTCTGCTAAAATCACCAAAAGAGCATCCGAGGCACTTCCCTCATTTACCCCATGTAGTGGCAAATGTCATACTCTCCAAAAAGGATGCCCAATTTAAAAAAATGTCTCCATATTTATATGCACTTGACAAAGCAACAGGAAGTGTAAGTGAGGAGAGGAATTCTCTGGCCCTGATGCTGTTTCTCCACTGCAGAATGACTGGCTGGCACACAGCCAACCAAATGAGACAGGTGGCCCTTGTCGATAGCATATCCCAGCAGGAGAAACGGGGGAATGGGGACAAAATTGGAAACAGCACAATAATCTACAAAGCTTGCCATCTGATTGTCATAACAGAAATAGAAAGTACCACATTGTAGATTTTACAACAGATAATTGTCTGTTACAGGTGCACAAGGAGCATCTAGAATACAGAAACACTGTAACCAATATCAAAGGCTAAGGTTTTACAAATTTGCAGCCATGTACAGCTTTGTGGCTCCAAAATTTATTGAATAAACACTCGTCTCATTCACATTCAGTGAAATACTTGCACCTGATGACTTGATAGCAAACTCATCTTGAGGTGATGGAGCGAACCTGGCCTGGTCATTCACCAGTTGGGGCCATTTTCATTCATTCAAACATTTTTTTAGCGTACTAACTAAATTCCCCAATAATACAAAGCCACAGAAATCTGCTAAAATTTTTTGACATCCCCTATCAATGGAGTCACACATCTTGGGTTGAGCCCCAATGGTAAAGCCAGTACTTTGTCTCCAATCCAAGTTAGGGCCTTATACCTTATAAATTTAATGTAATTACAAACTACCTTACACTTGTGTTTTGAAAACGTTTCAGATTGCACTGACACCAAGCACAATAAGGCACAGGAGTCAAAACATACAATAAATTTGAGTCCATTTTTCCTGACGTGAGTACTACATCACCTTCATTCTAACTGTTCATTTGGACGGTGGCTATGTCAGCCATTGCTAAGGGTACTGTTCAATAGCTGCATATTTCAGCAGCTTACACTACTACACTGTGACTGCAGTAAGCTATAATGTGCTTTCTGGAACATATACTCGAGATACTGAAGGTGGGCCTCACATATCAAGTTAGGGTTCCTTGGGTCACCAATGCTGTACTTGGGGAGCTGACTGACGAGGGGACTGATTTATCCTCACAAGTTCTTCCAAATGAACCCTCAAACAATGCTGGAAGCACACAGACACATTTCAAATAGTGGGGGAGTCTAGGAGCAGAGGGCATTACTTCAACACACACAAAGTACACTGCAGATGCTGTGGTCAAATCAACACGTACAAACAAGCTGGATGAACTCAGCAGGTCAGGCAGCATCTGTTGAAATGCGCAGTCAACGTTTGGGCACCGTCTGGGTAGTCTCCAGCCCCTTGGTATGAACATCGAATTCTCCAACTTCTGGTAATTCCCTCCCTCTCCCTTCCCCCATCACACTTTCACTCTGCCTCCTCTTCTAGCTGCCTATCACCTCTGTCATGATTCTGCCTTCTTCTACTACCCATAGTGCATTCCCCTTACATTCCTTCTTCACCTCTCTTGCCTATCCCCTCCCTGCTTCCCCCCCACCCCTTGATCTTTCCTCTGATTGGTTTTTCACCTGGCACCTCCCCCCTCCCCCCACCTTCTTTATAGGGCCCCTGCCCCTCCTTCTTCAGTCCTGACAAAGGGTCTCGGCCCAAAACATTGACAGCTCATTTCAACGGATGCTGCCCAACCTGCTGAGTTCATTACTTCAGCACAGAAGGGCACCACTTTAGAACAGAGATGAGGACTCACTTCTTTACCTAGAGGGTGGTGAGTCTGTGAAGTTCATTGCCACGGGTGGCTGTGAAGGACAAGTGTAAAAGTATGTCTAAAGCAGAAGTTGATGACTTCTTTTATTAATAAAGGTGTCAAATAGGGAAAAGGCAGGACAACGAGGTTGAGATGGTAAATGAATCAGCTGTGATCAAATGGCAGAGCACCTATGGGCCAAATGGCCTCATTCTGATCCTAGGTCTTATGATCCTGCCTAACAATTCGTGCACACAGCTTTTTATTCACCATAACGCATGGGACCTCAATCAATTTGAATCACGAGGAGTCAGGCACAGCTGCACAACTTTGCAAGTGTAAAGGAGAAGATACCGCCCACCTTCTCCTTCCTCCCTTTGCTCATCCCTGCCCTTCCCGTCACCCCATAAACATTTGGCCCTTAGATACCCACCACACGACATCTGGCAAGATAATGACCTTGTCATAGGAGACTGACTGGCAAAAGGCAGAACGCATTCTAACGTACACCACCTTTGGGGAGTACTGCAAGCTTCCTCCGTGTGACTCAGATAACGCAGCCTTAATCCTGAATGTCGGTAGCGTACACCTACTGATTCCTCGTGATGTCATCCAATGATTGCCATATTCACTCGCCGGTACTCTTTGGTTTACCAAGGTGGCTACTACTCTGAAAGTGATATTGAGTACAATTGTGTGGGTAAGCACAGCTCCAATGCTAAATTTAAGTTTGCTGACAACACCGCTGTTGTTGGCTGAATTATAGGTGGTGACGGATCAGCATCTAGGAGGGAAATTGAAAATCTGGCTGAGTGCGCTACAACATCAAACTCTTACTCAATGTCAGCAAAACCAAAGAGCTGGACACCAACTACAAGAGGAAGAAGCCTGAACATGCACAAACTTTGATAATAAATTTTACTTTGAACTTTGAATACTGCAGACCTCCATGGAATTAGGCAGGACATCAGGCACTGATCTGTATTTGTACTGCCTGTGGTCCATACCCAAGCAGAAAACCTTCAGTGGGGACATTTTTTCTTTGCAGTGCACTTACAAACAATATGCCTGCAGACAATGGTGGTCTGAACTATAGGGGAGCACAGAATCCTTGCAAACCCATGTGCTAGTACCATCTGCTGCTTTCTGACAAGAGAAAATGAAGTGCAGACAGAATTGTTTGAAAAGAGAATAGAACAGAGATTGCTGCAGCCACCCTGATCAACACAGAATAGCAAACCCTGGAGGTGCATAAAATCGTAGATTCTGGTTAATTGGGCCATCGTTTAATCGGAGCAGCCATTTATTTGGGACAACTCTTAAAGAACAAACCCTAATCGAGAAAATAGCCAGAATTCCCTTTGTTTATTTGGGGCACTATGCTGCTTAATTGGGATGGGAGACTGTTGCTGAAGTTTCAAACTAGAGTCAGTTATGTGCACTGGGTGGTTGTTTAACACTATACCATGTTTAAAGTGAATAATTTTTAAATTGCATCAGCTGCGTGTGTTTATTTTCAAAAAGGGTTTGTCACTAATAGTTGGGGAGAAATAAGCAGTAAGACAATTCAAAACTGTCTTGCACAAGCATTCAGGCTTGGAGGTGCAAGAAACGGCCGAGAGTTAAAATGAAACAATTTCACTACTTCAGCAAGTTAGGAACTATGAAGAATTTGAAGGTATTGGCAATCATCTTGAATGTTACAATGAAAATGAAGACTTGGATGATACAATCATCGAAAGCATTTCTTGAAGGCAGTCCATTATCTGCACTGGGTGTCAGCGTAGATTTTGTTCATTTACAGTCAATCAAAAGAACGTGGCAGCATACACGAATCAATTCCTCAATCAATAATTATTAGGAACTACAGTTTCATTGTACTATAGTAGTATTGTTACTGTTCTGTGTTGTCGCGTGGCCAAGTGGTTAAGGCATTGGTTTAGTGATCTGAAGATCACTAGTTCAAGCCTCAGCTAAGGCAACATGTTGTGTCCTTGAGCAAGGCACTTAACCACACATTGTTCTGTGACGACACCGGTGCCAAGCTGTGTCGGCCCTTGCCCTTCCCTTGGACAACATCGGCGGCGTAGAGAGGGGAGACTTGCAGCTTGAGCAACTGCTGGTCTTCCATACAACCCTGGCCAGGCCTGCGCCCTGGAAACTTTCCAAGGCGCAAATCCATGGTCTCCTGAGACTAACGGATGCCTATATAGTATTGTTAGTGTTCTAATTAGTTCTGCATTTCATTTAAATACATTGTTTGTTACTCATTTAAATGGTAGTTTGACTTTTTTTAATACGTTTTAAGACTATTTCCATAAAACTTTAACTAATTAGGGCAGCTGCTTAACTGAGCTAAAATGCACTGGTCTCGATGAGTCCCAATTAACTTCCAACTCCAGCCGCAACAAGAATGACCCAAAGAAATTTCATTTAACAACCATTCGCACTGTGATTTTTGATTAGGGTTGAATTTGTGGCTGGGACTGGTGACATATTTCAACAAAGGTACTGTTTCTGATGCACGGGCACTTTACCTGTCGTTACTTGTTGAGGTTTGGACATGAGAATGCATTCACACCCTGAACAGACAACGGTTTCTGGCTGACATCCCCTTGAGCAGCACCTATAACCCAACTCGACCACCACACCTCAAGGACAACCAACCCTATTCCTGGCTTCATCTCTTCTTCCTCCCACCTTTCTTAACAATTGGCCCTGCTGTGCATGCCCACTGTTCATTCCCTTACGCAATGCTAGTTGGAAAATATCTATGAATATACCAATGAGCACACCACTGTACTCATGCCTGTTTTGTCCAGAAGTTTGTCAGCACATGTAAACTTTAGCAATCTGAATGACCATAACAAAGTCCTTCAAGCTCAGGCAACTACAGCAGCAGCCTGAAGTAATAAAACCATCCATACACCAAGAGCAGAGGATCCTTTCAAAATTGCATTAGCCAGGGCGAGTCCATCCTGCTGCTAATGGATGCTCCATTATGTAGAGCGTGGAGCTCCGCAATGCCAATACTAGTGTCAGTCAGCGCACTGATCGACGTGACCATCTTCCAACTCAGCATGTTTCCCTGAACAATATGGCATGTGCGAAGTGCATGCACTAGATGCTATTCTGGAACTAACTGCACACCTACATAGTCCAAGTTAGAGAAGCTTGAATAATTACATCAGGAGAGCAAAACATACAGAGATTTTTTAATTTTTACATACAGAAAAGGAGAAATTTGCTTCAGCGAACACTTTTGCTTATCTGTTGTGAAACATAATGACAAAAACGGTGCAATGACAAAATTACAAAACAAGTTCATCATATGCTTCGTTTAAAATACAAAATTATAAGAACTGTTCTACAAAAAAAGTCAGTGAGTGTTTAATATTCCTAAACTCCCATTGCAAGAACTACTCAATTTATATTGCAGCATGAACTCCACAGTACATCTGGCAACTTACAATTATACTTGCTTAGTGGACACTGCTGCTACTGAAAGAATTATCCCTTTAATTAGTTCTCCATGTCTCCACAGGTAGCAACACCATCTCATTTACAGTGCAGGCAGTCAGGACTGCAAAACAAGGAATGCACTTCACTATAATACTAGCCTATCAGTTACATGAGCAATATCATGTAATGGTTTCACTAACGAGCAATCTTTAACTTCAATTTACAAATTGTAACCCTTCCCTATCCCCTAAATATTAAAATCAGATTCAAGAGTCAAGGATGTACAGATGTTACTTCTTCATCACAGTTTGAGATTTTCCTTCTGTATATACGCTGTCTGAAGTCCTCAAAGGCAAATTTCCCACTCCTCCCTCCCTAACCTCCTTCATTTATAGCTTCCTGTCCATCACCAAAGAAAAACAGTCTCCAACTATAGTGGAAATGCTTTCCTACTGAAAAAGAATCTCAGGAGGAAAGGAAGAGATAGCAGTTTTAAAAAAACAAGAAAAATATGTATTTTTAATGTCTTAAGGCATTCAAAATAAATGACCTCTCAAATGCTATTTTTGATGCACATTTTCACAAGATACACTTAAACACAGGGCCATTAATACTGGATATGTATTTAAGCTGTCACTGAAGCAAACAAGCTGCATGCAAATTCTATACCCAGTGGTCCACAAAGACACGTGCTTCCTTGTAAAATGCAGAACTCAGCAACACAAGAGCTACATCCTTTCTTCTACGCAACTGAGGCAACACATTGAATTCTTAAAGTCCAGCTAACTGTGCAGTCAACAGCAATCTCAACAAAATAGACCACTTGACTGAGAATTCATGGGTCTTTTAAAAGTTGTAAACAGTGAAGAATGGCTTTCACGAGAAAGCTTTTTTTAAAATATCACCACTTTGGGGTTTCTTTGAGTACCAGCTGCCCCGTACAGTACACAAGACAAAAAACAGGGAATATTTAAACAGTAAGCATTTCCTTAATCAAAGGAAAACAGGTAATTTAAAACTTAGTTATATAAAGAGGTCATTGTTCAATAAGTTCCAACATAATAATGTTTTGAAATGTGCTTTCATGTAGTTATTAATAGGAAAAAGATGAAAGGCACAAATCAAGGCAAAAATCATTAATGATATTTTGATGAACTATTATATCGAACTATTAAAGCTCAACCAAAATTGTGACCAGTTGAAAATTAAGACTGGTAGATGTGCATTATAAATTACAGGAAGAATCTACATCTTCTAACAGCAGTAGTTCAAACACAAAATACTCTGCAGATGCTGGGGTTAAAGCAATACGCACAACACGCTGGAGGAACTCAGCAGGTCGGGCAGCATCCGTGGAACCAGTCAACGTTTCAGGCCGAGACCCTTCATCAGGACTGAAGAGGGAGGGGGCAGGGGCCCTATAAAGAAGGTGGGGGGAGGGTGGGAAGGAGAAGGCTGGTAGGTGCCAGGTGAAAAACCAATCAGAGGAAAGATCAAGGGGTGGTGGAGGGGAAGCAGGGAGGGGATAGGCAGGAAAGGTGAAGAAGGAATGTAAGGTCAAAGCACTATGGGTAGTAGAAGGAGGCAGAACCATCGGGGAGGTGATAGGCAGCCGGAGGAGGAGGCAGAGGGAAACTTGGAGGGGGGAAGGGAGGGGAGGGAATTACCAGAAGTTGGAAAATTCAATGTTCATGCCAAGGGGTTGGAGCTACCCAGACGGTATAGGAGGTGTTGCTCCTCCAACCTGAGTTTGGCCTCATCATGGCAGTAGAGGAGGTCATGTATGGACATATCCAAATGGGAATGCGAAGCAGAGCTGAAGTGGGTGGCAACCGGGAGATCCTGTTTGTTGTGGTGGACAGAGCAGAGTTGCTCAACGAAGTGGTCCCTAATGTGCTCCCAGTGCGGCCTCCTCTGCATCGGCGAGACCCAACGCAGATCAGGGGACCGCTTCGTCGAGCTCCTCCGCATCTCCTTCCAGCACATCACCCAAGAGCCTAGTCAGGGAATGTCAATGTGTGAATTTGCCTGAGAAAGGAGGCTGGCAGTAAGAATCTTCACTGGGTTTCTGTTTTCACCTGACATCCTACTCATGTGCACTTCTCAGTGTGAGAATTGGGAACAAAAAGATTAGTTGATAGTTCCTTCCTTTGTTATAAACTAAAGAGGCTAATTGCCACTCTGATTGCGATCAGCTTCGATCAGAAATGGAACGAGCTTATCCTCTGCAACTTATTATCCAACCAATTGATGTCGTGATCTTAATGAATGTGGCAGGGGAGTTAATTAGTTAATGAATCAATTGCATATTTTTTCTAAATTATGTTTATCCATTAAATACTACAGATATTATCCATAGAGCATTTTCAGTACTTTCAACATTTTCTATTTTGGCAGCCTACATCAAATTTTATCCATAAATAACTTGTGGTTAAGAGATCCAATTGCAACAGTGAGCATTAATTCTACAATATCACATTTTATACGGGGAGGCTTTCCGAAAGGACAAAGTAAACATTATAGAAAGTTCCTTCTCTATTTTAAATTCACATAGAAAACATATATTGTATTTTTTTTTTAATTTGGGGGATACTTTTCATTTAAATTAATATTTTAAAATAATAAATTTTTTTAAAAATCACTCCATTAACTGACAAGGTAAATTATTCTATTAGGCAAATGATAGATCATTAACAAGCAACTAGGTAATCAGAGGTTTGTACTTGCCTTGCTGGTTTGGGCTGGAATTGTAACTGGGAAATGAGCTCCTCGTGGTGACTCCAGCCATTGACCCAGTATAGCAGAGACCCTCAAGCTACCAAGGGTAATAGTCTCCAAGGGTCTGCTTAAACATCACAAAAATTCCAATGTAACTTAAACCATAAAGTCAAAAACTTTGACCTTAGTTAAGAGCTTAACATAAACCGTGTGGACGATATTAACACAGGGTGGGGGTCCCAAACTGCATTGAGCAGGAAAAGTGAATGCATCAGGCATCAAACTGAGTATTGCTCTAAGAACAACTAAATAGTACTTCCATACATAAAAAACAAACTTTACATCTCCGAGAACTGAGGTTGTCAGCTAGGTTTGTACAGGTATTACTCTGGTTAGGCCACATCTGGACCAGACATACAGTTATGGTCATCCCACTATAGAAAGGATGCTGGGGCTTTGGAGAGGGTGCAGAAGAGGTTTACCAGGACACTGCCTGGTTCAGAGGGCATGTGCTATCATGAGAAGCTAGACAAACTTGGGCTGTTTTCTTTGTAGCGGCGGAGGCTGAGGGGAGATCTGATAGCGGCTTATAAAGATATTAAGAGGCATTGATAGAGTAGACATGGAGAATCTTTCTCCCAGGGAAAAATGCAATGAAGGTGAGAAGGAGTAGGTTCAAAAGGGATATGAGGGTTAAGTTTTTGTTTACGCAGAATAGTGAATGCTAAGAATGCACTGCCAGTTATGGTGGTAGAAGCAAATACAATAGAGACTTTTAAGAGACATTTAGATAGGTACATGAATGTGGGGAAGATGGAGGGATATGGATATTGTGTAGGTAAGAAGGGTTAGTTTCTTTGTGGGAGGGGGGAGTTGGTTTACTTTTTAGCTGGTTTGGCATAACATTGTGGGCTGAAGGACCAGTTCCTGTTTTAATATCTGAAGAACTTTTTGTAAGAAATGCGAGGTTTTTTTTAAGAACAGAGCATGCTCACGTTGATGCATCAATATTTCCAATACACAGCTGCTCAGAGCTCCATCATGCTGACACCATTAGGACCAATTCAAGCTTGATCCAGCCCTCTGCCTTTTCGGCAACCACACTATCTTCCTGTTGTCCTCTGGGATGATTGATGGGGAACCTTGGTCGCCACCATCATCATCATCATCATCATCATCATCAGGTGCCATGTTCAGTTTGAGCTTTGACTACCATGGCCCACACACTCCTGTTTCGGGTCAAGTGGATCAATTCATTGGTATTCCATCATCATTTGTCTTTGCCTTCCTCTTGCTTTCTTCCCTTCAATCTTACCGTGCATTCTAACTCCTCTTTCCTAATCACATGTTCAATGAAATTACATTGCCTTTCCATGATCTCATACATTATTTCTCTTTTTGTGCTTGCTCTGTCAATGACATCCTCGTTAGATATTCGTTTCGTCCATGATATTCTTTACATCCTCCTCAAAAACCACATCTCCGCTGCTTCAATTCGTTTCTTCATGTTACTAGATATTGTCCAACATTCTGAGCCATATAACATCACTGGATAAACGTAACATTTCAGTACTCTGAGGCGGGTTTCATGCCTAGTTTAGTGTTGGTCAGTATACTCTTCATTCTCGTAAAGGTGTCTTTTGCCATCCCTATTCTTTTCTTGATGTCCATGTCACACCTGCCATCTGATGTCACCCAGCTTCCTAAGTAGCAAATGTTCTGTACTTGTTTTATGTCTTCCCCGTTTATTCTCAGCCTGCAGGTAGGATTCTCCTTCTTTTTGGATATCACCATACATTCTGTCTTTTTGCCATTGATAGATAGACCCATTTTTGTACTTTCTTCAACAACTGTATCGATTAAGTTTTGTAGTTCTTCCTCTGTACTTGCAATTAACACAGTGTCATCCATGATTGCCATGATCATTTCATTAGGAACATTGTACATGTACTTGATCAATGTACCTGCACTGTAGTTGTGTACTTAACAATAATCTTTAGAACAGGTTTCAAGTGACAACACGACCTCAGGCAACAGGTTCAAAGGGAACACTCAGCCCACCTTCTTCTCTCAAATTAGATAAAGTAATAAACAATTAAAAATAATCATTCAAAAGATAATACAAATGAAGTACCAGAAGTTACTAAACTGAAAGGTGAAGTAAAGACAACAGACAATGTCTTTACCTGCATCTACCCTATCAAGGTCTATGATTCCCATTGGTCATGCAAAATACACCACTCATGGCTATTATGAAAGGACTGAATAGAGACTGCTATCAACCCTTCAGGACAGGACATATGACCTTATCAATACTGAGACGATCAGTGGTAAAGGAACCATCTGAATTCCACCTCATCTCTCACTCTATATTCTAATGAAGTCAGCGATGAGATGACCACTGGGAGGGCACTGCCAGCGGTTCCACACAGAACCCCTCCATAAAAGGTAACTACATTTAAACCCTTTACAATCTGTGCCTACCTACTGGGTGTGTCTTACAAACAAACCTCCATCTTTCAAGAAGTTTTGTTCTTCCCACCACTGAGAATTTGTATTTGCGAAATTCCAAGCTTGCAATTTTTACACCAAGATTCCATTACATTTTCAGTTCCTCTACATCAGCCTAAGAAATATGGACTTGGAATATAACCTGGGTGTTGAATGCATGATTCATATAATACTACGCAGGAGGAGACAACTCCACAAAACTCCTCCACATTGTCATTCAGACCCTGCTCAAACTGCACTTCTATGTGAGTTTCAGTAAAAATAATAAAATGCATATTGTTGGTCTACATCCCACTTAACAGGAACTGATAAGCTTTAGTGGTATGAATAAGCCACTTGTCCTGTTGAAACTGCTTTGTCATTGAATTAGATCACAGCACATGTAATACAACTCCAAACCTGCATTCCTGACTACCAGCGGCAACCTTTCACTCACTTATCAGATATTTACCTCTGCCTTAAAAGTATTCCAAGACCAGGCTCCTACTATTGAGGAAGCAGGCCAAAGACTCATTGCTCTATGGCCATGATACACTTAGTGAAAAATGTTCTTCTCATGCATGCTTTAAACGAGCAACCTCTTATTTCTAAAATATGGACACCCCCCCCCCCAACACAGTTCTTGAACCTCCCATATAAAAAGCATCCCAAAAATGTATCCCAGTTATGTATTCCATTGAACCGCTGCTGCTAACAAATTTCATGACACATGCTGGTGATAATAAACCTGATTCTGATTCTGAAAATCCTCTCCACATCTGTCAGGTCAAGAACTCTCCTCACAGGTTTCTAAACTCTAACAGGTGCAGGTTTAGCATCTCCAACCTTTTCTCACTAGATACTCCAGGTTTTCGTTTAGTAGACTTTCACTGAACTGCTGCCAGTGAATTAAACAACATTGGTATGGAACTTATTGAGAAACATACTCTGAGTGTTCCGCAGTTTGCGATGGTTCAGACTGACCAACTCGACTGAATTTTTCTCGGAGGTGACTAAGTATGCAGAGATAATGTTTGGTGAGGCCTCAGATATTGGATACTGGTCCGAAAGTTATGTGTCCATGAAATAGAGAATTTGGCAAATTGGAGATGAAACTGGCATGGTGATAAGAAATGAGCTGATCGAGTTACAGTGATTAGAAGCCTGTAACTAGTGGCATGCCACAAGGATTATGCTCAGAACCTTGCTATTTGTTGTATACAATAAGGATCTGGATGGAGGTATAATTCATTAAGTTTGCAGATCACATGAAGGTTGTTGACGTTGTTGGTAGTGAGCAAGCCAACCTTTAACAACAGAATTATATACAGCAGAAGGTACCGCAGGCAAAAAGAAATGGCAAATGGAATTTAATCCTGAAAAAAATGTGAGGTGTTGCAATGTTAGGAGGATGGCACAGTAAATGGCGGGAGCCTAAGAAATACTGGTGAATAGAGAGATTTTGGTGTAACTATTCAATGGGACTCAGAAGACAGCAGCACCAATGGATTCAGTGATGAAGAAGGCATGCAGGATACTTGCCTTCATTTGCCAGGGCATAGAATATAAAAGGGAGATTAAGTTACAGTTGTTAAAACATTAGTTAGGCCAGGCTGAATACTGTGTACAGTTCTGGCCAGCACACTTCAGGAAGGACATGATTGTATTGGAGAATGTCCAAAGGAGATCCACCAGGATGTTTCCTGAGATGAAGCGTTTCAGCTATAGCATGAGGAGGAAGTGGATAAGCAGGGTTTGTTATCCTTAGAGCGGAGGAGGCTAATGGGTGACCTAATTTAGGTGTAAAAAAATTACGAGGGGCATAGATTGGATAGAAACCTATCCTCTTACCAGAGGGCACAGGTTTAATGTTCAGTGCAGGATATTGATAAGGGGATTGTTGAAATCTGTAACTCTCTCCCTCAGTGGTAATGGAAGCAGAGACACTCGAGCCATTCAAATACTGGAAGAGCAGTTGAAATGTATTAGAATAGAATGCTGTGAGCCAGTGGGATTAGCAGTTGATAGGTAGTTAACAGCCAGTATAGGCACAGTGGACTGTCTCCATGTTGTACCACTCCATTACTCTAACTCTCACTAAATAAGAAGACCGATACTGTGCATTCTACTTCAGAAATGGTTTCACCATTGCCCTAACCATAAATCCTCTATTTTTGCAATTAATGACAGCATAGTGTTGATATTCTGAACCATTCCCCGTATCTACATACTAACCTTTCTCAAATCATGCACTAGGACACTTGGATCCCACTGCATCCCCAGAGCTACCATAACAACAGGTCTACAGCAGATGCAATCTTGCTGGCTCTCCAGTGGGCTTTGGAGCACCTGAGCAAGAGAACTACCTTACGACCGGCTGCTGTTTATTGATCACAGCTTGGTGTTCAACACCATCATCCCCACAGGACTAATTAATAGGCTTCAAAACTTGGGCCACTGTATCTCATTCTGCAATTTCCTCAATCAGAAGTCCACAGTCAGTGCAGATTGGTGATAACACCTCCTCCTCGCAGACAATCAACATAGGTACACTTTGAGGATGCATGCTTAGCCCACTGCATTACTCTCTCTGCACTCATGAATGAGTGGTTAGGCACAGAGCAAACACCATATATAAATTTGCCAATGACACCACTGCTGTTGGCAGAATCTCAGATGGCAACTAGGAAGCAGACGAGAGCAAAGCAGATAGGCTGGTTAAGTGGTATCACAACAAGAAGCTTGCACTCAGTGTCAGCAAGACTGAAAAACTGATTGGGGACTTCAGGAAGGGGAAGTTAAGATAACGCACACCACTCATCATTGAGGGATCAGCAGTGAAAATTGTGAGCAAGTTCCTGGGTGTCAACGTCACTGAAGATTTAACCTGGGCCCACCATATTGATGCAATCATGAAGAAGGCACACTAGTAGCTATACTCCATTAGGAGTTAGAGGAGATTTGGTAAGTCATCAAAAACAAATTTTTATAGATGTACCATGGAGAGCATTGACTGGTTGCATTACTAGCTCATATGGAGGCACCAATAAACATGATGGTAAAAGCCCTCAGAGGGTTGGCAACTTAGCCAGCTCCATCATGAGCACAAGTCTCCCTGCCACTGAGGACATCTTCAATAGGCAGTTCCTCAAAAAGGCAGCATCCATCATTTAGGACACACACCACCCAAGACATGCCCTCTTCTCATTACAACCATTAGAGAGGAGGTACGGGAGTCTGAAGACTCACACTTAACATTTCAGCTTCTCTCCCTCTGCCGTCAGATTTCTGCTCATTCCATGAACACCACTCTGCTCTTCCCCTTTTGCACTGTTTATTTCTTTATTGTAACTTACAGTAAGTTGTATGTGTTGCACTGCACTGCTGCCAAAAAAACAAATTTCCAAGCTGATGTCAGTGACAATACACCTGATTCTCATCATGTGTTGTGTTTCACTAGCGTAACACCCTTCTTGGTTTTTTAAGCCAAAATGTGCAGCTTCACATTATCTCGCTTTATAAACCAGATCTTTGCCCACCTGTTTAACATATCTATATTCTTTTGTAGCACTTTGTCCCTATTTCATAAAGCAGAATGTCCTTTTTCTAAATGCAAGCACCAACAGAACTTAGGAACGTCTGTATTTCTGACGTCAAAGCCATGCCTATTTCACACATCTATATATATATATATATTCCTTACTCTCCAATAGCAGGCAAAACTGAAGTTTCAAGAGCCAAAACAAATCTCAGTTTTTCTCTAAATAAAGTTGAGAACACCAAGGCACACACTCAATAGTTGGGAGTATATTTGTAAAAGCAGTATATTTGCCATTTACTGGGAGCTGCAAAATATTGAACCATTCAAACAAGGCCACTAGTTTGAAAAATTTAAAATGTTGCTTTCTTAATAAGGTCTATTCTAAAAGGCACGTTTGAAAGTATTCTTCTTCCCCCGTCTTTCCTTCAAATAACTTCACAGGGTATATGAATTTCAGAAGACTAATGCATAAGAAGTCACTTTGACAGTGCTCTATTTGTTATGTTTATGGTCCTCCTTAAAGCTTGCCTTTTCTCAAATCTGTTCAATATTATAAGGGCTGATTATTCAGAGCTACTAAGATATCCACCAGGTAATGGAGCTTTCATAAACATTGAGATGTTAAAAGTGACCTTCCTACCTAAATGTGAAAACATAGACTGTAGCAGTTCAAATTGACAACGCACTGGTATCTTCAAGCAACAGGCACCTGCAGGTATGTGAAAAGCAGCAGTAAGTATCAGCCCTGCCAGCGACACCAGTATCTCAAGGATGAACTTAAAAAAAACAAAAACTAGTAAGCATATTACCAGCATCTGCTGAGAAATTAGTATGGGGTTGTTCAAATATTTCAATATCGCTGCTGTACTGAAAATATCTGAAATACAACTTTGATGAATCAATCACTTATGTGTGTGTATTCTTGCATGGTGCAGTTCTGTACGATGCAGATCTCACTGATTTAGAACAGTAAACTACTGACTACATGCTACTGGTGGAGGCTTTGAATTTCTTTTACTGAAGCAAGTACATTTTTGCTTGTGGCAGAATTTTATTTTCAAGACGTATGTGTGTGCTTTTAACCAGAAAATGCAAACAGAATCGAAAGTCATGTTCACTTTACTGCACATGTAGCTGGGAGGCTGAAAGTCTACCTGAAAGAAACTACTCCTTCGATAACCATTTTCTTTTGCTTGTCAACGTTTGGTAGCAGTTTTCAACATCATTCAAGACATCGTGGAACTGATCTCTATTCTCTCAAGCTGCCACATCCCATGCTTCATTGATAACAAAACAGAGTTCACAAATTGACCACAGAGGGCCAATCAGCCCATCAAATCCATGCCAGCTTGTTGATTTGGACCCATTCTCTGGCTATTCCCCCGCATATCTTCAAAATGCCCTTGTATCTAAATTAAAAGATATTTCTTCACCTCCGCTCTGGTGATTTTGCTAATTATCTCAAACTACTATCCTTTGGTTACTGAGCCATCCACTGAGAGGAACAGTTTCTCCTTACTTAATCTATCAAATAGCTTTAAGTTAAATACCTTATACAAAATGATGGTGCATCTTTAATCCTAATGAAGCATGAATGAAAATCCATTGAATATGTCTTTTCTTTTACAGACATAAACTAAGTATGTTTCAAGTGGTGTCAACATGAGATGTTGCAAGCACTGGGAAATCTAGAGGAAGCTTTTAGAAGAAAGAAATCAAGGGGTATGAGCAACTGGTCAAGCTGCTGCATCACAACTCCTGCAACTTTTACTGCTGCCTCTGCCCATGTGGAGTCTACACGTTCTCCCTGTGACTGCGTGGGTTTCCCACCATATCCCAAAGACGAGCAAGTTAATTAGCCATTGTAAGTTGTCCCTATTTTAACTGGCAGAATCTGGGTGAAGTTAATGGGAATCTGGCAAGAACGGATCACAGGGAGAAGTTAATGAGATAATGGATTGTGAGCTATCATATTTTCAATGGTCTGAATGGCCTCCTTCAATGTCATAAATATAGCAATAGGGAGCAAAGTGTACTTGGAAGTAGGAGCTGGCTCCTGAGCACCAGCAGAGAGCAGATAGGCAAAATGGACTACTCAGCTGGTGTAAATTGTAAGTAATTCTAAAGACTTCCAAACCTGAAGGTAAATTGGAGGCTCGCTATTACTGATATTTAGCAACACAGACACTTGGCTGAAGAATGACAAAGTGAAAAGGCATGAAGACTAACAGAAACCAGATGAAATATTTCAATAAAACTTCTTGCCTTCTCATTGTTGTATGAATCAAAATCGTGAAATGAAAATATAGTACTTATAATGCAAGACTTGAAGATGAATGCTAGTTCCTCCCACATCAGACCACACCCAAGGCCAAATGAAGACCCTGGATGGGACGGATATTTGGTCTGCATTTTGTTTGTTAACCAGTTTGAGATTAATTGTTAGGTGGATTAGAGAGACATTGAGAAACAAAATCTAATATTTATTGAGTTGCGAGTGTCAGGAGCTGGAAATCACCACTGAAAAGGCGATGACACTGTTAATGGTGATGAGCAGTTTTACAGCCATGCCCTATAAGACTAGGATCAAAAACTAGGATGCAGTGTTAACTGAAGGCCAGTTTGGACAGGATAAATCAAATGAATCATCCCCCAGTTAATCACGGCAACATTACAGTATTGCTTAAATATAGTGGCTTTAGGATTTTTGCTTCCACCACACAACTGATAAAATTAATGAAGTTCCCAGTATCCACTTACTTTTATATCGGACATAGAGCAGTGTAGGTCCTTCAGCCCATGATGTTGTTCAGACATCTAACCTACTCCAAGATCAATCTAACACTTCCCTCACATTCCATTTTTCTATCATCCACCTAAGAGTCGTAATTGTCCCAATGTGCCTGCCTCTCCAGCACCCCTGGCAGTACGTTCCATGCATTATGTACGTTCCTATCTATAACATTACCTCTATACTTTCCTCCAATCACCCTAAAATTCTGCCCTTTCATATCAGCCAATTCCATCCTGGGGGTAGTAAAGGGGCACAGCTTATCTCCATGCATGTAAAACTGCTGCAAAAAGATTTTACTACCATGAGCAGGAACCAGCTACTTTCTGAAAACCCAAGTTCTTTAAGTGAGTGTTACACCATTGCCTCTGCTACCAGACTCTACAGCAAATATAAACTCAATCCGTTTAATCCTTTCGACCTTTCAGCAAGGTCGGTTAATGGATTTCTACAAAGATGGGATACGCAGTGAAAAACGTGTTATATAATAGATTGATCCGTGCAGATAAAAACTATCTTAAGTAATAGAAGTGTCCAAGTAATATCAACTTACTGTCATCGCTGGCACATTGAGCATTGCATCACATAAAATAATAAATATTAGAAAAATATTAATTGTTTAGAATGCAAAAAAACCCTGCAGCTCCACAAGCAGGGAATAGGCAAAGTGGAGGTAGAGACAGAATACATAGTAAAAAGAAAATCCAGACTTTTTTCACTTCCTACTTAAAATATTTCAAATAGCCTTGTGCATACTCTCTTCAAAGTTAACCATTCTCTGATACATTTAAAGTGTTTCACAGAGGTTCAATTAAAATCAAGTGCCTTCCTGCAAATTATACAGTGACTTTGGACCCCTTCCCACCCATACAGTGGTCCCAGTGATTGCTTGATTTATGATGGTATTTGAATGAGCCATTGCCAGGAAAATGGTTGGTTAATGAGATTCTTCTACCATGTTGACATCGACTTGGTTTTAACAGAAAGTACTGAGAACTCCATTAATGGTCCACATCTACTGCATGTTAAAATACTGTGATACTGGAAACATAAAACATTCACTGTTTCTTTCTCCACAGATGCTCTCCGACCTATTGATTTTTCCAATAATTTTTTGAACTGTAGTTTTTTTAAAACAAACACTGCAGTTTGACTAAAACATGAGAGGAAATGAAAGTTTGCCAGTTTTCTGAGTGGAAGGGGAAAACATTCACACAGTCAGTATGTGGGTGCTTTTCAATTATTTAACTATACAGATAATGTCAGTGCTACAGTGGCCCTGACCTCACACATCATGAAGACCCTAGAGAGGCCGATGCGGGCTCACCTCCGATCCCTGGTCAAATCAGCCCTCAATCCCCTGCAGTTTGCCTACCAGAAGCACATTGGAGTCGATGATGCTGTCATCTACCTGCTGAACAGAGTCTACTCCCATTTGGATAAGCAGGACAAAGCTCCGTTCAATACAGGTTGGTACTTACACTGTATCCTGGGTAATGGACTGGCTCATAGACCACAGTTTGTGCGGCTTCAGACCTGTGTGTCAGACATGGCTATAAGCAGTACTGGGGCCCCACAGGGGACTGCATTGCCTCCCTTCCTGTTTACTCTGCAAACCTCGCACTTTAGACACCACACTGAGTCCTGTCACTTGCAGAAATTCTTCGATGAATCAGCAGAAGTTGGGTGTATAAAGGAAGGATGGCAGGATAAATACAGGGCCCTGGTGGAGGACTTTGTCAAATGGTGCAAGCTGAATCATCTGCAGCTCAACATCAGTCAGACAAAGGAGATGGTGATGGACTTTAGGAAGACTAAGCCTTCACTGCTCCCTGTTACAATTGATGGTGAGGACGTGGATGTGGCGAGGACCTAAAAGTACCTGGGGTGCACCTGGATGACAAACTTGAGTGGAGCACCAACACAGAGGCTGTGTACAAGAAGGACCAGAGTCGCCTCTACTTCCTGAGGAGACTCAGATCCTTTGGAGTATGCAGGCTTCTCCTTCACATATTCTACCAGTCTGTTGTCATCAGTACAATCTTATATGCAGTGGTGTGCTAAGGCAATGGATTCAATACTGGTGATGCCAACAGGCTCAATAAACTGATTAGAAAGTTGTTCTAGGAGTCAAACTGGACACACTGGAGGCTGTGGTGGAACAAAGGACTACGGAAAACCCTGGCAATTCTGGACAATGTTTCTCACCCTCTGCATGCCACCTTGGTTGAACAGAGTAGCACTTTTAGTAATAGACTGAGACAACTGCGCTGCACCAAAAGAGCATTCTTACCCTCGGGCATTAGGCTCTATAATGAGTCAATCTATAGATGATGGGGAAGTGATGTCAACCCCCCCCCCTCCTGTTAGTCTGTTTGAAGTAACTTATTTTTTATTCTTTCTTACTTCTAATATTTGTACATCTGTGCACTTGTAATGCTACTGTGACCCTGTAATTTTCTGGAATCAATAACAGTCAGTTGTCGCTAATCCATCTTCTATGTGGTGGTCTACACGGGTGTCATGTATCTATCTATCTATCTCTTGCCTTCACATAGCATGGATATGAAACATCAATGCCATGGTAAAAATATCTGGAGGTTGAATGAAATTGTGCTAAAATGGAAAAACAGCAGTGGTGTAGTAGTTAGAACTGTGATTTACAGCGCCAACAATCAGCAACTGGGGTTCAATAACTGCCACTGCCTATAATTTGTTTCTACAATCTCCCCATGAACCCTTGGATATCCTCCAGGTGCTCTGGGTTCCTCCTACATTCAAAAGACTTACGAGTTAGGGTTAGTAAATTATGGGCAGGCTGTGTTGGCGCCAGAAACATGGCGACACTTGTGGGTTGTCCCAGCACATATTTGGACTGTGTCAGTCATTGTCACAAACAATCCATTACACCATTGATGAGTCAATACTCATCTTGACAAATAAAGCTCATCTTTCTGAGACATATAACCATATAACAATTACAGCACGGAAACAGGCCATCTCGGCCCTTCTAGTCCATGCCGACGCTTACTCTCACCTAGTCCCACTGACCCGTACTCAGCCCAGAACCCTCCATTCCTTTCCTGTCCATATACCTATCCAATTTTACTTTAAATGACAGTACCGAACCTGCCTCTACCACTTCTACTGGAAGCTCATTCCACACAGCTACCACTCTCTGAGTAAAGAAATTCCTCCTCGTGCTACCCTTAAACTTTTGCCCCCTAACTCTCAAATCATGTCCTCTTGTTTGAATCTCCCCTACTCTCAATGGAAAAAGCCTATCCACGTCAACTCAATCTATCTCCCTCATTATTTTAAATACCTCTATCAAGTCCCCCCTCAATCTTCTACGCTCCAAAGAATAAAGACCCAACTTGTTCAGCCTTTCCCTGTAACTTAGGTGCTGAAGCCCAGGTAACATTCTGGTAAATCTTCTCTGTACTCTCTCTATTATAGACAACAATGTTATTTAATTCCCCGACAGCTTTAATCCAGAATTGAAAGGATCATAGAGTATATAAAGTCAAATACATGCAGGAAAAATATGTATTTAATTGTATCATAACTACATTGTGGTTTGAACAATCTTTGAATTAGCTAAACAAATGAACAACTTTTGGGTTTGGGTGGAGGAAATATTTTGAAATAAGAAATTTTTGATACAGTACAAAGTGTTCTGGGAACTCAGCTGACAACTTTCCACCACAATTTTTGCAAACAAATTACTTGGGAGCTTAACCTTCCAAACATTTCTTACCACAGTCACAATGCTGCATTAACAACGTTTTGTTGTCCAAAGTCACATGTCCCCATAAACCTGTACAACTACACTAAGTGCTCACTGCAAGAAACTAATAGAAGGCAGCTGCAGTGCTTCACAATATCGGACCCAAACATGGATTCGGAAAATGAGTGTGGATTGGGAGAAGGAAAGCGAGTTCCCCCATTTGCTGTTTGCAACTTTCACCACTCATTACAAAAATTTTCACTTTAGCCCTTACAATATGACCTTACAGTAGTCACTTTGTCAGCACTTTACATATTGCAAATTAACTACATAACAAGTATAAAACTAAAAAATATGCTTCTTGAAAACTCCGTGCTCACAACAATGCTATTTATCTTTCAGAACTCTTTCAATATTAAAAATTTCATGAACTGCCTGAGCTGAAAGTGCACCCCTTCTATGTATATAACTATACATGGACCTGGTCCTCCTGCTCTGCAGTGCACATGGTCTCAATAATTAAGGATCTCTATCAAACTAGATGATAAAAATACTGCATTAGCAGTGGAAAGAAACAGCCTAGAAATCCATTGCTTTCTCCTGGAGACGATGGCAAGGCAGAGGCATGGTTCTGCATTCACTGTTATCTTTTCAGTTTATTGCCCAAGTGGTCATTTGACAAGTCTGAACTTTAAGCAGCAAATTCCGTGTGCTTGTGGAACATGAGCAAACAATCAAGGCCAACTCTGATCCTTCTTTCATTTACCCTTCCACATGCAGAGACTGCAGTAAGACTGATTGGAAAGGGATCAAAAGTTTCTCAGATTTTGGAAACTCCCTACCCCTGAAGTACAGATTTATGGTGCTTCCATTTTGCCTTGGCCATGATCAGCTAATCCAAGACAGACAAGAAAGAAAAAAAACAGCGGAGGACTTTCAAGCCTTGCCTGCTCCAGCACTATACCAGGTGGTGTAGATTTACTCACTGAGCCCCCAGGGAGTCTTACAACAGCATTAAATAACAACAGAGCACTATAGTTTGACACCTTCCCCATGATTTTTATTTCCCAAGTAAGAATGACAGCATTTCAGCCTGCGCAAAAAGAGTTAAAGCAAAGTTGTACAAAAATTCTTTGTAGTATTCAGTTCTGGCTACAAGTTGATTTTTTTCCCCCGTTTTTAAAAGTACGTTTTATTTTGAATTCCTGGTTTTACATATTTGGAATGATGAAAGCTGATGTCTGACTTCTATCATTGAAATGCATCACACATCTAGGGATGGAAAAATTACGCATCATTGCATTCACCACTAATGGGCAAAGCTAACAAAGTGGGGAATGGAATTTGCAGATCCTCAGATTGCTTGTCAGGAGGCTGTTGTTCGTGGCTTCTGCTACTTTTCATCCAACACTCTGCAGGAACTCAAGATACAGTTTCATTCCATTCACAAGAACCCAGTTCAAGCAGATGAATTATTTTCTCTTTTTCTTTCTTTTATTAGCACACTAGCAAGGGGATGGGGGAGATGGGGGGGGGGGAAATGGAGGAGGCACAAGGGCCCTTTAAAAAGAAAACCCTTCTCCCAGTGGTAAGAAATGTGCAGCAGCCAAGAAACTCTTGGCTCCACGTGTGAATCCGTCTCCTGTAATCCATTCATTCACCAAGAAGGGGACCAGATGCAGGATTAGAGCAAATTCCAAGCAGCCTTATTACAGCCAGATTTAATAGCCATTCAAACCCGTTTGGAGACGCCAGGTTTATCAACCAATTATCATCATTCTGGGCAAATTCCATTTGATTGGAAATCTTCAGAATTTAAAACAAATATACAGGCATTTAAAGTAACTGTTTAGGTATTAGCCTTTTACATGTCATAAATCTCCATGGTGAGCAACCAATAAACATCACACTAAGCAGAAAACTGATCGAGAACAAATTTAAGTATACCTAAATGTGAAAAATTGTCAATTAAACTATTAATTGTGTCAGATGTAAGAGTATACTAATAAAGCAAGCTATTATTAAATTTTAAGTAAGCTGCCTTTGATATTCAGCTATCAACGCACTCAGACAACGCGAACGCATTTTCCAAGTTTTGGAAGGATTAATTGTAACAACTTCAAAGCTTTCACTAGACAATGAGACAATGACATCGGAATCACAGCTCAACACTCCTCTTTGCACAGATAATGACCGAGCCTCCTCCTTGTCCCCCCCCCCCCCACAAAGGTTTCATTCACTTCAATGATGTGCATTTTTTTACAGTTTGGCCCGTGAAACTTGAATGCAAAATAAAATACGTACCAACATCCCAGAGAAAATTACAAAGACAAGACAGAATATTGAAAGGAAACAACACAATTACTACATGCCCCGGACACACAACCTACCCCAGAAAAACACTAGACATTAAAATCGCATTTAGTTACAAAATGAAGCTCTGAAGAGATGTACATCTCAATCTACCAGGCATCCTGCCAGAATCCAGTCCCTTTGATGTAAGAAAAATATCCTCTAGTTTGAGCACATTTATAAAACCGCGAGGCAAGCTCTTTAAATAATATTTTCTTCAGAGATCACCTGGACTTTACCCAAACTAGTGGCGCCTGTCGTAGCTTCTCAAGCAACCCTCTTTTCTCCCTCCCCACCCCCAAGAAAACTATTGGAAGAAACTGACTCCAGAACCGGCTTTCCCTTAAAACCTAGGATGGAGACATCTGCGGGACACTTTCATTTTGTTGAGGGGGGGGGGTGAAGTGGGTAGGGGGAATGAAAAGAACATCTTTCAGATCACACATCGATTGAGCAGCCGGACTGTTAAAAGGAAACAGGCGTGTACAAATAGGAATTTGTAACACTTTCCATATGACATCTGCATTGTACCAACTGGTATCATTTAGCCCGTTCTTCCAATACACCCCAAACCCCGCCATTGGCAGCGTGATTTCCCGGTGAAGGAGGCAACAGCCACTTTTAATTCTACTTATTTCCTTAAATATTGGCTCCGAAGTAGTTTATTGCAGTGTTAAATATCCTTTGAGCGCAGACGCAGTGCGGATCCCAGGAGAGCGTTTTTAACAATGGGAATAGGGGTGAAGATGTCTTCCCCCAGACCCCTCTCCTCCCTCGGTCTTGAGGACAGGTTGAAAGGGGTATCCGCGCCGGGCTGCGCTGGAGTGAGGAGCGAGGGGGTGCTGGATGTGGGGAGCCGCTTACCGTGGTGGAGAGCCTGCAGTCCGCTCGCTGGAAACCCTGCGGATGTCCAGGGACGTTCTTCTGTTTGACGAGCCACTCTTCCAGCCCCTTCCGACTCAGGCAGGCATTCACCACAAAGCTGTCACCTAGACCAACAGAAAGAGCCGTGACTTCCCTGCCAGTCAACGCCAGCTATAGCCAAACATGCACGGAACTTGCTTTGCCCCCCAAAAAAACTTTTGCAACACGTAAACTTTTTGTTGTTGTTGTTATAAAGAGGAAGAGGTGCCTACCTTCAGGGCTTTCTCTGGCTTTACACACGGCGGCTGTTTGGTAAAGGTGTAAAAGAGCGGAAAGGGAGAAAAGAAATGTGGGTTACTTCTATTTTACAGTAAAACGAGTATAATCGCTTTGATCACCGCTCCCTTACCATGCTTGGAGTGAAGTTTACCCATATCTAGCGCTTCCTCTGCATTTGCCCGTGTTTAGGGGACATTTGGAGTGGTGGATAGTCCCGCTTCAACTGGACTCTACGTGCTTCGGGCGGTTTAGATGGAGTCTCGCTCCATCCTGCGGCACAGCGACTGATCCCCGGGTCTGCTCCCAGCTCTTTCTCTCCGATCTGCAACCCTCCCCCTTGCACACTCAACACTCACACACAGAGGGAAGAGAGGCGGCAACAAAAAGAAACTTCACCCACCAGGGGACATGATTGACACCTCCCCGAGATTACAGCACTTCTGGCTCCGGCCCCACTTTTACTGTTGGTTGGCGGGCGGCAGATGAAAGGAAACTTGGTTCCTTTGCAGTCTCCAAAATAAAAGGGCTCCAGCAAGCACTTCCAGCCAGGCGGGAGTAGCAGCCAAGGATCGAGGAACATCAATCCACGCAGAGACAGAGCACACTTTAACATATATAAAACAAACTCTGGAAAAAATGCTGGAGAGGCTCCGGACCAGTGGCACAGAAAGGAAATAACGTTCCAGGTGCAGTATTTGGTTACCACCCATCACACATGCACACACTTTCATTTTTAGATTTGCAAATCCCCTCCCCTAATGCATGTAGGAATTAAGCTCCAGAATACTGTTGTGATTTTTTTTAAAGTCCTAGGTGCACTGAAATATGTTTTTATATAATCCCCTTTAGAGTCACAGAGCATTACAGCGCAGTCACGGGCATTTTGGCCCATCTAGACTGTAGCCAGTTATTCCGCCTAGTCCCATCGACCCGTACCTGGACCAGAGCCCTCCACTCCCCTCCCATCTACGGAACGATCCAAACATTTCTTAAATCGTCCCGCATCCACCACTGCTGCTGGCAGCTCGTTCCGCACTCGCCCCGCCCTCTGAGTAAACAAGTTCCCCCTCAGGCTCCCCTTAAATATTTCACCTTTCACCCTGAACCTATGACCTCTAGTTCTAACCTCACCCAACCTCAGTGGAAAAGTCTTTTTGCATTAATCCGATCTTTCTCCCTCATAATTTTGTGTACCCCTCAGTCTACATTCTGGGGAATAAAGTCCTAACCTATTCAACCTTTCCCTATAACTCCAGTCCTCAAGTCCGTCCTGGCAACATCTTCTTAAAAATCCTCTGTACTCTTTCAATCTAATTGATAACTTTTTTGTTTGCAGGTGACCAGAAATGCACACAATACTGTATTCCAAATCTGACCTCACTAACACCTTCAACATAACATCTCAACTCCTATACTGAATACTTTGATTTACTAAGCCCAATGTGCCAAAAGCTCTCTGTTTGTGATCCTGTCTACCTGTGACACCACCTTCAAGCAACCATGGATGTTTCCCAAGCTCCCTTTGCTCCACCACTCTCCTCAGTGCTCTACCATTCAATGTGTAAGTTCTAACCTGGTTTGTCAAAGTGCATCACTCACACTTGCCTGCATGAAATTATATTAGCCATTTTTCCAGCCAGTCCAGATCACATTGCAAGCTTTGATAACCTTCCTTTTGCTTCACTACGCTCCCAGTCTTGGTGTCATCCACAAATTTGCTGATCTAGTTTATACTCTGAATCATTAATAGATGACATGCAACAATGGATTCAGCACCAACCCCTGCAGCACTCCACGAGTCACAGGCCTTCAGTAAGAGAGGCAACCATCTACAACCACTCTCCTACCCAATTTACTACTTCATTCTGAATACCAAGTGATTGAAACTTTTGAATTAGCCTCCCATGCAGGACTTTGTCAAAGGCCCCGCTAAGGTCCATGTGGACAACATTCACTGCCTTTCCTTCATCAGTGTTCCTTGTAACCTCCTCGAAAAATTCTATAAGATTGGTTAGACACAACCTACATGCACAAAGTCAGATTCCCTATCCCTAATCAGGCCCTGTCTTTCAAGTACTTCTATATCCCCTCCCTTAGAATATCTTACAAAAATGCTAAACTCACTGGCCTTTAATTGCTCTGCTTATTCGAAGAGCCTTTCTTGAATAACAAAACAACATTGTCTTCTAGCTGTCTAGCAGCTCCTCACCTGTGGTTAAGAGCATTTTAAATACTTTTATCTGGGCCTCTGCAATTTCTACACTTACTGCTTTATTTATGAAATAAAATCTATATTAGTGAAAAAAAAGGTGACTGAAGGAGGTTCTATGACCACTAAGAGGTATTCCTGGTGCAAGCTGGATGAAGATACAGCACAGGACCACTTGGATGTTACACTGTGGGAATGACAAGCTATAGACAGAGCTACCTAAGTAATCTCACAACCAAGGGATCACTTCAAAGCTCAGCAGTGCTAACACGACCGATCATGAATGATGGTGGACAAATAAATAGCTAACTTTGTGGAGTGGGGGTGAGTGAGGGGAGATTTCCACAGAGTGTTCAGTGTTAACAAACCACAGAGCATGAATGGAAAAAGCAGTAAGAGGAGAAAATGTTAGAAACACTCAGCAGATCAGGCAGCACCTGTGGAGAGAGAAACAATTAACTTTTCTGATTCAAAGCCATTTGTCAGTGGCTAGAAATGTTGAGTGAATGATCTGTCTCAGCCTCATCCTTCTGTGTCCATCGTCATTAAACGGACACAATTAACTCTGTACTCAAAACACAGCCAAAAACAGAAGATACCGTAACGTCACAGGACCTAAAAACATCCTGGGCATTCTCCGAGATTTTTGCCCATTCATATAACCTAGTTTGGTAGATAAAAATTAAAAGGTTAAGTATTTTTTAAATAATATGTGCTTAAAAAGTTTCAGTGTTTAGCTGGGTCTGGGTTTACTTCTACACAGAACTTAATATGTAGGTAGAACTATTAATTGTAAAGCAAGCCATAGATTGGCCTTTGTTGCAAGTTGATTTGAATACAAGAGAAAAGGTACCTTTTAAAAGAGGGCTTGACAGGGAAGATCCTGAGATGGTGTTTCACTTTCCTGGACTATTTAGAAGCAGTGCTCACACTGTCAAAGTGAAAGGGTTAGATATTTATGAGTGATATGAGAAGAAATGCTGGCACACTGAAGACGGTGAACCTTTGAAATTCTTTGCTCAGAAGGCTGTCCCAGCTCAGTCACCGTGGGCAGAGATCGATAGATTGTCGGATACGAAGAGAATCCGGGAGCATGGAATTAGTGTGGGAAAAGTGCCACCAAAATAAATGACCAAGGAAGATCTAACTGAATATTGGAGCAGGCATATGCGGCTGAATGGTGTGGTCCATTCACTGTTTTCCATATTTATAATAACATGGGAAGCCATTTGACCCATTGTGTTTCTGACAGATTACAGAGAATTTTCATTCTCCCACTAATTTTCACTCTAACCTATTCTCTGTCCATTTCCATCAATTCTACTATCCACACTGTTCTAGGGATAACTTACAGCGGCCATTACCTACCCATATATCATCAGGGTGTGGGCAAAAACCTGAACACCTTGATGGTGGGGGGGGGGAGGGAAGATGTGGAGCCCACATAGTGACAGAAGGAACATGTGAACTCAACATGGACAGCGCTCAGTGTCAGGTCTGGATCCTAGATGCCAAAGGAGTGAAGCAGAGCCCCCCGTCTCTGCTTCTAATGTTATTCTGACCTGAGGATGAGTCACTGCTGGTGGGCCACTCTGCAGTGGGGCACAGCTACAGCATTGAGGTCTGAAGGATGTTTATCACCAAATACCACATCAATACCCAGATACGAAGGAAACCGGTAAAATACAATCATATTATTTAAAAGGGTAATTTATTAAAATTTTTATAAAATAATAAATGCACTTAAAATGTTTAGTTAATTAAAGACATTGATTAATTAAATAAACACAGGAACAAACCACTTAGTTCAAGTTCAAACCCAGGTTTGTTGTCATTTCAACTGTAAACATGTATACCATGAAACAATGTTCCTCCAGACCAAGGTGCACAACACACAACACATAAAGTATTATTACCACAAATAATAAGGTGCATTTACAACACAAGTTAAAAAGTAAACAATATAGTACTACAGGTGCTTCATACCTAGTGAGACCTGGGTTGTAGCAGAGAGTACAGCAGTTTCACAGTCTTGGGGAAGAAGCTGGTTCCCATCCTGACAGTCGTTGTCCTAATGCTAACGTACCTCCTGCCTGTAGTAGAGGGTCAAACAGATTGATGGACAGCTGGGAAGGCTAACTGACAATGCTAAGGACACACGCACATAGCGATCCTGATAAATATCTCAGTAGTTGGAAGAGGCTCCTTGATGACCCTCTCAGAGTCCTTGCAAACCTTTGTAGAGTCTTGAAGTCAGGTGCTTTGCAATTCCTGTAACAGTCAGTGATGCAGCTGGGTGCTCCTGTAAAAAATTTGGTAGAATGAGTCTGGCCGCAATCTCAAGAATTGGAGACACTACTGTGTTTTGTTGACTAAAGAGGGTGTGTTAAGCGACCAGGCGAGATTGTCCGTTTATGCTTTCCCAGAAATTTGCTGCCCCTAACTCTTTCCACAGGGGAGCATTTATGTACAGTGAGGAGTGTCTTTCTAAAGTCCCAAAGTCCACAATCTCGATGATCCTGATGAAAGCCAATCCTGATGAAAGGTCTCAGCCTGCAAAATCAACTCTTTATTCCTTTCCATAGATGCTTCCCAATCTGCTAAGTTCCTCCAGCATTTTGAGTGTGTAACTCCAAATTTCCAGCCTCTACAGAATCTCTTCTGAGTCTGTAGCTCAGCCTTGCATCTGTTGAACACGAACACGGCCTTGAGCATCTGTGCAAGTTATTTTGTCTTTAAATCTTAACATTTTACTTTGATATTCTTATAAAGTTTAATGCTATTTTTATATACTTTACATCCCCCAAGTGATTTTGAGTGTGTATGAAAGCCATTCAATTGAAAAGGCATTCTTGACAGTCAGTTAGCCAAGGGTGGGGCTTCGCCTCCTTCCAAAGACTACCAGTCACTTAGATTAAAGGAGTCTCTGAAATGTCCTGGTCTTCACCCAAGTGTTGAGAGCTTTCTCGTGGAAGGCTACATTGGGGACTAAATTCCAGAGTATAAACAATGACTTATTTAAGGCTGCAGATATTTGCCATAGAGCTGTGTGATGTGAATCTCATTTTAGCCGTGGAATTCAGCCAGAGCTAAAACTTATGAAGGCATGTTTAATCATTCCAAAAACCTCTACTTTTGATGCTTTCAATAATTTGGAATTAAAGACAAAATAGTGTAAACTGTTGCATAAAATGTTGATAAGCAGATGCTCATGTGGCATTTGGTTTCAGAAGAAAAGTTAATGCTTTGACAAAGTATAATTAATTAGCATATAGATCAAAGTCCTGTGTCTTGACTTACTTCCAGGCCAATTCAACTTGGCCTAGTTCTATAGACAAGTTGTCTCTAAGCTGTCATTCAAAATTAGGCAAGTAAATTATCTTCTTTTTTAGATTTGGTTACTTCAGAAATGGTGGGATGGAAAGAAGGGAGGAAGGAATGGAGGTTAAGGACTGCAGCAGGGAAGGAGGGAGAGAAGATTTGTTTTTAATGTGTCATTATTGCTGCAAATTGGGAAATTGGACTTTTGTACATAGTAACATAATAATGAATTAACTATCTGTTTTGTTAAAATGTATTCAACATAAACATCGGCTGGGATATTGGGATAATTTCCTTGTTCTTTGTAAATTACAACTTGAAATCTTTTACATCTATCCAAGAGACCAGGCATGGTTTTCACTTATCACCTTATCTGAAGATAAACTCCAACAATGCGGTGCTTCCTAGGTACTGGATTGGAGAGTCAACCAACATTTTTATGCTCCTGTATCTGGACTGGAACTTCAAACCTTAACTATACGACTTAGAGGTAAAAGTGCTACCAGCTAGGACACTGCTGGCGTACAATTTAGACTTTCACCTTGATTTATTTTCACAGAGCAGAACGGGCATATTGAATTGCACAACTAAATTAGCTGGTTAAGTCAGAATATTCAGTACCAGAAATTACCCTCAATTCCTCATTCAACATTGGGGGAATAGTTTGTCATGTTACTAAAGCTTGTGACCATTTGTTAAAAACTTGTTTGTTACAGTTGATCTGCTTTCCATGTAACATATAGTAAAATGTTAAACACTCCATTATGAGCACAAGCCTCCATAGTATCCAAGACATCTTCAAGAAAGTGGTGCCCTAGGCAGGCGTCTTCCATCATTAAGGATTCCCGCCACCCAGGGCATGCCCTCTTTTCATTGTTACTATCGAGAAGGAGGTAAGGAAGCCTGAAGGCACACACTCAGCGATTCAGGAACAGCTTCTTCCCCTCTACCATCCGTTTTCTTAATGAACATTGAACTACCTTTTATTTCTTTTTTTTGCACCAATTATTTTAACTGAACTGTTCAATGGACATATATATACTTTATCTAGTTCAGTCTCTTTCTCTATATTTATTTATTATGAATTTCATTGCACTGCTGCTGTAAAGTTAATGAATTTCACAACATATGCCACTGATACTAAACCTGATTCTGATTTTTAAAAAAGGACCTCAGTTAGATCAACCAATGTTGAACTTGCAATTCTTGACTATAATGCATCACAAAAATTTAAATTACATTGGATTTGTATGATTAGTTAACAATCATCACAACAGACAATTACATGAAATTTGGAAAATACTTTGTCTCTAAATCAGAAGTGAATAATGACTCATGGAATTACAGTTCTAATAAACAAACCATACAATTTAATCACAGAAATGTAGATTTTCCTAATTGTACCAAATTTATTCCACATTTTAAAATATTTACATCCATACAATAAGCTCAGCCATTACCACAGTTTTCATTGTGAATAAGTAAACAGTCCATGTCTTTTGACAGACATAAAACACGCTTTGGCTGGAAAGTCTAACCATGCTATTAAAATAAATAGAAAAGTCAAAACAAAGTGGGGCATCTGCATTTCTCCTAACAAACTGTTTGTTTAATGAGTTAATGAAATAAGAGATGTACTTTGTTAAACAATGTTCTGAACTTAGTAAAATATAGAATATTTTGGGACAGGCAGCACTCAAATAAAGGCTAAAAAAGAGGAATAAAATCAATGCTACTGAACATCAAACAGACGTCATCCAGTATATTATTTATGCATTCTCCAAAGATCAGCATGTCACAGGTACTGGCAGCTTTCTAGTAAGTTAACAAAGTGCAGATCTTCATGCATGATCATAGATAGAATGTTGATGTGCTTGCTATTTGGCTAGGAAGATACTGCAATCCTATCTTCGCAAATTCTATCCATAAATTTTTAATGATGATCCATTGAATGGTGATGAGCAGGGGGATCCTGACTGTTTTAACTCTGTCCAGTTGGGAATACTGAAGAAAATGTGTTGTCCTTGGTAATTCAATAAAAATTTAAAAAACATGTTTCAAACTCATTCATCAAACCCAAAGACCATCAAAGAAGATTTTTTTAAAATTAAGTATTTAAATAGTATCAGAGTATTTTTTTCTACAATTCATTGGAAAATGGGAAGTTTTTTTAAGTGAACAATTTTACAAGGAAAATCTTCCAGAAGTACCTGCAGTTGTGTCATTTGATGTAATTTTAGACATTAAGGCAGCTCTTTCATCTCGCAGATCAAGTCCTTTGTTTGCTTATTTGTCAAAATAGCAATTTCCCGGGTTACTAAAGAACCTCTCTTCTATATAAAAAAACTTTAATGACACTCACTATTGAAATGTGTTGTGCTACAAATGGACAAAATGTAATCCCCTTTTTCAGATTACTGGGTGAGTGATAAAACACTTCAAAGAAGCACAAGTGCCCTCCACTGACACTGCCTCTCCGTCAACCTGAAAGCACAAACAATAAAAAATAATTTAAAGGCTACTGGATAAAACTTTCTCTTGCACACCGCAGCCCTTTCCAATAGGACCAAGTGCAGGCACAATACACTGGTGCAAACCAATTAGTAAATGAACACTCTCTAAACACAGAGAGAGGGGTGTGAAGGTTTTGTGGCTTCTGCATCTGTTTCCAGGGTTCATTAAGTTAATCTCTCTTTTAGGTCCATATCTATATTTATACTGGACACTAGCTGTTTACTATTAAGAGCAAACAAAATGGACAATGTTCCATAGTAAAGAAAGGCTAATCTGTCAATTGATACTGTACACAGATCCCACAGGCTCCAAGCCAATATTTAATGGGGACTCCTGAGTGATATTTAGTGCTGTGAAAGTGGCCTGAGTCAAAATCCTTCCTTAGAAATATTTGCTGAGCTATGCTCCGTTTCTCTATGTGGCAGGCTATTCCAGTCGTTCAGAAGCGGAAGGGGCAAAAATAGCAGCTCACTTCGACGGGGAATTAAGAAGCAAGAAATAGAATTTATACCACCTCTTGCACTCCCAAGGAACTGATCAGCAAAAGAGGCTGGTTATACTACTTCAAGGCAAGGAAAAGAATTATGAGGGGTTCCAAACGAAAGCAGATAGCGAGCGAATGTAAAATTCATCGAGGCAAAGCAGAAACAGCTTACAATTGCTAATAACTTAAACTATTTCAAACCTTCCAAGTATGTAAGGTGTAGATGGTAAAGGGTTATTTTTACCATGGTTTACAATAATTCTTAAATCCCTAAGCCAACACTTAAATAAAAGCACAACAGACCCAAAACTTGGAAGAAAACTGTAGGCTGTTGGCTGAGTAATCCCTTTCACTTGTCTTTTATAGCAGCAAGTGCTTTTGTGAGCATGAGAAAATAATACACAATGTGAAACCTTGGGGAATGGTATAAATAAAACAATATTTCTAAGGATTTTTCATTGGGCGAGGAACATATTCTAGCCAACAGAACAAAGAGTGATATCTGAAACACTTTTTGGATGAAAGGAATTGTGCACAGGCAGTGCAATAAGAAGGATATCAATGTTTTCTTTTTACCAGAACAGGAAAGAGTAGCCTAAAGATTGATGGCTTGGTGCACAGGGCTTAAATGTAACATTTGATCTTTTGGGATTTGGTGAAAGAGGGCAGTGATTGTCAGTGGGACGGTGGGGGTGGAATTGAAGGGACAGTGCTGTTGTGGGAAGCAGGGTTTCAGCAGCAGGCTATAGGCTCAGAATTTTCTGTGGCATATTTATCGGAGCTGTTATAACACAGCACGTGAATGGGCTTCATGATAAAGATGTACAAGTCTCAATTCAAGCCCCACTTTTGAAGGAACATTCCAAGCATGTCACCTGATATGGCTGCAGAGATTACCAGAGTACATATGAGGCTGCCCCCTTTTAGGTCACAACTCTCAATGTTACAAAAAAGAAATGATTCTGTACTGAGGACTGTGAGAGCCCAGAGTAATCTGTGCTGATGGGATTGGAGAATCTGCTCCACTAGGTCACTCCTCACCTCACATCACCTTGTATGTACTGCCATTTACCTCTAGTAAAGCAGTGCCTCTTTCTCATCTGAACAAGCATCACTGACATATAACCACAGTTTTAAGCAATATTTTTCCTGTCCCTTTTATTTCTCCATCTCTCCGCTCAATGTATCTTATTCCTTTCACCCTCACTTCTTTCCCTCCCTGTAGAAGAGAAGGCAAACTGCAAGGTAAGATGATGAATTAAGACCGGTCCACAAACTATCTGACAATTCACAGCTGCAGTGACAGGGCTCTAGCCGTAACTACACAGAGGCATGCTTGACCATTGCAGGAGATGAGAACCTCGTCATTGCCCCGTGATAGAATTCTGTCACATTACGTACAATGTTCACTCACAAATTAAAACAACAGCAAGTGGAATATGATCATCTGACTAATGAAAAACCTTTGAGAGTTCTAATTTATACCTTTAATCTTCCACTCATCTTGTAAATGTGCAACAGACAAATTATGATGTCTCTTCCACAGAGGTTGCTATTCCTACCCAACTACCATCCACGCCAGGGTTAGAGTTCCCCTGGTCCTCAACTTTCACTAGCCTCTGCATTCAACACACAGTGTCTTGCCCTTTTTGCCAGCTGCAATGTGATTCCAGTATGTGGCACATCTTCTCATCTCTTTCCACCTACTGCAGGAACAAATCCCTCCGTGACTGTCACTAAGTGCACCAGCGATGCCAGAATCCAAGTGCAGAGGAAAGACAGTCCCCAAAGTATAAACAGCAAACAGGGTGTACTCAAAGGAATTCCAACACAACGTTTGTGGCTCGGGGCTCTCAAAACTAGGATCCCACAATCAGCACTAATTAGGCATCCACTTAAGTAGGCAACATAAACTTAACAAGTTTAAACAGAAAGCACCAGGTGGCTGCATTACAAAGAATGAGTCGCTTGAGAAAAAACACAAGAAAATCTAAATGAGTAATTACTATATTTAAAGAACAAGAAAAATTAACCAAGTCAGGGTCTCTACAATCTTGGAGCCCAGCACACAGGCAGAAGAGTTGATTACAGTGACTCCCTCATTCCTCCCTACCTAACTATCCATAAGGCTTGGTATTTTTTTTCCTGTTACACTTGTGCCTGTACGTCCTTCCTCCTCACCATCCAGAAACACAAACAGGCAAACACAAGATTCCTGTGTACCTCTTCCAATCTCATCTACAGCTTTTGCTGCTCCTGATGAAACATCAGCAAGACTAAGTGCAGACTGGGAGATCATTTTTCAGGACACCATGCTCTGTCCACAGTAATCTCCCTCTGAGCTCCTAGTTGCCGTTTCTATTCTCCTTTGCATTCCCACTTCGACCTGTCCACCCTCAGCCTTCTCTACTGTCAGTGTGAAGCCTAACACAGACTAGAGAGAACAACATTTCATATTCCACCTGGGTAGATACAAACCAATGGCATGAATGCTAAATCTTCCGATTTTGATAACCTTCCCCTCCAAGATGTTCTTTCTTTCCCTTCTCTCTTCTTCCAGTACTCTTCTTGTCCCCCCAATTTTGTTCTCTTTCGCACTCCCCACCCCCTGTCCTGCTGAGTCCTCTCTTCACCCATCTTATGTTCCTCTCCCCATTCTGATTCCATCTGCCCACTGCATACACAGTTCACCCAGCCTCTGCCACTCTCCCCTGTCTGATTCCGGTTCCATGCACCAGTCACCTCTCTCCTCATGGCTCTCATATCTCCTCCTTTGCTTGTCAAATGCCAGCACGGGTAGCATTTGTGTTTCTACTCGTCACCTTCCAGCAGCTATCTCCATCTTCAATCTTCCCTCCCACACCTTGCAGCATCTTCCTTCCCTTTGGTTTCCCTGCCTTCAGACATTACCCAGGTGCCCCTATTTCCCCTCCCCCACCTGACTCAACCTGCCCGTCATACTGTACCCTTCCTCAGTCCACCAATCACCTTAAGCTCATGTTTCACCACTCGCCCCTCTCCTCATTATGTCAGGTATCTCTCTTCTCCGCCATCAGTCCTGATGCGGGGTTTTGACCTGAAATGTTGACAATTCCTTTGTCCCTCCCACTGAGGCTGCTCAGTTCACCAAGTTCCTCCAGCATCTTGTTTTGTTTTGCCCTAGTTTCCAGCATTTGCAGTCTCTTGTGGCTTCCGCTATTGCTACTAGTTCAGGTGCTTTCACTGAGGTGGGCGTGGTAGATGGCCTTTCACCAGACCGACGCGCACACACGCACACACACACACACGGGACGTGAGTGAAATGCCCACACCCTTACCTTCCTCAGCCGGATACCGACACCAAGTTGAGGGCAATCAACAGACATGATACTCCAGGAGTAGCAGCAAAGAATGTGCGACATGCTGGGCAGCGTTCCAGCTGCACCACACACTTGCAGAGAGACTCCCGATGAGTAGTACTGATACCGCAAATCTCAGTTAAGCGCGTCTCTGTGCTGCTGTTCAAAATTGGCACAAAACCTACTTCAGTGATTCATATTTCTTAACTCCTAGTTTTGTTGGGTTTCCATCTTGGGGGGGGGGGAGAAAAAAGCTTTGGGAAACTTATTAGCTTTTCAGTTTATTTTAGAACTGTAGTAAAGATTAAAACCTCAAGAGCTCAAACAGAATGAATTGTCTCTATTGTTTAAATGGGCATAAATACCAGATTAAACCAAACAAGCATGCAATCATCAATCTGTGTGAAAAGAAGAACAAGCACATATGTGGCCAAATAAAGCTTACACAAGATTTGAAATATTACAAACACAAGAAAGCCTGCAGATGCTGAAAATACAAAGCAACACACATAAAATGCTGGAGGAACTCAGCAAGTCAGGCAGCGTCCATGGAAATTAATAAACAGTGAACGTTTTCGACCGAGACCCTTCATCAGGTCCGCAGGGTCCCGATGCTCTGTATTTAGGGAACTGCATCTTTCCCTGTATTACAACAATATATATCAAAGACAGACTTGTAAGAAGCCTGTTTATTTCAGGACCACAGTAACACAATGAGCTAAGAAAGCAAGTATCATTGTCTGGTTAGGAATTTTATAGTACCTCGTTCAGGCTGGTCATCATTGTACTTAAATTGTGATACTATTTCTTTCTAGATCCTTTATCTCCTCACATTAAGTTGCAAGATCCCTTCTCTTATGGAGTAAGCACCTGGCAACATCACTTTCGGTCTAATCACTGAAATTTGATATTCAACAGTACTCGCATCACCAAGTCTCCCACCATGATCTTCCTGGGGGGGTCACCATTGACCAGAAACCAACCCACCTAAAACCTCTGGCTAAAGGAGCAGGTGAGGAGCTGAGTATTCTGCAGTGAGTGACTCACCTCCTGACCCACCAAAGCTTCTCCTCCATGTTAAGGGAATGATGCTCATGCCCAGAGTTCAGCTCTTTGGTTCACGCTTGTAGAAATGCTGTAATAAGCTTTGGAACCAAATAGTCCTGGTGAGGCCATGACCAAGCATTAGTGAGCAGCTTATTTTGTGAGTAAATGCAGCTTGATAACATGGTCAGCTACACCTTCCTTCACTTCATTGATGAGTGGCAGTAAAATGAATGGGCAGGTATTAGCTAAATTGTATTTTTCGTGTTTTTTTCTGTACAAGAAATACTCAACAATGTCCACATTGTTGGATGAATGCTAGTCTTGTAGTTATACAGGAACAGTTTGTCTGCAGATATGGCTAGCTGTGAAACATAGATCTCCAGTATTGTAGTTGAGATCTTGTTTGGTCTTATAGTCTTTGCTGTATCATTTTAATGACACATGGAGTGAGTTATATTGGGTAAAGACCAGATTCTGTGAGTGTCAGGAAAAAAATAAGATGGATCATCGACTCAGGATTCTGGCTGGGTGGCACTCACAAGCTAGGCCCCACTGTGGCTGAGGATGGGGTTTTCACTAGTGTAAGTTTTCACTTTTCAATAGTGCCTATCACTATTCATGACTAGATATAGGGCTCCAGCCTGATATATTGGTTGTGTGATCATTAACCCTGTCTTTTGCAAGGTCCTTTTGTTGTTTAGCCCTCTGCTACCACTTCACTTGGTTGTTTGGCTCATTTATCATTCATCCAGCAAGCCCATTGAGAATCTTCAACAAACTAGGGGTGATCCACCAGCTTGATACTAATGGTAGAGTGAAGGATAGTTACATTTGGTGCAATGACAGTCCCTGAAGATTGTGGAGTTTGGAGCTGCCTTATCAGTTCTGAGTCTATCCCATTTTGACTCTAATTTAATGCCAAGGAAACAGGCGGACCAATTTCTATGCTCCGGTCTTTGCAGAGCCTATAAAGTCCAATTAATACCTTTTGAAGTACAGTAATGAAAGCAAATACAACAGCACAAGGTTGGCTCCAATAGTGTGAGCTGAACAACTAACATTTAAGAAAAATATTGAAGATTAAGTCTGTAAATGTGATGGTTGAAGGATTGACGTGAAAACTTTAGCCCACACTCACAAAGGAAATAGCTGCTTTTTTACACATGAAACACACTTCCAAGGGATTGAGTCATTACCTAATTACCACAAATCAAAAAATCAGACTAGCATACTACAAATCATGGAAGTTGAGCACTTTACCTTGTTATGGTGAGAATTATATAAAGGAATTGCCAGCTTTATGCTTAAACTGAAAAACATGATGAGAATATTGAGGTCTAAATTTAAAGCCCCCCCCCCCCCCCACCATGCAGGAATATACAAAATATATACTACATCTACAAACGCAGTTTCAGAAGCATATAAACGTGCATGTGAAATGCATGCAACTAAGGACATAGATCTAGCATTCTGCCTTCAAGTAACGAAGCTCATTTCTGCTGTAAGTTATTCCTCATCTTTACTGCTGCACTAGGCTCAAGGCATGTAATATAACAAAAGAGGTCTAAGCATTTCCACAGTTGGTTGAAAAACCAAGAAGTGGTTTATCACAGAAATTACTGGATTTACAATACGTTCAATATGTTGAAACTTTCAAAGAAATATGTAAAATACACTCCTTTGATTGAATGAGCATGGTTTTCTTCATGTGGTGAGTTGCAATCAGTGCAGTCATGTAAAGGCTTCAGTAAGTAGGTGTCATCTTTAATGTCAGTTACCTTATGTCAGTGCATCATGAGTGATAATTGAGGAACACCATATTGCTTATTACAAAAAAAGAGTATTTGATGCAGGTAATAGATAAAGTGTATTTCAATACTAAATGATGTAGCAACCACCAATGTTAATCGCTCAATCGTAATTTAATGTAATAATGTTACATCTGATTTCAGTTATCAAAATGACTGACCCAATCTAGAACTGGCCTTTATGTATCTTTTTATTTCACATTGAACTTAATTAACTTATTGTTTGACAAGTAATTCCTTTGTGTCTCTATTTTTACAATAACTCAAGCATGTCAGGTACCTCGAAGCTTTCATTTCTTTAAGCCTACAGATTAGCTCAGATGTTAGCTTTGGGTCTATGCCCAAATTCCTGCAAGGAGCAGTATATCTTTCTCTACTTCTGTGAAGTAGAAACACAGCACCTTCCAAATTCCACTTACTTAATTTGAGATTATATTTTCCTGTGTTCCTAGCTCTTTTCATTAGGCAATCCCTGTATTGATACCGGTTAATTAATAGAGTTCAGTAATGGTTTTCAAGGCTGTAGGAACATACCTGGCCGGTGGTTCAGCTACTTTCTTTTGCCAATTACATTTTATGTCAAAAATATTAACTTGCAGCCAAAGTATATTAATATTTCAGAAGAAGAAGGGCCCACTAGACTTGTGAATTACTTCCCCTCTAGACCACAGTGGTCTTGTAGAGTAGTATTTTATTGCAACATTTGTTACTCTTTACGATTCGATTCCTTTACTTAAGAATTTTTTTTATTCAGGTCGAATGCCAGAGTTGAGGTTAGGATACTTATTTTACTTGGTCAAAGCTTCCATTTTATGGGTTACTGGAAAATTTAAATTATGACCATCCTCCTGAAAAATGCAAGTAAAACAATCTCTTCTTTGGTTTCCTTGCACATGTTATAATAAACTGAGCTAAAGGTCTTCATCAACATATATTTTACATCTGTACATTGTTAATAACCATACTCTACTTCTAGAACATGGCCCAGCTTCTTTACCTACTATGGCAACTGTTCCCTGCATATTCAACACAGCAACATTTCATTACAGAGCTTTGTTATTTGATGGCCTCACCATTTCCACCACTTCACTTACGCTGCACATTTTACGGCTTCAGTTCTTATTCTTATAAACTAAAACACACCCATCTTTTACTATTATTGCTCAGTCGGCTGGCCCTTTATGTACCACAAACCATCAAGTTGATTTCGAGGTTTTCAGATCTCTTCACTGGATTACTTCATCCACGTTTTCAACCACTGTTGCCTCCCAATCTCACATTTCCTTTGAATTTTGATGAATCATCGTTTTCCACAGCTACTTAACTGAATTCTTTTCCAAGTTTGCTCCTAAGGGTTAAATCTCATGTATACAGTAAGCCTGAGGTATTACTTCCATATAAAAAGGATGATGTAAATGTAAGTGGTATTTAAAAGTCAAGTATGGACCAGCAAGCTCCCAAAGTAATTAGGTAAATCTGAGTGCCGCACTTTCAGGCATGCAATTTTGAAGCTGAATCATAACAAAATGTTCCTTCTAATTTAAAAAATAATCAGTTTTCCTCAGAATTTACATAGAATCATTGAGCCATACAATCAAAGAAATTCATCAGATAGAAAAAAATCCATTTTGCTCTTCAATGACTTGCCGGCAAGAAAGAGACTATCTAAATTCTTCAAGCCAGCTCTTGGTTGTAGTCATTACCTGAAAATGAGTATATTTTAAACCTGATGATGATTTCTGACCCCATCAACCACTTAGATATTCCAAATCCCCACCAAATTTTACAAGGAAAAGTCTACTCCTATCTGATGTCCTAGGTACAGTGCTCACTTCTCTATCAATGGAAATATGGTCTTCAGCTCCACAATCAGTTTAGGGCAGGAGGAATTTGTGCTGAAACTGATCTTACATCACAGTTATCAGTAAGAGGTAAGTGGAATTGTAGTTCACAAGTTAGTAGGAAAAAAGCTCTTTTTTGTGATAGAGAAAACAAATTTTCAATGGCTCATCATGCCGGCTATTACATGTTTTTAGGTGTCATTATCTCCATACAGAGTGGAAAAAAACATTTTGTCATACTGAAGGAGGAATTTATCATTAATATATTACATACTAATGTCTTTGCAAACCTTGCTCAGCATTTGGACTTGTAAGGAGACTTGGGATAAGCACTCTAGTTCTTGTTGCCCTTTGTTACTGCTGACAAGGATGCCAGGTTGTAGAGCTTTTGTGCCTCATGTAGATTTACACATTCTGTGTATAGAACTTCAGCACAGAAGACTGCAGATTGTGTACAAAGGAAAACTCAGCTGTCTCACCCAAAAGGAAGAGTGCAAGTTGAAAGGTGATGACAGCAAGATGTGTGAGGAAACAAAATATTGATTTAGAAGAGGTGTAAATGGGGACAAGACTATCTAAAGAAAATAAAACTGACAATAGTGTCCAAGGTCTAAAATAAGAACAGAACCAAAAACAGAAAATACCGGAAGTGCTTACTATCTGAATTTGTTGAACCCAAGCCAAAGGCAACAAAGTGCCGAGATAAGTTCACGATCCTTGAATTGAAGGCAAACGAGTTAATCGCTGTTTTTACCTAGAAAGAGTATTGGGGGCTTTGTTCAGTCAGATGAAATGAGTTTAAAGGGTTAATACTTTTCTCAGTGCTATTCTCATGATGGATTTTTTTGTAAATGATGGTGGCTAGGTTCTTTCAGTGAGTCCATGGATGAACATGCCATGTGATATTGTACTGAGCCAATCAGTGGGCCAAGGATGCAGTGCAGATAGCTTGATTCCAATGACTCTCTGACCATGATGTAATGTGACATAGCACTGGGAATGACTCATCTACCACCGCCTGTCGCTCTACATGAGCTTCCAACGTACCGTGTGCGATTCTTAGAGGAGCACAGGTTACAGCCAAGGATCCTATGTGGAGCTCAAAGGATCCTGCATTCATTCAACCTCTTACATCCCTGTATGGTACTTCATGCTGGTTTTATAGTCAATTACTTGATAAGTAGACATTCTTATTCTGTCAGCAAATATGACAGCCTGATGTGCCCAAGATCCTACAATTGACTTTAAGATAAATGACAACAAATAGTTGTCATTTGCGTTGATGGAACATATACAAGGATGACAGGAGATCTAATCAGAGAACCTTTGCCATTCACTCTGTACATTGAGGTGGCCAGTATTAGTTAAACGCCCAAAATCTTGGTGTGTGGCTTGGACTCTCTCAGTCTTCCTTCAAACTACTCACCAAAATTCATGATATCACAATCATCAATAATGGATTTCCAGGTGACAAACGATAATAACTGAAAGATTTTTCATGACATCAGTGTCACCGCCCAGCCCCTTTCTTCCCCTGTTAGCACTACAAAGGGAACTGATGGTGAGCATGCATTTCATATTAGCAGCCAACACACTTGGAGGAGGGATAGCTGAATTTTATTCATCATAAGGTTAGACATGTGGCCCAGCAAATAACATCAGCAGCTTCGTACAGGAAGGCATGGATATTCACTTGTTTACCTTTTGTTCTGTAGTTCATGTCCAAGTTTCCACTGGCATGGATTCAAAGGCAGTTGTCAGGAGAGAACAGAGCCAAAGCTGTAGTTCTGTGTGGCCATGTCACTTGAATAGATTAAGAATGTCAGCTAGTGCTAGAAGCCAGAAAAAATTGTTTGGAAAGCTTTTGAGTTGTACTTGGAATAGCACTTGTGCGGGCACAGTTTGGAGTGAAGCCAATTTTACTTATGCGTTCAGCGACTCCTATTGCAGTCATCTACATGTATGGTCTTTATTTTAAGAAACTTTGAATTTTCTGATCTATGACTTTGGCATTGGTTCCATTAATAGGCCATCAAAACACTAAACAAATTCATTATTGGCTGATGTAATGGATGAAAATTCTCCATTTGCAAATCACAGCATTCTGTAAATAAGCACTAAGCTGTAGGGTAGCTATGAGTCTTAATTTGTAGATATACAGTAATCACAATTAATATTTGGCTGTAATTAACCCCTGTTCACTGTACAGTTTTAAACATTGCACACATGCTATTTATATTGCCAACTTATTAAATATCTTGATCCTCTTTAGATCAAATTATTTTTACCACCCTTTCTTGTTCCTGCATCTGGCATTATTGAATGGCTCAAGTACCCACCCTCAATAGTGTTCAGCAAATTAAATTGATCAAAGACTGGATGGAGTCCATCAGAGCTCCATTTGCCACTTTACCAGAATTCAGGTGCAGGTACAGAACAATCAGACCTACAATCAAAATCTAAGAAGGATTTCTGCAACAGGATTTTTGAGGCTGTTTTGTATAATCTTAGAATTACTTAGAAGAGAATTTTTTTTTGCCAACCCCTAATAAGTGTGGGGAAAACCAATCAAAAGCATCTTCTGAAGATAAACTAGGAGAAAAATACCTTCATGTGTCAATTTATTCACCGTTTTCGAGGGTTTCTGTTTGCTTCTTCAAGGACCTTTAATAGATGCAAATCAGTGATTAAAGAGAGGGGTCTTGAAAAAGATTAAAGCTTCAACCATGTCTGTGAACTAAGTAGCTCTACTTTCTGTCATCGATGCCAATGTTCTGCACTGCATGCTGCACCTAAGCTATGAACAATAATTCTTTATCAGCAACTGTAACTGAAAATACTGAGGGAACTAAATTTGATACAACACCCCACCACACCCACCCCCGAGTTTAGACATAGGATGCTGATGAGTGATGAATCTATGCCCATGCATCGCAATTCAGGCAACAGGTCAAACCTGAGGATGCTCCCTTGAACGATTTCTATATTCTGACAGCAAAAGCATACAGTCCAACTGCTGAACACATTACCTAATGGTCAATAGCGTGACTGGCTGAACTCCAAATAAGGCTGGCCTGCACTGCTTCAGATATGCCTGGAGCTCACAAATGGGAGGTTGCTGAAGCGGGTATTAGCTGCCATGCAGAAAGCTAAGGTAAAAATTGCCATTCAAGGGTTTGAATGCTGTGCTGAAAGCCTTTGCAGTCGAAGTGAAAATCACAGAGATGTCCTGTACCTTTCAGTCCTGGGAGGCCAGCCAGAAGCATGTAGAAGGTGCAATGGGTGCAGATCTCTGTGGAATACAAGGCCAGGAATCCAGCCCTGAGGATCTGGGTATAATGCCACAAAAGATGCAGTGACCCTATACATCATTACGGCAAGTGCTGACCTTAACAATTGCATCATTAGCCCTAAAGATTGCTCAGTTCACAGGAAGCCCAGTGCTTATCCACCAGCAATCACTATCGGTTCGAGATTCACAGCCAACATTATTATGCTCCACCATTAGCACCACCTCTGTACTGACACCCACATACATCCATTGTCACTTTTACTGGCGAATTACCTTGGCTAGCACAAAACGGTACCTCAGCAGAGGCAACATAAACGAACTGGTTGTGGACACGTGTCTTCTCTAGGAACTTGTCAGCTGATCAGCCCAAGACCAGCAATGCGTGATTCAACTAAAGTTGCCTTTATTCTTATACCCAGACTTATTTTGACAAATTGCACACGCTATCGGATTTTCCACTACCTGATGTACTTGTTAGTTTCTCCTCTCCCTTCATCCTAACCAGTATCCTTGTCTCATTCTCCTTTAGTTGTCTAGTCAGGCAGTGGAAGAACGATATGAGGAAAGTAAAGATGAATATGCGCAATCTTTACATTTGCAACAGCTTAGGTAAAGACGTGATTATAATTCAGATCTTGAACACCTAAACCAAGGACCATATGCTAGGTTTAGTAGCATGATTCGACCTTCTGAGGAGGATCATTCCTAAACAAGCAGTTTAGTTGCTCTATTGCACATGAGGTCCATAGAATTGGCCACAGTCACCATTTCTGGTGGTGGAACAGTTGAGGACAGAGAGGAGTGCATGAGTAGGAAAATAAGGGCAATGATTGGGATGACTAGGAAAGATGATTCAAGTGGAGAATCAAGCAGTTGTTAGCTGATGGGTCAGGAGACATCAGAAGAGAGTAATAAACAGTAAACAAAAATCTCTTAGAATCTGATGGATGGTTCAGGCTGTCAAACCTCCTATGGGCCTTGCCTTCAGAGCATAATAAAAAACAAGCAAAGGGATGCACAGTGGTACATCAGGCAGTGTGGGCTCCGATGACACGGGTTTAATCCTGACTAGGATACTGTTTGCATGTTCTCCTGTGACACCAGATGGTCTGGTTATCTCCAACACCCAAAGACATTCTTGTTGATAGGTTTCTTGGCTGCCGTAAATTACTTAGAGTGTAGGTGGGTGGCCAGAGTACTGGGAATAGATTGCAGGGAAATAAATCAGAGGAATGGGCTTGATGGGACTGCTCTGAGAACTCTTTGTGCTGAATGATATACAAATGTATGAAAGGAATAAGAGCTGAGGGGCATTTGATGAAACTCTAATCCCAAAGACTCTGTGTATGACTGCGTCATCCGGCCCACAGCTTTCTCCACTTCTTGAAAATATCTCACCAGAGGCCATAAGCAAGCTGCTAGAGGAACTCAGCAGGATGATCAGCATCTATGAATTGTGGCCTTTTTGGACTGAAACCCAAAAAGGGCCAGATGCACCGTTTCGACCCAAAACATCAACAATTGGTGGCTCCATGAAGCACAAACTTGCCTTCCTTCTGTACTTTACACTTGCAGCCAGGTACACACTGTAAAACAGCCCAGCTACAAGCCAAGCCACATGCTCAGGGACTCACCATGCATAGAATCACCACATCCTATCCTAGATCAAGGTACCCAACGTCAGTGCATGGAAGGTCAGCTTTGGAAGCTACTAGAATCCATATGACACATTCATGCTTGATGCTCCCATAACAATCATCTGCCTGGGTAGTCTCCAGCCCCTTGGTGTGAACATCGAATTCTCCAACTTCCGGTACTTCCCTCCCTCTCCCTTCCCCCATCCCGCTTTCACTCTGCCTCCTCTTCCAGCTGCCTGTCACCTCTCTCATGATTCTGCCTTCATCTATTACACACAGTGCTTTCCCCTCACATTCCTTCTTCACCTTTCCAGCCTATCCCCTCCCTGCGTCCCCTCCGCCACCCCTTGATCTTTCCTCTGATTGGTTTTTTACCTGGCACCTACCAGCCTTCTCCTTCCCACCCTCCCCCCACCTTCTTTATAGGGCCCCTGCCCCCTCCCTCTTCAGTCCTGATGAAGGGTCTCGGCCCGAAACGTTGACTGCTCATTTCCATGGATGCTGCCCAACCTGCTGAGTTCCTCCAGCGTGTTTGTACCATGTTGATTTGACCACAGCATCTGCAGTGTACTTTGTGTTTACAATCATCTGCCTTGTATTTCTCAGCCATTGTCTTTATCCTTTCCATCAGTCAGAATCAGAATCAGGTTTATAGTCATTGGCATATGTTGTGAAATCTGTTTTAGCAGCAATACAGTGCAATACATAAAATATACTACAAATTTTTATATGTGTGTGTGTGTGTGTATGTATGTACGTGTTTGTAACTAATGTCAGACGTGTGTACTTGTGTGGCAATTAGCCACTACACTGGACTTAGTGCGAACAATTTTTAAGCAGTGTCAGTCATGTGTGTTTGTGTTCAGAAAGCAGAATCTTTTGTCACTGATAGTTGTTGGGAAATAAACAGCAAGACAATTCAGAACTGTTTTGCTCATTGAGGTTTAAAGCTTTCAGGCTTGATGGTGCCAGAACAGCTGCAAGTGAAAATGAAACGGTTTCACTACTTCAACAAGTTAGGAACTATGAAGAACTTAAAGATATCAACAACTTCCTTGAAGGTTACAATGAAAATGAAGATTTGGAGGATGCAGTCATCAATAGCATTGTTTGAAACCATTATCTACACTGGGTGTCTGCACCCGATTTTGTTCATTTACAATCTAAAGAACAGATGAATTCCACCATCACTAACTATAAGGAACTAATACACAATTTTATCATACTGTAGTAGTATTGATAGCGTTCTAATTTGTTCTGTATTTCACTTAAATACATAATTTGTTACGCAGTTAAGTGGTGTCTTCTTTTGTACCTTGTTAACTATTTCCATGAAACACAGTGTAGTGTTTGTGTGTGTGTATATATATATATATATATATATATATATATATATATATATATATGTATTCACACAATTTGCATGTGACAGCACCACTGCCTGGTACACTGCTTCAACAGGCAGTCTAAACTAGGCGAGAGTAGTCTGTTTGGCTCACATGCCAGTGAGATAGGAATATACCTATTCTAGCACGCAAAGTGAGTTTCAATGGACTGGGCAGGTGAGATCACCAGTGAAATCCAACAGCCAGGAAGGAGGTTCTGCAGTGCTCCATGGAGAATGAAGGGCACGCCAAGGCACAGAAGTCATGGGCATCCACTGCAGCCAAGGGGTCTCCAGTTGTGCCCATCACTCATACCACTTTAATGTGGTTACTGGAGTCGAGAAAGTGGAACAGCCCCCGGTGCAAGGGCTTTTCCACTTCAAAAGTTTTCCCAACAGGTTCCCATCATCAAAATCAATGGACAACTAATATATACTATATATAGTGCAAAAAGAGAGCAAAAATATTGACAACACACACAAAATGCTGGTGGAACACAGCAGGCCAGGCAGCATCTATAAGGAGAAGCACTGTCGATGTTTCAGGCCGAGACCCTTCGTCAAGACTAACTGAAAGGAAAGATAGTAAGAGATTTGAAAGTAGTGGGGGGAGGGGGAAATGCAAAATGATAGGAGAAGACCAGAGGGGGTGGGATGAAGCTAAGAGCTGGAAAGGTGATTGGCGAAAGTGATACAGAGCTGGAGAAGGGAAAGGATCATGGGACGGGAGGCCTCGGGAGAAAGAAAGGGGGATGGGGACAAGCACCAGAGGAAGATGGAGAACAGGCAAACAACTAAATATGTCAGGGATGGGGTAAGCAGGGGAGGAGGGGCATTAACGGAAATTAGAGAAGTCAATGTTCATGCCATCAGGTTGGAGGCTACCCAGCCGGTTTATAAGGTGTTGTTCCTCCAACCTGAGTTTGGATTCATTTTGACAGTAGAGGAGACCATGGATAAACATATCAGAATGGGTCAAAAATATTGAGGTAGTTTTCATGGGTTCATGGACCATTCATAAATCTGATAGAGGAGGGAAAGAAGCTGTTCTTGAAATATTGAGGTTCTTGTACCTCCTCCCATCAATTAAATGTTAATTCATTGTAATTGATGTACCATCAATAACTCTCTGAGACATGAGGCGAAATATCGGCTTTCATTGACTGGAAGAAAGAACAAGCAGCAGTTGACCACCATACCACATCCTGGAGACTGAGGGCAGGGCTCAGGCCTCAATCGCCTTTATACCGGGGTCTGTGGGAGGAGCCACGGTCAGTGGTCAGCAGGGGGGGCGTGTAATAATCACCCAGCATTACAGACTTGCCCCTCCAAGTTTGCAACAGATGATAGATTCCAGTGACAACTCCCTGACAGTCGATTAAAACCTCGCAATAACCTAGAAATCAGACTTCACCCTATCTGGTGTCTAAACATCACAAAGCTGACAAAAAGAGCATTAAACTCTGCAACAACAATCTGCTGCAGGGTCTCAATGGTTCGAATATCATCAGTGGGAAGAAAGGATTTGTCGATGTTTCAAGTCAAAACCTTGCAACCTTCTCGCACAACATCGAGCCTAAAAGTGCCTGCACCCTGCACTTCCAGCTTCTGTCTACTCATTTCCGATGTTCCTCCAAATGCAGCACACTGGCAGACCACACCTGGAGGCAGGATTTATATAGAGAGCTGCATGAAGCGCACCTCCACAGCCATTACTCCACGGATCACTGAGGAAGGCACCAAACAGTTTTTATTTTATTTATTCATTTAGAGATACAGCACAGAACAGGCCCTTTTGGGCTTTCTAGCCGTGCTGCCCCAGCAATCCCTGACCAGAACACTTGGGGAAAACCCAAGCATTCCCACACTTTTCGTCAGCAGGCGTACAGAGGTTCCTTACAGAGGACGCCAGAACTGAACTCCAAAACATCGAGCTGTAACAATGTCATGCTAACTGCTACGCTACCTTGGTGTCCCTTACGGACATTAAAGGACATCTTGCCACCGCAGCCACAGAACAGCTGGAGGTGAGGGAGAAGAGAAGGACCCTCCTGCATGTGATCCTTCACTCTGATCGAGGCCTGTGCCTGGAGTGACCCCACCTCACTGTGGGGTGCAGGGTGATCAATGGTGCAGAGCTCACAGTGTGCAGCCTTGATTTACTTGACATAAAAAAGCTGGCATGAGGGATGGAACAGCCAGCGATAAGGTTTCAAATATCATGAGCACTGAAAACTGAACATGATATATACCAGACATCGATGTCAGGGTGGGGAGGTTTTAATTGGCACCTCGTTGGTGATCTCAGCGCAGAGGCCTTAGTTCTTTAGTGAGGTCGCAGGTCAAAACATTTCAATTTCTGTTGGTATAAGAGAGGAACAGTGCATTACTTATGACATCATTTACATCTGTGACTGATGCCAGGGAAATGTCAGTCACTGAAAATAACTGCTTGAAATTAATTAAAAATATAAAATAATGTGAAATAACTCAAACAGTTACCCACAATTTACCTTTTTAATCAAGGCTGGTGGCCCGATTGAAATGAATGATGTTGCACTAATTATCCCAGCTTCAGATGTGACTCCAGCTTGTCTGTTCCAGTTTACCGGCGCGGTTTCCACACGACAGTTAACCAGCAGTTCTCTAAAGAATAACCAGCTAAGGATCAATATAATCCAGCTCAGTGTGTCCTGCTGAGGGAATCAACTCATAAATCTTCAAATAACAGAAATTATATCTATTGATTTGATTAAAATAAATACAATACTTTGAAAGAATTGATCTTACAACTAAGAATCACGATGAAAGTCAACTCTGCCCCTGAACAGATGAATTAGCAACCAGAGTAATTGAAACGTCAGCATTCTCATATATTTAGATCATGTTCCATGATCATTCAAGGCAAAAAGTAATAATAAAATACTCTGGTGATCAGGTAGCCAAATGGTGTGAAATGATGACTAACAGTAAAATAAAGTAAGTTGTGACATTTAAAAGAGTAACAGGGACACCATAAGGCATTCATTGATACAAAGCTTGCAATAGAAAGTTCATTTATGGATCTTAGTCACACGGTGATCCACATATGGGAAATCAAGTAAGAAATCACTGATGAAAATTGGGTTGTCAAGTGTAACCATGACAATAGGCCATAATTCAGGACACTTCCCTGCACAAGTCTTTCCTTGTTGTGTAAAAAAAAATAGCTGATGTTAGTCCTCGGTACAAAATCTTACATGTCTCTGGGTCCTACTCAACTTCCAGCCCATGTCTGGGGCTACCCATAATTCTTGAAGATAAGACCAAAATGATGTGACCTATCTCCATTGTTATGAACCAAAGGTAAAATATTGGAGATCAATTTAGATCATCCAGTCAAGAATGGTGGGGATTGCAGTAGTAAACTGGTCACCCACTTCACGTTTTAATCTGAAGCCAATGGGTGCCAGCTCACTCTCATCGGATCTGCTCTACATGACCAAGGTGAGGGAGGAGAGCTTTAATTTTATTTTGCATTATTCTTCTATCAGGAGCCTTGAAGATTTTATATGCTGAGTGTTTCTAGCATTTACTGGAATGTTACCTGGGTTTCAGCACCTAAGTTACAGGGAAAGGTTGAGCAAGTTAGGTCTTTATTCTTTGGAGTGTAGAAGGTTGAGGGGGGACTTGATAGATGTATTTAAAATAATGAGGGGGATAGATCGAGTTGACATGGATAGGCTTTTTCCATTGAGAGTAGGGGAGATTCAAACAAGAGGACATGATTTGAGAGTTAGGGGGCAAAAGTTTAAGGGTAGCACGAGGGGGAATTTCTTTACTCAGAGAGTGGTAGCTGGGTGGAATGGGCTTCCAGTAGAAGTGGTAGAGGCAGGATCGGTATTGTCATTTAAAGTAAAATTGGATAGGTATATGGACAGGAAAGGAATGGAGGGTTATGGGTTGAGTGCGGGCCAGTGGGACTAGGAGAGTGTAAGCGTCGGCACGGACTAGAAGGGCCGAGATCTAAATTTTTTAAGTAAATTTAAAATTTAGATCTCCTTTGTCTACCCTGCTTGTAATTTCTTCAAAAATTAGCAGTAGGTTAATCAGGCTGGATTTTCCTTTCAGGAAACCATGCTGGCTTTGGGCTATCTTGTCATGTGCCTCCAGGTATTCCGTAATCTCATCCCTAACAATCGATTCCAACAGCTTCCCAACCACTGAAGTCAGGCTAACAGGTCTATAGTTTCCTTTCTGCAGCCTCCCACCCTTCTTAAATAACGGAATAACATTTGCAATTCTCCAGTCATCCGGTACAATGCCAGAATCTATCAATTTTTGAAAAATCATTGTTAACGCCTCCACAATCTCTCCAGTTACTTCCTTCAGAACCCGAGGGTGCATTCCATCAGGTCCAGGAGATCTATCCACCCTCAGACCATTGAGCTTCCTGAGCACCTTCTCAGTCGTAATTTTCACTGCACATACTTCACTTCCCTGACACTCTTGAACGTCCGGTATACTGCAGTTGTCTTCCACTATGAAGACTGATGCAAAATACGCATTCAGTTCCTCTGCCGTCTCTGTGTCTCTCATTACAATATCTCCAGCATCATTTTCTATTGGCCCTATATCTACCCTCAGCTCTCTTTTACCTTTTATACACTTAAAAAACTTCTAGTATCTTCTTTGATATTAGTCACCAGCTTCCTTTCATAATTCATATTTTCCTTCCTAACGACCTTCTTAGTTTCCTTCTGCAAGTTTTTAAAAGCTTCCCAATCCTCTATCTTCCCACTAGCTCTGGCTTCCTTGTATGCCCTCTCTTTTGCTTTTATTTTGCTCTGGCTTCACTTGTCAGCCATGGTAGTGTCCTTCTTCCATTTGAAAATTTCTTCTTATTTGGAATATATCTGTCTTGCACTTCCCTTTTTTTGCAGAAACTCCAGCCTTTTCCACTCTGCTGTCCTTCCTGCTAGTGTCCCTTTCCTGTCAACCCTTGGTCAGTTTCCCTCTCATGGCATTGTAATTTCCTTTATTTCACTGAAATATTGACACATTGGAATTTAGTTTCTCCTTCTCGAAGTTCAAATTTCAAAGTGAACTCAATCATATTGTGATCACTGTTCTCTAAGGATTCCTTAACCTTAAGCTCTCTTATCACCTCCAGGTCATTGCACAACACCCAATCCAGCACAGCCGATCCCCTATTGGTCTCAACAACAAGCTGTTCTAAAAAGCCATCCTTTAGACATTCTACAAATTCTCTCTCTTGAGGTCCAGTGCTGGACTGGATTTTCCCAATCCATTTTCATGTTAAAATCCCCAACGATTATCATGACATGGCCCTTCTGACATGCCTTATCTATCTTCTGTTGTAATTTGTAATCCACATCCCGGCTGTTGTTTGGAGACCTATATACAACTGCCATTAGGGTCCTTTTACCCTTGCCATTTCTTAACTCAACCCATAGAGACTACACCTTCCGATCCTATGTCATCCCTTTCTAATGATATTATTTCTTATACACAGGGCCACATCACCCCCTATGCCTACTAACTTATCTTTCTGATATACCGTATATCCTTGGATGTTCAACTCCCAATGGCAGCCATCCTTTAGCCAAGTTTCAGAGATGGCCACAAAGTCATACTTGCCAATCTGTAGCTGAATTTCAAGGTAGTCCATTTTATTTCTTATGCTGCATGCATTCTAATACAACACTCTCAGTCCAATATTTGTTGCTTTCTGTTTTAACTGCACCACGCCTCTATTGCCCTGTAACTCATGCCTCTGGCTGTGATTAAGCCTCATCTCCTGCCTCTCCTTTCTATCATCTCTGTTTCACACTATCTTTGATTTATTCCTATTTTCCCCTTCCTCAGCCCTATCACTCCAGTTCCCATCTCCTTGCTAAATTAGTTTCAACCCTCCCTAACAGCTCTATTAAACCTGCCTGCTAGGATATTGGACCCCTTTGGGTTCAGGTGTAATCCGTCCTTCTTGCACAGGTCGTACCTCCCCCAGAAGATGCCCCAATGATCCAATTACCTGAATCCTTGCCCCCTATACCAGTCTCTCAGCCACGCATTAATATGCCTGATCATGTCATTCTTGTGCTTGTTAGCACGTGGCGCAGGCAACAATGCTGAGATTACTACCCTGGAGGCCCTGCTTTTCATCTTCCTTCCCAATTCCCTGAATTCTCTCTTCAGGACCTCCTCCCTTTTTCTACCTATGCCATTGGTACCAATGTGTACCAAGACTTCTGGCTGTTCGCCCTCTCCCTTCAGAATACTCTGCATCTGATCCAAGAAATCCGATAGGTCAATGGCAGATGCAATCTCAGTGGCTCTTCACATGGCTTTACACCACCTGGACAACACAAACACCTACATCAGGATGCTGTTCATCAACTACAGCTCAGCATTTAACACCATCATTCTCACAATCCTGATCGAGAAGTTACAGAACCTGGGCTTCTGTACCTCCCTCTGCAGTGGAACTAGCTTAGGGATTTTGGTTGGCATGGACCAGTTGGAGAAAATATCCTGTTTCTATGCTGCATGACTATGACTCTGTAATGGGATAACAAATTTCAATTTTTGTCCTCCCAAAGTGCATGTCTTCACATTATTCCATAATAATATCAAAGAGTGTCTTGCCCCATAGGACTCCTATTCGTCCTGCAAAATCTGTTGGAAAATGTAGGTATCAGAAGGAAGCTGAGATAAGCTTGAAGGTTTGAGTCAGCAAAGGATGATTAGGATGGCGAAGTCTGTGTTAGCCTCTGTGAGAACAACTTTAAAACTTTGTTTGTGAAACCAGATTTCAGGAACAAAACTTGGGTTCCTTTTAAAACTCCAGACTGCATACTATCTCTAGTATCAAATCATGAGTGGTGCCTTGAATTTTAGAGGTCTAATTTACCCAGGTGTATTGCCTCTCAGTCAAGAGCTTCTGGCGTACAATATGATGAATGATTGGCAACGTTAAGGAACTGAGTGATAGAAAATATAGACAGATAGGTTCTCAAAACTACTAGCATAATCAAAGGAATCTGTGTTTGCCATAATAACTACAGAAAAGCAGCATAATTTGTTGTAACACATATTTACTTAAGCCACTATTCTGGCACTTTAATCAAAGAATATAAGGAGTTTCACACTTAGTGTTTACTCAAGGGAGTAGGTTTAAGATGGGTATGAGGAGGATTGGCTTTTTCCAGAGTAGTAAATCCGTGGAATTTTCTGCCTTGGGAAGCAGTAGGGGCTATCTCATTAAATATATTTAATACACAGTTAAATAGACATTTACTTAGTTGGGGAAATTAAAGGTTATGGGGAAAATGCAGGTAGGTGGGGCTGAGTCCGCAGCCAGATTAATCATGAGCTTATTAAATGGCGGCTCCTGCTCCTGCTCCTACTTCTTATATTCTTATAAGTAGAATATTACATCCATTTTTCATATCAGCCTTATCTCCAGCAAGACCAATTCTGGCCACAATTAGAATATCAAACAAGGAAGAATTGATCACATTCTTTTCATCTGATTTTGGCCAGAAGTCAGCAAAACACTAAAGTGTTGGGAAGATAGTTGAAATTGAATCTTTCTTGCTGTAAGCAGAATTGATTTTTTTTTAAATCCCTTAGATCAAAAAGATATTCATACCCCCAGCAGGAAAAGGTACACAGGCATTCCATAGTTTTTTCATATTTAATGTTGACTTAAATGAGAAACAAATACTTAACTTTTTAAAAGTAATTTATTCTTCTTGTTTACTCTCAGACAAGAGTGTTATGGCATTGAAGTACAAAACAGATATAAAACAGAAAAATATGGAGGTTAACATAACATACGCCACAGGATAGTCCACTGGTCTACATGGTCTATAACTCATCAAAGTCCAACACTGAAACAGACAGAGCCCCAACTCATGTAAAAGATGTCAAAACTTTGTAACAACTTTTAAAAGTCACTAATGTTTAGAGACATTTAAAAATGACAACACGAGTGAATCTGCAGATGCTGGAAATAAATAAAAACACAAAATGCTGGCAGAACTCAGCAGGCCAGACAGCATCTATGGGAGGGGGTAGTGACGATGTTTCGGGCCGAAACCCTTCATCAGGAGGGTTGAAACCCTTGAAATCTTGATGAAGGGTTTCGGCCCGAAACGTCGTCACTACCTCCTCCCATAGATGCTGTCCGGCCTGCTGAGTTCTGCCAGCATTTTGTGTTTTTATTTAAAAATGACATTGTTTTAAATATTTTATAAAATTAGACAAAGAAATACCAAGACATAATTAAAGCATTATAATTAATGAAATGTTAAATAGATCCAATTTTTCCTCCTGAACTCCTAGCCAGGGATTTCTATTCAAATGACTGGGGCTTTGAAACCCAAACCAGATTAGATTGCTATCCCGTCTGAGCGTAAAGTTGGCGAATCACAGCATTGTCGGGCTCTGTAGCTGGATTCCACTGATGGAGCACAGTAACAGATGAGTCAGCATATCCCAGTATGGGACTTAGTTACCATGACCAGCTAAACACATAATTCTGCCCATTATATCAAACGTTCACATTTTCTCTACTTTTAATCATTTGTATTACTTCATCGGCTCCAACTTCAATCCCTGATCTTCGCTGAACTGAAGTTAGCTTACCAGAAGGAATTTTGCAATTTCTATCAAGATGTTGGGATCTGAAGGGCAAAACAGCATATTATTGTGTTGAATTGTGTATGAAAATATTTGTGTATGACAGGGTTTATTTTCACCTTCATTGTTTACAGAGATAATGTAAAATCTCCTGCAAAGATTGACACATGAAGAGATATCGCTAGGGAACTACAGCAGGATTTCACAATGAACAAATGCCCACTGAGCTAAATTACAGCAGGTGGCAGAGAATACCAGATAAGAACTAAATGAGAACATTTTTCCTTATGTATCAAATTAATTATCAACTATATTTGAATCAAGATCATCTTAACTTGAAATTACTCTTTGATGTATCAGCACATGTGAGTTTAATGTATCAAAACTTCTTTTAAATCAGTGAACAAAGGAGCAACATATATTAAATATTTATAAATTAATATCATAAATTGTAATTTCTAGGTTAATGGGCTAGATATATGCCTTTTCAAAATCATACTCATTTAAGATATTTCCAGTTCATGAAAAGTTAATATGATTGATTTACTGACTGGCAAATGTCTATTACTGACTGAATTCAAGTTAGAGAAGACATTAAAACTGGGTGCCTGGCACTTCTCATATTTATCACTGAAAGGATAACTACAGCAATTCAAACGCAGCACTGTAGCATAGTGATTAGCACAACACTTTACAGTACAGATGACCCGGGTTCCCCCACCGCTGCCTGTAAGGAGTTTGTATGTTCTCCCCGTGACCCTGTGTGTTTCCTTCAGGTGCTCCAGTTTCCTCCCACAGTCCCATGGTTAGCAAGTTCATTGTTCATTGTAAATTGTCCAGTGATTGGGCTAGAGTTAAAACTGGGTGATCGCTGGGCAGCAGGGCTTGAAGGGCCAGAAGGGCCTATTCTGCACTGTATCTTTACAAATAAATAAATGATTGGCGCACGTGGTAATGTAATTCATAATCACTCAGTCCGAGCTGTTACAGGCCGAATTCAGGCAGCGAGGTCCAGGCCCCAGAGCATAACGCTTCAACCGAACCTAATGTTTGGATGGAGAGTTAAGCATCATGCTGAATCAGAAAGGTCGGTTACAGGCGGTGTATCGAGGTGATTGAATCAGATGTTTGGTTGTCAATTTAGGCGCCGGGCCAGATTGGGAAGGTCAGGGTGTCGGGGCCTGGGGTGAGGGATGGGCCAGTTCAGATCGCTGCTCTATGTGGTTTACTCAGCTCTGCGCTGAACTACAGAACTCTAGCCAATTCAGTTCAGAGTGCCATTAGATAGATAGATAGATAGATAGATAGATAGATAGATAGATAGATAGATAGATAGATAGATAGATACTTTATTCATCCCCATGGGGAAATTCAACTTTTTTTTTCCTATGTCCCATACACTTGTTGTAGCAAAACTAATTACATACAATACTTAACTCAGTAAAAAAATATGATATGCATCTAAATCACTATCTCAAAAAGCATTAATAATAGCTTTTAAAAAGTTCTTAAGTCCTGGCGGTTGAATTGTAAAGCCTAATGGCATTGGGGAGTATTGACCTCTTCATCCTGTCTGAGGAGCATTGCATCGATAGTAACCTGTCGCTGAAACTGCAACAGGTTAGTGCAAAAAGCATTAGCTTGCTTTTTATATTTCTGTGTGCATTGGGTTTTCAATGGTCTTCTCTTACTGGTTCTTTTATTTTTTTATAGATTCTTTTTTATGGGCATGATGTGTTCTTTTGTCTCTGCACACTGGATGTTCAATGGTCTTATTTTTATATTTGAGGGTTTTTGGGGGGGCGGTTTCTTTGTTTCATGGCAGCCGGTTAGGAGACAAATCTCAAAGGCTGTATAATGTATACATTCTTTGATAATAACTGTGCTTTCAGCTTTGAACTTTGAAACTTTATTTCACATATATCCTTTCTGCTAAGGAAATCTCAGCAGCTTACTTCGCTTTTTGGACCTTCTGCTCATGAAAGTCAGGAATTAAAGACAAAGGTCTAAGAATATTAATGCATTCACAACATCCTTACATGCTATGCAATTATATTTTTGTAAAAACTCATTCACATTTGCTGTGTCCTCAGTGTGCATGTGTGGCATGTCATATGCAGAGATCACAGACCACTTAAACAGACAACAAGCATTTGAGAGTCATAAACAGTGTAGTCTTCAAACTCTGCCATGGTCTTAACAAGAGGGTTTAGACTTGCTTCATTGTTAGTTGGATCCAATGAAACTGGGCTTCAACCAGCTGGACCTCGGCGTTCACTTTCCCCCCAGGCTACTGATTTTCATCTCCTTTTCTACTAATGCCTTCCGGAACACCTCCTCTCACATTCAACAATCTCTTCTGCAATCTATCTCATTGCTGATCATCTCACTGGTGAATTTCCTGTCGGCAATCACCTTCACAAGTTTATACCCATCACCTTCTTCCCTTTATGACTTCAACCCTTTCCCCTCTAAATCTCATCACCTACATATTTCATCTACAATCTCCACACTGCAAAGACACCATGTCACTTAGAGAAAAGATTTAGTCTCATTTGCTCATGTTGTGCACAGTGGAATATTGCAGGCTGGGGAGCCCACACAATCCTGGCACAGGGCCCCTGTTTAATGGTGATTTAACATAGGTTTTTCACCACATTAAAACAAACAAACTGTTTCAGGCACTGTTTAAAGAGACTGAAGGAAATCTTTTTAAATCTTATAATAATGTTTTTTTTATTGTTCATTACAATTTGCCAGTTATTTTTGCATTTTTTTTAAACTTCTCACTTATTTTGTGGATGCATATATCAATTATTGTGAACTTAATAAATGAAATAAATACATTAATGTAATTATTTTCATTCTTTTCGCCTAATCTGAGGATTGCAGGAAATGGTGCCAGAACATTGATGCCAATCTCAGAGAGAAACCCAGGACAGAGTTCCTCCATCCACAGGCTCTGGCACGTAAGTATCTCTCATTATGTCAGTGTTCATAACTACCCAGGTTACGATAATGGAATGGTAGTTAAAGCAAGCACCATTTGGCAATCTTTACTGGCATGCTTGCAAAGGCCATTTCCCTGATAACTGGGACTTTTGGACGGGCTAATTTTGGCAGCTTACCTAAAGTATGCAGTGTTCTTCTCCATCTGTTCCCAGTTCCTAGAGCATCTTAAACTTTGGAGTCAGGATATAAATTAGCCAATATCAGCCACTAATTTTGTATTCCTCCAGACATTAATTATCAGGAACTTCAATAGAACTGTAAATTGGGAGCAAAATATACCAAGCAGCTAATCATTATCATGTATTTGACCCTAAGATCCCCATGGTATGTAGTACAAGCAAAGTTGACCCTCGTTACTGGCTACAGAGAGGCTAAAGAGACTTGAGCTGACAAACTGCTTCTTCACTCCGTATTTTACTAACCTGAATTTTGTCCCAAGAAGCTTTTGGAAAGGCTGAACTTTGTACTGAAACTGATTTAACCTTTTTGAAGGATAACATAAATGATAACATTGCAAAAAAAAAAAGCCCACTGCTAATATAAAATTTGCTTTATCCTGTGCCATCCAAAAGCCTGTAGTGGTCAAGGACATCTTCAGCTTCTTACTGCTCTGCTCTAAGGTTCCCTCCTGCTTCAAAAAGGCAGCAATCATCAATTATACGAGTGAGAAGAGCAGGGTGAGCTGCCTCAACAACTATTGACTGGTAGTACTCATATCAACCATAATGAAGTGCTCCGAGAGGTTACTTATATATAAAATTAACTCCTGCTTGAGCAAGGACCTGGACTCCTGCAGCTCACCTATTGCCATAACAGATCTACAGCAGATGCTATCTCACTGGCTCTGCACTTGGCATTAGAGCTTGTAGACAACCGCAACATATATGCCAGGTTACTGTTTATCAGTTACAGCTTGTCGTTCAATGTCACCATCATCTCCTCAACAAGCTTCAAAACCTGAAAATGTTTTCTATGGTGGGAGAGTCTAAGACCATAGGACACAGCCTCAGAATAGAGGGGCATCCTTTTAGAACAGAGATAGGAGGAATTCCTTTAGCCAGAGAGTGGCAAATCTGTGGAACTCTTTGCAGCTGTGGAGGCCGTCTTTATGTATATTTAAGTAAAGGTTGATGGATTCTTGATAGGTCAGGGCATGAAGGGATAGGGGGAGAAGGCAGAAGATTGGGGCTGAGAGGAAAATTGGGTCAGCCATGATGAAATGGTGGAGCAGACTTGATGGGCCAAATGTACTAATTCTGTTCCTATATCCTTTGGTCTTATGGTTATATATATACATACATACATATATATGTGTATATATGTGTGTGTGTGTGTATATATATATATATACACAGATACACACACACACACACACACACTGACATACATACTGTATCTGGGAGGAGGTACAGGAGTCTGAAGACTCATATTCACTGACTAAGGAACAGCTTTTACCCACTGCTATCAAATTTCTTAATAGTCTGTGAACCCATAAGCTACTTCTTACTCCTTGTTTAACACTACTTCCTTTTGTAATTTATACTAATTTTATATATTTGTACTGTACTGCTTTCACTAAATCAACAAATTTCACAACACATAAGACAGTGATAATAAACCTGATTCTGATCTTTCTCATTTTCTCCCAAAACTAAATATTTCCTCATCTCAAAGCCTATTTGTGTTCATCTGAATATAATAAACATATCAGAATTCAATTTATTATCAGGATAAAACTCGTAGCCTAGTTCCATTTCTCTTGCAAATAGCAATTTAGTTAATAAAGACTTTGTAAATGAGATTCACAAACTGCTAAAATGCAGATTGAAATGAACAGAAGTTCCCTCTGGCAGTGTAACTCTGTTCAGGCATCTGTGACTCTCTCAGAGTTGAGATCATCACAATAATGAAGGCTGTTTCCGAACACCCTTGTGGTATTTCTTTGGGAGCTTGCCTCAAGGGAAGTGACCGGTGAGAAATCTGGCAATGCTACTGCACTTAAAATGATTCCAGTAGCCAAAAGGAACAAACCAGCCAAAAAGGGACAAGACATTTGTTTAAAGTCAATAGCTATGAAGTCATTAAGAAAATCAGCAAGCGTGAGCATGCTGTAGCAGGGCACAAAGCCCAAACACTCGTGTACTTCATAGAAGATTATTGTCCCAAACAGGTGAAAAGGACAAATAAATAATTGGGGCTGAAGGAAGGAAACCAATGGTTTGCAGTAAGAATCCAACAACTTGAGTCAAACTGAATCCAGAACCTTGTATATTTTCAGCATATATTAGCCGAATACATCTTTTGAAACTTTATTTAGGAATTGTTACATCATAGAAGATGCTCACTGTGCTTGTTGCGTCTATGCTATCCCTTTGCAGAACAATCCCATGAATCCCAACACCAGGTCTTTCACCAAAGCCTTGCAAATGATTTCTTTCCTTGTCCAATTTACCATTGAAAATCCTGATTGCACTATCCTCAGGAAACTCCAGATCTCAACGATTCCCACAGAAAAATGTTTTCCCTCACATGCCTTTGTATTTTTGCCCCATACTCTAAATCAATGTTCCTTTTTTTGTTGACAGATCCACTAACAGGAACAGTTTCTCCCTACTTACCCTCATTACTTACTCATCACTAAGAACCTCATTATCAAGGACAAGCCCTCTTCTCAGGGAGGAGATGCAGGAGCCTCAGTATTTTAGGAACACTTTCTTCCCCACTGACATTAGATTTCTGAATGATCAATGAACCCATGTATAACATCAGACTTTTTTCTTTATTTTTGCTCTTCTTTGAACAACTTATTTAATTTAATATATATCTCAGTGTATTTTATAATTTTTTATTATATAGGTATTGCATTGTACTGCTACTACAAAACAACAAATTTCATGACATATGCCAGTGATATTAAACCTGACTGATTCTGATTGTGATTCTTACAACCACTTGTACAGCTTTATCAAGTCTCCCGTCAATCTGTGTCACTGCAAAACAAACAGCTATGGTGTCATCAGTCCAACGCTGAAATCCCTCTTTTCTGGAAACATTCCATGGAATCTTTTCTGCATTCTCTCCCAGGCTTTCACATTTTCCCTAAATGAGGTGATCAAAATCGGAGACAATATCCAGGTGTGATCAAATCAGTGTTCATTCTCCCTACTTTTGTACTCTGTACCAATGCTTACTGAGACTAAAATGTTTAACCACCCATTTTCTCCAAATACACGACCATATTTAAAGTGTTAGGCATTGCCTCGTGTGCTGCACATCCTTTACATTTGTACTATTTAGTCCACATTGATATTTTGAGATGTATACTTTTTACTGAGATTTATTATTTCACATTCCACTGTATTACATTGCATCTGACCCTTGTCTGCTCATTCTGCCAGCCTGTCAACGCCTGTGCATGTCTATTAAAATCTTCTTCACTATCTTTGCATTTCCAGCTGCAAATGTAGACTTTATGTACTACAGAATCCACAAAGTATGGACATCATAGTCCTCTCACAGAACCTTGGAAGTAGCACTGTCAACCATTGTCTTGCCTGAAATGCAAACATTGATCGCCATTCTCTGCTTTCCACTTTTATGCCTGTTCCATACCCATGTTGCTACAGACCCTTTAATTTCTGGACTGTAGACTTAATGCAGGTAAAATAATTAGTGTAGATACATACAACAGGCAGTATGGTTATTGCAGGCCAAGGACCTGTCCCTGTGCCATATGACTCTATGACTCCATGTATCCATTTTGCCGACAGCTTTTTGTCGGCAACTTTATCAAACACCTTCTAAAGATCAATTTTTAAAATTTCTCTTACATTCACTACATCAGCCTGGAAGGAGTAAAAATTGATTCAGAGGTGGTATGAAAGAAGCTTGAGATGCAGGATGGATTTGCTAAAGACACATCATGTTTGACTAAGCTCTTCGACTTTTGTTGACACATGGAAGGGTACTGCAATGAATTCTAAAGATATTTTTAATATAGATCTCCAGTAGCATTTGATAAAGTCACACACACAAAATTACTAATGCATAATAACCAGAAGAAAGTCCACAAATGCTAGAAATCCAAAGCAACACACAGAAAATGCTGTTGAAACTCAGCAGGTCAAGCAGCGTCTATGGAAAAGAATAAACAACTGACGTCTGAGGCCGAGACCCTTCTTCAGGACTGAGCAAAATAACTCTGTGTTACTTCTTTTTGCCTTATAAGTAGTTTTATACCCTCACAATCAACTTATCCATTTTCTTCTCAGTTTCTATCTGCACCTGTCATACTTTCCTTTCTGCTATCCCCCTCAACTTATAGTCAGCTTAATTCACTTTTGAATCATTTTCAAATTTAGAAACCTGTGTTTTAAGTTTTGTATTTATGTGTGAATTAAAATAGTTATCAGCGGTATAAACAACAAATTTAACAACAAATTCCAGTGATATTAAATCTGATTCTGATTCTGAAAATACTAAGGAAACAAATAAAACTAACATAGATCTATCATGCTTAATTCATTAATAATGTGCAGGTAACATAAACATGCCTGCATAGTATTTTAGTCTTCAAGATGTTGGGAGAATTTTAATCCTACCTGGAAAAAATGAGCAAGCATGTAACTAAAATTATTTTAGTTCTGCAGTCACCAGGAAACAATCTCCTTCAAGTTTAACAGGTCCAATGAGCAGGCAATAAGAAGATTGAAATCTCCTGCAGCAAAGACAAACTGCTGGGAGAACTCAACGCGTCAAGCAGCAGCTGTGAGGAAAGGTTGCCTGCTGTGATCCCTGCTGCTCTCCGACACCCTTCGATGGAAAGGAGTTGTCAAAGTTTTGGGTCGTGACCGTGTATTTAACAGCTCTCCTTATGACTAAATAATTCTTGTCACAAATTCACCATTTTATTCCCAACTAGAGAGGTCCTCACAAAATCTGTATCTCCAGTTCCAATTCCACCACCTACGCGGTCTCCCCTTGGCAGCCTCGTGGACATATGAATTTCCTTCACAACCCGCCAGAAAGTGGCTGGAGCTATTTAAATGTTTAAATACTCTCCAGACTCTCATCTTGATGTTTTGAGTAAGTTTTGGATTAATACCAAAACACATTCACCAAAAAAACAACATTGAAATTGTCCAAAGTCCATCAAGGAATAGAAAGACATTCTTAACAATAACTTTATCTTTATAACAGAGCCAAAACTGGGACAATTCTGATGAATGATCAACAACCTGAAGCATTAATTCCACTTCTCTCTCCAAATAGGCCGCCTGGCCTGCTGAGCATTTCTATCTTTTTTTTCGTTTTTTGTTTTATTTCATATTTCTGGCATCTGTGTTGTGTTATTTTAAAATTATTGGACACATTGATTTTATTTAGGAGAAACAGCAGAAACATAAAAATTGAGATCTTGCTGCTGGAACAAAATGTGTTTTTTCTCCTTTGTTGTATCAAACATAACTCACCACCTTTTTTGACTCCATAGTTGCACATCTTCATCATAAATTGGGATACAAACCTACTGTGCATATGTACTAGATAACGTACTTGTGTTTTGGGTCATTGTAATTTTATATTTTTGATACTATGTTCCTATGTTACCTCATTATGGGATATGAGCAAAAGATAGAAGTTGAGAATTTTCTGGTTAGCAAAAAGTTCCAAGGCATCCTTTGCTCAACTAACTGTTCACCATGACAACATGTGCCTTTAAACATTACTTGATTTGGAGGGATGTCATCCTTGGATTACCAACTATAAATGATGCTGTGTTTTTTTTTTGTGGGAATACACGTCAGAAAGTTTGCAGAAATTTAATGGAACATGAACTCTGGTTGTCACCTCCCACACCTCAAGGAATTATAGAGAGAGTTTGTTTATAACCATCAGGCTCTGAACCAGTGTGGATAACTTCATTCACCGCTATTCAGAACAGATTGTATGACCTACAGACTCACTTTCAGGGACTCTTAATAACTCATACTCTCAGTATTATCTTATTACTTTCAATAGTATTATTATTTATTATAGTATTTTTTTCAACAATATTATTTTTGGAGTAAACTTGATGGGCCAAATGGCCTAATTCTTTTCCTATGTTTTATGGTCTTACTTGCACAGTTTGTGTTCCTTTGCTCATTGGTTTATGTATAGTTTTTCATAAAATTCTATTGTATTTCTTTATTCCCAGAAAACTAAAAGGGCATTAGACATAAATGCAGAACTAAGTTTTTTTCAGCCCATCGACTCCGCTCCACCATTCCATCATGGCTGATTTATTATCCCTCTCAACCCCTCTTTCCTTTAACCTTTGACACTCTTACTAATCAAGAACCTAAATGGCTGCAAGAAAATGAATCACACAGTAGAATATGGTAACATACAGTATATGCTCTTTGATAATAAATTTACTTTGAACTTTACAAATCTAATTAGTATATATGCAAAAGTAAGCTTATTGGCTATGCAGCTTACTCACTCAGCGTGCATTCAAATCATTTTATATACTGTCACATAAAATATAAAATAGGCTGTCCCTTGTTGCCTCTATTTAATAAGTTATTTATTATAGCTTTATTAATATTCTATTGTTTTATAATCCCAATTAGCTTTTGTTGTAAGTGTAAGACTGAATTCAGTTAAATATTTTGGCTGATGGTCACTAAAATCACAAAACAAGGCAAAGCTATTTTAAACATGACCAGAAATAAAAATCAAATGTACAATGTTGAATCTTGATTCTTGAAGCCACGCTGATCATATCACAGTCAAAGTCTTAGTCTGAATGTAATTATTTAATATGTCCATGAAGTAGGCTCTTTTCTTAGTATGAAAATTACATTTCTGGTGCTCAAGGCAATGTCCATGTAAAAGAGAAATAAATTATCTGATCAATAACAGCTGCACAGCCAGTTTGAATTAAACACTTTAGTTGAGCATATGAACTGTTTCTTTGATTAGAACATCGAATCATAATTTCATTGTCATATAATTTATAGACCAGAATGAGATTGTTTGATACACCCATAGTCATACAACTACCAGCTTTTCTGCTTTGACTGCCTTCTCCAAATTGCAGTACCATCATGCTTTTCCTTGGCAAACTTGGAGCTCACTTTTAATGTCTGGATACGTAGACGTTTATAGTGGAAGAGAATAAAAGAGAACTTTGCATTTACTTAGTGTGTTTCATGATCTCAGAATGTACCAAAACACTTTACAACCTTTTAGAAGCAAAGCCACTATAGTAACAGGGAAAATATCAACTGATTTGTACACAGCAAGTTTCCATGAGGATCACTATGATGGTACGCTCCTTTCCTAGTTCTCCACTGAATTGTCAGCTCAGATTATTGCCCTCAGATTTTCAACTCAGGAGTATGTAAGAGTGTTGCTGAAACACCACTGATTGTGTTTTTAGATGTTTTGTGTGAAGATGTTCTTCGCAGTTTATTCCACGTTCTTCTGTTGATGATCTTCAGTGCATTTCCTCTTGCAAAGAAGATTTCCAGGGGCCTGAGTTATAGGGAGAAGCTGGGCTGTCTGGATCTTTAATACTTAGAGCAGAGGAAACTGAGGGGTGATCCTAGAGGTGTGTAAAGTCATAAGGGTATAGGCAGGATGAATGCATGCAATCTATTTCCCAGGGAAAGGGAACCAAAAACTGGATGAAGTAGGTTAAGGTGAGAAGAAAAGATTTAAAATGGACTTGAGGAGCATTGTCTAAATGCAGAAAGTGGTGCATATATGAGGCAAGCAGCCAGAGGAAGTAGTAGAGAAAGATATAATAATAATATTTAAAAGACTCTTAGCCAGGTACATGGATAAGAAAAGGTTAGCAAATGGAACTGGCTTAGATTGGCATCTTGGTTGGGATGGACGGGATAGGCTGAGGGGCATGTTTCTTTGCAGTATTAATCAATGGCTCTAAATGTGCAATCACTGAAACAACCTTTCATCATTTACTATACTTTTCCTACCAGCTTCCAGATGATCGACCGATGAAGCAGCTTTGGAATGTTTCTGCCCAACTTTCTGAAAAGAAGCTGGCACCCACTGCCCAGCTGAATGAAATCTGGAATCCCAATCTCTTCACGACAAAAGCAAAACACGCAAAAACTCAGCATAGCTTACCGCTTCCAGCGCTTGTTTTTTTCTTGATCTCCCTCTCCTAGTCCCAGATTCCGATTCACAGGTGCATCAAAACATGCAGTAAAATGCGCTATTTGCATTAAGAACCAGCACAACCTGAGAGCATCTGCTGGGAGGAGCCCACAGAGGTCCCCACACGTTCCAGTGCCAACATAGCATGCCCACAATGTTCAGCAAGCTTTTGTCTCTTTTCTCTTTTCTCAAGATCAGTTAGCTTTATGATTTCTTCAGATTACTTGATTACTAATATTCTCCTTCCAGTCATTTGGAACAGCATGCTGATTTTAGCCCTTACAGCTGGCCCTAGAGAAGCCCACCACTGCTGTAATTCATGGCACCCACACTTACCTTACTGCCCTGTTGTCCCAATGACTGACTTTCATGATGTAGTCCCCAGGCAGTGATGAGCCCTGAGGCCTCCCTTCTGGACCACACAGTAGCCATTTGACGGCTTGCTGTTGACTAAAGGCATTTTATGATCAAAGACATTTAAAAACAGTTCAATAGGATTTAAATAGTTTAAAAAATAAAGAAGTATTAAAGCAAAGCAAAAATATATTTACCATAAGAAAGCATTAAGAGCCAAAATTAGTTAAAGCATGTTTAAGAAAATAAATGAGTAATAAGACTTACTTGCACTTATATATCAATCTTTGTTGGTTCTCTTCAGATGAATAGGACCATAGCACTTCCCTGGTCATTTCTGAATGAATACATTGAACATTTAACCCCTCCATAACTCTGCTCCCCTCCCCCCCCCCCCGACTCTGCTGAGGTCAGTGGTTCAAATCCACGAGCAGTTAACTTCATCTTTGTTCTTGTCAAGGTATGGCAACCTAGGAACACACACAAAGTGCTGGAGGAAGTCAGCATGTCAAGCAGCTATAGAAATGAATAAATAGTTGACGTCTCAGGCTGAGATCATTCTTGAGGACTGGAAAAGGAGAAGATGATAGAATAAAACAGGGGTGTGGAGGGGAAGAAGGAGAGCTAGAATGTGCTAGATGAAGCCAGGTAGGTAGAAAAAGTAAAGGGTTCGAGAGGAAGGAATCTGAGTGCAGAGGAGGGTGGACCATAGGAGTCAAGGAAAGGAGGAGGGGACCCATAGGGAGGTGATAGGCAGCTGAGAAGAGGTAAGGGGCCAGAGTGGTGGATAGAAAAAGAGGGGAGGGGAAGGTATTTTTTTTTAACTAGAAGGCAAAATTGATAATCATACCATCAGGTTGGAGGCTACCCAGACAGAATATGAGCTGATGCTCCTGCACCCTGAGGGTGGCCTCATCAAGGGCCGGGCTGTCGGAACGGGAATGGGAATGGGAATTAAAATGTTTGGCCACCGGGTAGTTCCAGGTGCAGCAAGTATGCTTGGGAATGAGCTGCCTCGTGCACGGCAGCTAACGGGGTTCACTGTGGGATCTGCATTACTGAACACTGTCAAGCATCCACAACAATGGCCCATCACAGAACACAAAATTGCCATTAACTCAACTGAGCTATAATTTTTCACTTGTTTGTTTTCTGGCCAGCACCTGTCGCTCAACTAATGTCCAGAAAAAGACCACCTTTTAGTTTATCTCCCTACACTTGTAGTGTGCAAATTAGCTCCCATGCAGGGTATCTTACATCATGAGACAGATTACATTTTCAAAACACATGAAAATTATGAAATATGTGTATATCTTTTTGATTTTGTTTGAGTTTCCTACAACAGTTAGTGAATGTACTCCGTGTTTACTCAGGATGGTCCTAGTCATCTGATACTAACAGCATTTAAATGACACTTGGACAGGTATGTGAATAGGAAAGGTTTAAAAACAGGCAAACAGGACTAGATTAGATGGACATCTCAGTCAGGGTGGACTAGTTGGTTTAAAAGGTCTGTTTCCATGCTGTTTTGCTCAGTGACCGTAGAATGCTTCACTGAGTAACATAAACTTTTGAGCGTTTTTAAACAGATCCCATGTATTCGTTCTCTAACAAATGGAATAAATGAACCCCTCTTACACAGTGCTCTGCTTTCGTCACAGTACTTCTTATTGACTTCAGATACCTGGGCATTTTCTTCTGATTATTCCCTTAAGAATCCTACATGTTTCAATAAGTTTCCATTTATTCTTTTAAACTCCAGTGAGTAGGGTCCCAATCTGTTTGACCTTTTCTCATAGGGCAGTTCATTCATTCCCAGCATTAACCTCGTGAACTTTCTCTGAACCACCCTCAATGAACTAATACCTTTCCTTAAATAGAGAGACTAAAACTGCTTAGAGTACTCTAGATGTGACCTTGTACAGTTACAGTAAGACTTGCCTACTTTTATACTCCAATGCCCTTGAAATAAGTGCCAAGAAATCACTAGTCTTTCCTATACCTACCTCACTTGTTCCAGTTTCCTGTGCCTTGCTCACAAGAGCCCATAAATCATGTTGTGCTGCAGCTTTCTGCTGTTTTCTCTATTTAAATATAAGTCTGTTCTTTTACTCTTCCTTTCACAATGAGCGCCTTCATATTTTAGGACATTGTACTCAATTCGAAGACCTTTTGCCCACCCGTTTATTTCATCGTCGTCTCTTTGTAAGTGATTTTCGTCCTCTCACAGCTTGCTCTCCAAGATATTTTTGTGTCATCTATAAATGTGCCCACTGAAAATTCTCTCACTACCTCGATGGCATTAACATATATATGAAGTAGTTGTGGCCATAGCACTGATCACCAAGCCACGCCATTGGTCACAGTCTGTCAGCCTGAAAGTGATCCCCTTACCCTGACTCACTTCTTCCTGGCTGTTATCCAGTCTTCCATCAATGCCTATATATTACCTCCAACTCCATTTTGTGACTTAACCTTTCGTGAGCCACTTTGTTGAAGAGCTTCCAGAAGTCCAATTACAATGGATCTACTGATTCTCTTCTATCCAGGCTACTTGCGATTTCTTCAAAAACTTTGGAGTACAAGTTGTAGGAGCTGAGTGCTGGCCTGCATTCATTAGCTTCGTAAGAGGCTAAATTGAGCATAGGGTGAGATCATCACAAATTAAGTTTGGATTTTACAGCCACATATATTTCAAATAGATTATTTCTCAAGTACAATACAGAGTCATGTAAGTATTGTACTTACAATTTACTTATTTCGTATTTATGTTTAATATCCAAATATAGTCTGACCATTAATACTATACAAAAGTTCCAATCGAATATACGAGTTAAAAGTGAAGGACCCTCACCATCTAGGACATGTCTTCTCTTACTGTCATCGAGGAGGAGGCACAGGAGCCTGAAGACACTCACTCAACATTTTAGGATCAGCTTCTTTCCCCCAGAGTGGCAGGTGGAGATACGTCTCTACCTAAGTAGGCGTAAGGTGCTCCTTCCCTCTGCCAGCCTGTTAGTTATTCTTGGGCAAGGTGTAGCACCTGCTTAACCACCCCCCACCCCCCCACTGATCAAGGTCACGTGAAGCCATGGGAGCAGGTGCTGGATGATCATATGAGTAGCTGGAGCAAATCACAAGTCCTGGTTATGCTACCGCTAGCGTCAGACAGGCAATCTCTAAAGAGTATTGATGATGGCTGGGGTCACCCGTCTCTGCTCGGAAGAAGGAAGTGTCAAACCATTTCTGTAGAATAATTTGCCAAGAACAATCATGGTCAAGACCTCGATCGTCCACATCACACAACATGGCACAAAATGCTGATGTTCTTCGCTCTGTATTCAGATTTCTGAACAGTCCACAAACACTACCCAACTATTCTGCTCTCGTTTTGCACTACTAATTTATTTGTTTGTCTGTTCATTTGTTTGTTTATCCTTGTTGCTATTTATAGAAACTTCTATGCATTGTGGTGTACTGCTGACACAACGCAACTGACTTCATGGCATACATCAGTGATATGAAACCTGGTTCTGACTCTGCCTTTGGAAAGAAGAGACAAAATTCAGTCTGATCAATGATATACTGCACTTGAGAAGAACAGCTCATGGAAACTTCACATTTGAAGTCAAACATAAAATTGGACACATTAATTACAAATAACAACAACTGGTGAGCAAATAGCAACGTACTGTAGGCTGTCTCACACAATTTGACACAAACAATTAGTATATTTGAGGTAGAATGAAAGCAGCTGTCTAGGCATACCATTGAACTAGAACAGTTGCCGAGGAAACCAATTAAAAAATCCAAAATTTGCAGTAAACAGATACACTTAACATCAACATTTGCAAAGCATTTTTAGTAAACCACATGGAAATGTTTCCATTAAAACAATCGGTTCTAGATACAGATGTTCTTTAAAAAAGCCTGTTCAAAGGCTGTATTCAGTGAAACAATGATTTAATCAGGACCCCTTCATGCCTTTTATGTGGGTAAAGATATTCAAAGCTGATGAAGATCCCAGTGTGCTTCAAGAAATGTGTGTTCTTTCAGAGGCCAAGTTTATCTTTTTAAAAATCTAATTGGTGTTACACTTTTGTTCCAGTATGTGAAAAATCACAATAAGTTACCTGTTCATTGATTTAATGCACAGAACCTTCTTGTCTAATCTTATAATCCTAACTAAATAATTTGACATTACAAATCTTCTGCTCACTTCAACACAATACACAATCAATGTATCAGCCCCTAAAGTTTACCTGCAAACCACAGTTTCAGGTGTCAATTGTAACGCTTTTTTTTAGTTCCAAACCATAGGGCATTCTTGGCATTTGTTTACGTACATCAAGAATGACTGCCCTGACTTGGTGCCATCAAGAACTGCATTTGCGGAGCTGCTCACACTGTCTGTCTGGATGAGAGAAAATGAGGAGATGAATAAAGACACTGAAATAATTAACCAGGCAGGGGTCAAATAGATCTGCTTGCTGGGATAAGTAATGGAGAATGCAAAATGGTATAAGTTATAACCTATCATGTTTGTGCACTCCTGAGGTTCTTGCACTCTGTCACTAAATAACAGCTTGCTATAAATCAAAAATACAACTTCTTTTAAAAAATAGTGTGATGATGACTAAGTGCTTTGCTTTGAAATTGTGCAACTTCTTATGCTGGTAACATTCAAATTCAACATATATCCTCTGCCAACAGCATGTAAAACTACTTAATAAAATCTCAGTTCTGCTTTCTGAATGGCAAGTGCAGCTGCTGCTACTATTAGAATCAGGTGGATAATAAATAATTTGAATGCAGATTGCTCAGAGGTAATATACTTCCTGCTGGGGCTTTCTCTGACTTAATGTATTTAGTCAGTCTCAAATGCTCTCTGATACTGTGGTTTCACTGTCAGTTTTTTTCTCTATTAAAATATTGTGAACTTTTATACTTTTTTAGTTCCAGAGAACAAGGATACTGCCTTAGAACAATAGATAACATTGCTTTTTGTATTTTATTTCCATATTGAGTAGTTGCTTTCAAAGAAACATGGACTATTTCGAAATACATGAAAATGTTGGAAACACGCAGCAGGCCAGGCAGCATCTATGAAAGGAGAATCGGGCCAATATTTGACATTGAAAAATATTTAGTTACAAAAAAAGACTGCAGATGCTGGAAATCTGAAACTCTTTCTCCTTCAAGATTCAAGGTAGTTGAATGTCATTTCCAGTACATTAGCATAAAGGAGAATGAGATCATTGTAACTCCAGATCCAGCGCAGCACAGATAAAAGCGGTAAGGTAAAGAACACAACAAGTAAAAAAATTAACAGACACAATAAATAAATATGAATAAAAAACACTTGAAAATTTCTACAGATATACCGCAGAGAACATTCCAACTGGCTGCATCACTGTCTGACCATGGGGGGGAGGTGGTTGGCGTACTGCGCAGGATCAAAAATAGCTGCAAAGAATCGTAAACTTAGTCAGCGCCAGCATGAGCATTAACCTCTGTAGAACCCAAGACATCTTCAAGGAAAAATGCCTCAAAAAGCTGGCGAACATCATTAAGGACCCCCATCACCCAGGTCGTGCCTTGTACTCACTGTTACCATCAGGAAGGAGATACAGAAGCCTGAAGGCACACACTTAATGATTCAGGAACAGCTTCTTCCCCTCTGCCATCCAATTCCTGAACATTGAACCCATGAGGACTACCTCACTACATTTTTATTTCTATTTTTGCAGCATTATTTAATTTACCTATTTAATATATCTGCTTACTGTAATTCACAGGTTTTTTTCTCCATTATCATGTATTGCATTATACTGCTGCGGCAAAGTCAACAAATTTCATAACATACGCCAGTGATATTAAATCAGGTTCTGATAAATACAGAAGATAGCTTATATATGTACATAGATTGATTAAATGTAACTAAAGTGATTATGCTAGGCACAAGGGTGTCTGTACATAAGGTGACTGATAGGAAATGATGAAATAGTGGTAGCCGGGGGAGGTGGGTTAGTGAATGGAGGTGTTGGGCAGCCTTATTGTTTGGGGAAAGCAACTGTTTTTGAGTCTTATGGTCCTGACATAGATGCTACATAGCCTCCTCCCTGATGGGAGTGGGACAAATAGTCCATGAGTAGGGTAGGTGGGACCCTTCATGATGTTACTGGCCCTTTTCCGGCACATTTCTGTAAAATGCCCTTGATGGTGGGTGGGCTGGTACTGGGGATGTATTGGGCAGTTTTGACTACCCATCGTGAAGCCTTCCTGTCTGCCGCAGTGCCGTTCCTATACCATGCAGTGAAGAAGCTTGTTAAGATCCTCTCTACTGTGCTTCTGTAGAATCACAAGAGCATAGATGTGCATAGTCCAGCTTAAGAGGTGGTCCAATAATTTTTATTGGTGTCGTTGACAGATGGAACACTTTTTGAACCAGCATCATCTAAATGCTTTAAGTATCTAACTCTGGCATATCAAAAGGACTAATTTTCAGGCTTAGATGAACTTCAATGCGTCTTCATGTGAACACACAGCTAAGATTAACTTCTTTTGGTTGTTTGAGAAAATTTAAGCCCTGGAAGTAAATCTGACATATTATAAAATTCTTATTTAGATTATGTAACTTGAATACCAAGACACTTTATTTTTGATTGGCTAATTATTTGCCAATGATTAATTCCCCTACCTACTTTGGATTGGTTGTCAATTTAGACATAAAATCCTGTTATGAACATCACTCTAACTAACTCTGATGCATCTACGGTATAAAAGTTTGCCATGCCAAATCTATGCAAACTTCTAAGAAACTTATAAGAGGTGCTGTCGTATCTTCTTTGTGAAAACACATGCGATATGTTAACTCCAAGCAATTTAAAGCAGTTGATCCTCTCCAACTCCATTCTGCTAATGGGAACTGGCTCATGAGCTTCTGGCTTCCTCCTCCTGATTAGCTCTTTGGTTTTGCTGATATAGAGTGAGTGGTTGTTGTGGCACCACTCAACAAGATTTTCCATATCCCTCCTATCTGCTGAGTCATCACCGCCTTTGATGCGGCCAACCACTGTGCTGTCGTCTGCCTTACTGAGGAAATACATGTTATACTTCATAGGAGTTGCTAAGAACCCTTTGGCTATAGAAATATAGAAGGAAGTTATTTCGTCCATAGTGCAGGTTCTGGAATAAAGACAAAAAAAAATTGTTGGAGACCCTCAACGGGTAAACTAGTCCATATTCTAGGCTAGTTAACTTTACAGCCATAGCTACCCATCCATAGGTTATAGAGTCAATTCAGAGTATTGGGGAATAAAGTTACCCGTAACCGTTCAGGAGCCTGACGGTTGTAGGGAAATATCTGTTTCTGAACCTGATGGTGTGGGAGTGGTCAGATTAAATAGTTTAGCATGGACTAGATGGGCCAAATGTCCTGTTTCTGTGCTGTATTTTTCTATGACTCGATGACTCTAATTTGTCTTCTTTTGCACATTGGTCTTTGTCCGTGTTTGTCTATTTGTATATTGTTTTTTGTAAAATTCTGTATTTCTTTTGTTCTTTTGATGCTTTCAGGAAACTAAATCATTTGATAGTATATGGTAATATGTATGTACTTCGATCATAAGTTTATTCTGAACTTTGAACTTTGAGATTTTATGGACCCATATTGGTCAGTCTCTCAGAAGCTCATTGCAAAGGGACACTTAAGAATCAATTCAGTCATAATCATGACATTTGTTCACAATACCAACTTCTCAAAGACAGGACAGTCATTATAAACTATTGGCAACTATTTTAAGTCCTTTGCTAAAGTAATGAGTAATATTGTGATAAATATCAACTTCAGGCATGCAAAGCTTGCAGGATAAGTGTTAGCATTAAACTTTACTTGCTAAGTTATCAGCAGGCATTTACTCAAGTTGAAAATAATTACACAATGAGCAGTCACATTAGTGTGGTCATGTTTCTAACTCAAACAATTCATTAGCTATCTGGAGAATTCTAACATCTCTGTTTGAACTGCTTTAACAATCTATTATGAAGTAAAAACATGGATAAACACTGGCAGAAAATGCTTTTGGTCAGATAAAACAATGTCCCCATTACAGCAGCGGGCAGAATCTTTGAACAGAGTGTTTTTGTCTCTCCACAAACTCTTCCCACCAAATAGAAGCTGCAGCACAAGGTACCTGTAGACAATTAGTACACATAACCATGCTGCAAATGATGCTTGACTACAGAGAATGGAGAAGAACTCTTCGAAAAGTGAATGCATGGAATGTTGACCCCTGTGGTCTACATAAAAACCTATTGTTAGCATCCCCAGAGGGGAATAACAATTTTAAAAATAGCATAACAACATGAAAGGATACAATGAACTTGTGAGATATGTTTTAGGGCTGTAATTTAGTCAAGCAATTCTTTCAAATAATGCTTCACAGTTAACATATCCCTTTACACATAACCAAAATATTTGTGGAAAAAAGTGGATGATTTTAGCAAATACAGTTTAAAATTGTCAATTTATTTTAATTTGCACCAACAGCTGCTTTAGCAAACCAATTAATCATCTGTTTCCCCTTGCAGCCCATACATAAAATAATGAGAGAAGAACAGGGGCTGAATGGGAGATAGTTTGTGTGGGAAAAGAATTCTGATACATGGGTAAAGAAAATATTGTCTGTCATAGCAGAAGACAAGAGGATATTATGCCTAAACTCTCATTATCTTTCGTCATCATTATCAAAACAAAATAGTCCATATTTTAATAACTTCCAGAAGACAATATCTACAAAGCTGTACAAAGAATCTACAGATTATTCACTGCAAGTCCTTTTGGAGAGAGGAGCAGATTTAGCTTCCCTTATATACAGGATGACAACAGCTGTGAGTAGCTGTTTGCTTTTGTCTTAGTGTTTTTGATGTTAGCTTTCCTTCATGTACACAGACATTGTCAGAAGGACTGAATCACTTGAAACTGCCACGGCAGGCAAACATTGATGACTGTAGCTTTGCCAGAAAAAATACACACAGAGACAGCCAGGACACCAAACAGAATAAACACTCCAATTCACAAGCACATCAAGGGATATGAATGATCTAAATTATTGTGATAGCTGCCATTCACATATGGAACCATCTGAAGTGGCATCGCAGCAAGCCAGACGGTGTTTGGGGAATAAACAGAGGCCCTCTCTGTCCAAAATGTTGGCTGTTTATTCCCCTCCATAGATGCTGTCTGGTTTGCCGAGTTCCTCCAGCGTTTTGTGCGTGTTGCTCAAGATTTCTAGCATCTGCAGAATCCCTTGTGTTTATAGAGTGTATCTAATCAGTGAGCACTGTGCAACAAAATAATTTTTAAGCTCTGACAATAGGGAACCTATTTGTTTCATTGTGGTCAATGAGATGTAAATGCAGAAAGGTTCAAGAACCATTAAATCTATCCTATTCAGATCTTAAAAGAAAACGTCTTCTGAAATTATAGTTAAGAAATGCATAGACAGGAACCATTGAAACTTTTAAAGGTTTTCATAGCCCTTCAGGTGGTCAGTGCAAGACTGACGTTCATCAGAACTGGCTTGTCAGTCATTCAGCAAGAATAAAAATATCATCAAAGACCACTCAAGACTGGAACAATTCTTCAGCTAAATTCAAGGAGACAATCACAGATGGCTGATGTGTCATCATGGAAAGATCTTTATTTCTGGTAAGATCCAAATTCTGTGAGCCTGCAATAGTCAAAAGAAGGATAAGTAATCTACAAAGTATAAGTGCATATGATTTATTTTTAAACATAATGTGGAGTGATGGCATCATAAACATTGTGAATGACAGCAAGAACAAAACTGCTGGGTTAAAGTATGTTGTTTCAGTATGAAACTTCTGACTGAGAAGTCCAAGTATATGTTTAGAATGGTAGAAAGTATGCAAATTTGGAATTTCCCTGAGAGCAGTTCTAGTCAACACACCATTACCCAAACTGCGATCAACAAAATATAGACAACTTTACAGAGTTATGATCATGCCTCGACATGTTGTTCCTTTCCATTCCTTGTGGTGCATCGAGCAGCAACCTTGTCATTTCATTAGCATTTTTGTCTGTTTGTTATGAGGTTACCAAATGTTCCTCATAATGATAAACCTTTCACTCCTGGAATCATTTTCATGAATCTCCTTTGAACCCTCTATAATGACAATACATCCTTTTTAGATAAGGGGCCCAAAACTGCTCACAATACTTCAAGTGAGGCCTCACCAGTGCCTTATAAAGCCTTAACATTAAAGTTCAAAGTATATTTATTATCAAAGTATGTACTTTGATAATAGTCGAGTGTACTAGCTCGACACCCCGCCCAGTGTGGATGGAAAGTGTGCAAGGAGCCAGCCAGACTTAAACCTGGGACCACTCGCCTCAAAGTCCAGTGTGGATGCCACTACGCCACTGGCTGGCGAGGTCTCGACATGGTCGGGAGAATCTAAAACTTGGAGCCATAATTTAAAAATAAAGTTGAAAAAAATTTTTGTCCACTTAAGCCAGAAACGAAAACTTTTTCTCTTAAAGGACTATGAGTCTTCAGAACTCTTTTTCTAAAATGCTGTTGAAGCAGAGTTTTTGATTTATTTTTAAGACAAACAATGATAGATACTTGAGTAGCAAATAAGTAAAAGATAATGCTAAATTGAAATCTATGACCTTATTAAGTAATGGTGCATACCTGAGCAGGTGAGCAACCTATTCCAGCTCCTAACTCATCTGTCTGTATGTCAGTAAAATGAACATCAGTGACTTCAGCAAGGTGTGACTGTGTGGCTAGGCACAGCTCCAATCTCCAACTCAAGTTCGCTGATGACACCACCGTTGTAGGCCAAGTCAAGGGTGTTGATGAATGAGCATGTAGGAGGGAGATTTGAAATCTGGCTGAGTGGTGCCACAACAACAACCTCTTACTCAATGTCAGCAAGACCAAGGAGTGAATTATTGACTCAGGAGGAGGAAACAAGTGGTCCATTTTCCATTACAGAGTTGTGGTTGCAGAGTGGAGAGGATTGGAAATTAAATATCCAAGGATATCAGGTAATATGGAAGGATAGGCAAGAAATTAAGGGAGGTGGGGTAGCACTCTTAATTAAGGATGAGATCAGAGCAATGAGAGTTGATATAAGATTTAAGGAGCAGAATGTTGAATCCACCTGGGTGAGGATTAGGAATAGTAAAGGGAAAAAAATCACTGGTGGGAGTTGTCTACAGGCCTCTAAATAGTAACAGGCAATAAACCGAGAAATACCTGAGGCACATAAGAATGGAATACAGTTATCGTGGGGGACTTTAACTTGCACGGAGATTGGGTAAATCAAGTTGGTCAAGGCAGTCTTGAGGGGGTCTTTGCAGAATGCGTACGTGATAGCTTTCTTGAACAGCATGCTACTGAACCTACAAGAGAACGTGCTGTAAGAGAATATCTAACCCAGAGAAGTGTGAGGTGGTTCATTTTGGTAGGTCAAATATGATGGTAGAATATAGTATTAATGGTAAGACTCTTGGCAATATGGATGATCAGAGGGATCTTGGGGTCTGAGTCCACTGGACACTCAAAGCTGCTGTGCAGGTTGACTGTGTAGTTAAGAAGGCATACAGTGCATTGGCCTTCATCAACCGTGGGATTGAGTTTAAGAGCCAAGAACTATGTAGGACCTTGGTCAGACCCCACTTGGAGTACTCTGCTCGGTTCTGGCCACCTCACTACAGGAAGGATTTGGAAACTATAGAAAGGGTGCAGAGGAGATTTATAAGGATGTTGCTTGGATTGGGGAGCATGCCTAATGAGAATAGGTTGAGTGAACTTGGCCTTTTCTCCTTGGCGCGATGGAGGATGAGAGGTGACCTGATAGAGGTGTATAAGATGATGAGAGGCATTGATCGTGTGGATTGTCAGAGGCTTTTTCCCAGGGCTGAAATGGCTAACATGACAGGACACAGTTTTAAGGTACTTGGAAGAAGGTACAGAGGAGATGTCAATGGTAAATTTTTTAGGCAGAGAGTGGTGAGTGCATGGAATGGGCTGTCGATGATCGTGGTGGATATGATAGGATCTTTTAAGTGACACCTGGATAGGTACATGGAGCTTAGAAAAATAGAGGGATATGGGTAACTCTGGATAATTTCTATAGTAAGTACATGTTCGGCACAGCATTGTGGGCCAAAGGGCCTGTATTGTGCTGTAGTTTTTCTATGTTTCTATGTTTCTATCTTGGATCTGGTCCTGTGCAATGAGACAAGTAAAATTAGCAATCTTGCACTTAGGGATCCTCTTGGAAAGAGTGATCACAGTGTGATTGAATTTCTCATACAAATGGAGAGTGCAATAGTTCAGTCTAAAACCAGTGTATTATACCTAAACAAGGGAGACTGCAACAGGGTGAGGGATGAGCTGGATAGGGTAGACTGGGAACACAAGCTATACGGTGGGACGGTTGAGGAACAGTGGAAGACATTCAAAGAGATTTCACGGTGCTCAACAAAAGTATATTCCAATGTGAGGAGAGCCAACCATGGATAACTAAGGAAGTAAAGGAAGGCATCAAACTAAAAGCACGTGTGTACAAAGTCGTTAAGAGTAATGCCAAACTGGAAGATCGCGAGAAGTTTAAAAAGCAACTAAGAACTACTAAGCGAGCTATAAAGAAAGGGAAGATTGATTAAGAAAATAAACTAGCACAAATAAAAATGGATAGTAAAATTTTTTATAATTATATAAAGCAGAAAAAGGTGGCCAAAGTGAATGTAGGCCCCTTGGAGACGTGAAGGGGGAATTGATATTGGGTAATGAGAAAATGGCCAAGGCTTTGAATAACTATTTTGTGTCAGTTTTCACGGTGGAGGACACATATAACATGTCGAAGAGAGATGATATGGATGTGATGGGAGGCTTGCTCAAAATATTTGGGCAACGAGGTGAAAAACCCACCTTACCAATTATCAGTTGCTCCAAAGTGTTAGTATCTGAGTTGGCTCATAGTGTTTTTATTGGTCAGCACCTTCAGAGTGATTGCCCAGCTCTAAGCAGTTGACTCCTGGGGATGGTGAAGGTCCTGTGAAAGATTAAAGGCCTCTGTTGGTACCATCAAACATCAACTTTTGAACCCTTTGCACATGATCATATACATCCGTAAAAATTGCTGTCAAATAGTGATGGTAGGACTCCCTCATCCACTTCTTTCTTGATCAAATACTTTGCTTTCTCCAGTATTTTCTGCTCTTCACATACGAGATGACCAGAATGAAAACTGGTTTCCTGCCGCACTCTAATATTCTTTGCTCCCTTCTCCTGCAAGGAATTAAAGGTCTCTGAAAGAAGGAAATGCTCTGTGTGGTAAATGGTTGGATGGAAAGCATTTGGAAGCTGTCTGAAGGACAATTGTGGCATGGCATGGCATGTTGATGGGACTAAGTATCAGTAGTAACAACTGTCCAGCCGACTTTATAAACCCTTATGCTCCGAATAATAAAATTTCTCAAAAATTTTTATTAAATAATATATTTTTTCACTCATTTCCATTTGTCCACTGATCCTAATTCCTTGTCTGATTTTGAAGTAATACTCTGGATTTGCCTTATCAATGAAGTATGTTTTATATATTTCAGTGAAGGCGCCTTTACGCAACATGTTGATGACCTGCACAGAATACAGTTCTTTTAAGTTGACTATGCCAAGTTTATTTTTGAACGTTTTGGAAGGGACCACGGGCTTGCATTCCAGTTCTTGCCATATTGCAGTCTGGGGCACACTATTTTTTATTCTTATTTAATCTCTGGCCCTGTGATCTTTTTGTTTGAAGTATTTCTAAGACATTCCTCTTTGTTTGTGTTACTAATGGCCTCTCTGTGAAGGAAAACACATGTTTCAGCATATTTTTAACATGTGGAAATTAACTTTTATTACTCTCGGACCACAATAAAAATCCACTGTTATGGTTGCACAGGTGAAATCTGTTTTGCTATGTTTTCTGGGGCTAAAGTTTGAGTTCAAGAACTACTAAAGTAAAGACAATAAATTTACTCGCAAAAGTAACATTTTGTATTATATCAGTATTTTTAAATATGCTGCCCGTATGCTCATTCAGACCAAGATCATTGTTAAACCAAAAATAAAGGACAGAGGGATCACCAAAAGCTTAACCCAAGAATTGGGTTTTAAGGAAATTATTCAGGAATTAGCGAGAGAAGACCAAAGGAGAACTGAAGAATAGAGACTTAGCAGCTGACTTTATTACCGTAGCGTTGGAGAGGGATGTGTGCAAACAAAGCTGGAATTAGAGGAATACTGTGTTTGGAATCATTGCTGAGCTGGACGAACATCAATAGTCGCACCAGGGAGTATCCTGACTGGTTGCATCCCAGCCTGGTATGGAAGCAGAATGGAGAAGCCTACAAAATGTGGTGGTGACAGCTCAATCCATCACAGGAAAAACTCCAGCCACTATTGAGCACATCCATAAGGAGGTCTGTCACAAGAAAACAGACCCCGTCATTAAAGAGAGGCCTTGCTCTCTTCTCAGTGCTGCCATCAGGAAGAAGGTACAGGAGCCTCAGGTTTCACACCACCAGGTTCAGAAACAATTATCCTTCAACCACCAGGCCCCTGAACCAGCATAGATAACTTCATCACCTCAACACTGAACTGATCACTGAACACAACCTATGGACTCATTTTCAAGGACTCTACATATGTTCTCCATATTATTTATTTCGATTCCATATGGTTTTCAAATCCGGGGGAGGTAATGGGAATAAGCTCCCACTACCTATTAAATGCTCCCAATGGCATTCATTTCAAATAGCCTCAAATAGCTCCTGACCTTTACGTGTGGCTTAGCTACTAGGCCCAGCAGAAATGTTTCTACTGACAGGAGAAGGAGCAAAAGTGGGTTACTGGCACCTTATACCTAGTCGCTTTGGGCAGATGGGGCTCATCAGCCATGGTTGGCAGCACATCTAGAGAAAGGCAACTCTGATCTCAAACCTCCAGTGCCTTGTGGCTATACCCACTCACAGGGAAGGCTTCGGGAGTAAACCCGAGGGACAGAATCTGGAGCTGGAGTCCCTAAGGCAGTCTTCCATTGAGTTCAATGCTGACTTGCAACTCCTGTGACCCCACTGGTGCCAAACTGTATCAGCTTCTGCCATTCCTTTGAATTCATCAGTTACATGGAGAGAGCCAGCCTGTTGGATGGGCAACAGTCTGCTCTCCATAACCTATGGACCAAGCTTGCATGTTGTGTAGACAGCTGAAAAGCAATATCCATGGTTGACCCCGACCAGCAGAGGGCCTCAATATTTTTATTAGTATTATTATTAGTAGCTGTATTTGTTGTTTCTTATTTATACAGCTTGTCTTCTTTTACATGTTAGTTGCTTGTCATTTATGTGTAGTTTTTCATTGATTCTATTGTATTTCTTTTCAATTTAAATAATTCAAATGAAATTAAATTAATATTATAACATTAAAAAAATACTCTAATACTTAATATTCTAAGTACTCAAGTGAAAGCTAAAACGGACAGGATATGCAGATCAAGAGTCCAATTCAAGAGTGGATTGGTAGAACATTGAGTGCAAGCTGATCCAAGGTTTTTGTATGACATCATCAAAGAACATTAAAGATAAAAATACACTTCCCTCAACATATCACCTCCCGCATGGCCAAAGGCCTTCCTGAACCATTTTACATAAATCTGAGGTGGCAGCCTGATCCCGCTAACGCAGCAACACGGCAAACTGTCTGGGAGTAGACTTCACTGATGAGCTCATCTTTGCCTCCTACCCTGAGGTCACCAAGCTGGTCCTACATGGCCAATAATTGGGACAAATCACACTAACTGACTGGCAGCTCAGTAGAGAACTGCTACCCAACTACGTCAACACAGAAATGTTACAGAATTGCATGCCTCCATCTACAAAAGAGAAGAATGAGCGGGAGGTCAGATGAAAACAGTTTCCTTGACCCTTCATGTCAGTGAGCTCACAATTAAACCTAAGGAACCTTCAATAATTACCTAGCCAAGAAGCTTAGAGACACTTTGCACATGGCCCCACCTCTTTGTGCCAGCATTGAATGGAATCACAATCAACAACTAAAAGATAACATTAACCTTTTTTTAGTTCACTACATATTTCTGTTCTTGGTTGATTTTTATCTTTTAATATTTTAAACAGTTTCAATCAATTTGAACTTCCAAATGCCATTAAGGCAAAGCTGGGGGTCATGATCTCAGGATGTGCACCTCGAGGCCTGGTCGCCATTCACAGTCAACAAATCATGGACTTGAGGTCATTGGGAGCCATTTTAGCTGCAAGAGCCCAGAAGAGCTGTGGAGCTATGGTGGGGCTGGGGTGGTGATGTAGGGGGCAAATAAACAAAAAACTTAATAATACTGAGAACATGAGTTGTAAAGTCCTTGAAAGTGAGTCCATTGGTTATGTTCACTGATCCGTTCAGTGTTGAGGTGAATGAAGTTACCCACGGTGGTTCAGGAAACTAATGTCACACTGAAGGCAATGCATTTGGCATGGGCCTTCTTCAGACTGATAGCTGAGAAGTGATGTTCAAGTTATCTCTGCCCCAGGGGTATAGACCAGGAGAACATCCACTTCCTACTCGTAACTCTGATATTGTTGAAACCTGTCTCCCAATGAACAAAACAAATTGGGCAGTGCTTACTTTGCATGGGCGTTGACTGCAGGAGAAATTCAAGACTTGTGCATCCACATACCTATTCCTTTTCTACGTAGCCGTTTCATGAATGCCCTAATTTAGAAATGAAAATTCAATTTTGTAAAGTGATTTATAGAGTCATATTCAAAAGGAAAAGATTGTATCAGAAAATTAATTGGTGGTAAAAGACTTAAAATCTGTAAATGGTTCCCCAATTAGTGATCTGAACAACTGCTTATTGGAGCAGTTTCAAAAATCACTTCAAAGCTGAAAGCAACTATTTAAATAGAAAACACAATTAACTTATCTCTTTAGCCCTGTGTCACCATCCCAGGGATTATGGCCAGTCACCACAATCTGAGCACAATATTTCACCATATCCTCATGGGACTAAACAGGGCAGGGTTTGTTTCAAATTACCACCTTACTGGGTAGCAAATTGGTTGAACTTACTCTGAGGAGGCAAAGTACTAAATATGCCCCCCTCCCCAAAAAAATCCTGTCCCTGAACTGAATATCTGGGAAAGCAACAGTCTCTCTAAACATCTCTTGGAGCCTAATCCTTTGACAGAAAAAAAAGTCAGAACACCATTGTTATCCACTCTCTTCTCCGTGGATTGTCACCTTGTCGTGGTGGAGAAGCTTGTGTTGTCCTGACATCCAAGAGCGATGCCATCTGGAGCTATGCTCCTGGTAGGGTCACCCATGGCGGTAAGGTCGAGGGTGAGGTCTCTGACAAAGAACAATACAACCAAGCCCTCAACGGTGGAACAGGCGGACGAAGTTACTTCGAACTCAACGGCTGTGAAGGCGGATGAAGGCTGCAACAAATCCATCAGCTCCAATCAATGTGGATTCCATACCATTGGAATCAGTTGGTTGATTTGTGAAGTATCGTGTGCTTCTTGGAGTGCAACATCAAGTACACGTTAAACAAATACACGCACAGGCGTTTTCATTCTGTGGAAACGGAATGAAGACCATCATCCTCGACCTCAAGGGTTGGCCACGACGCTATCCACTCTAACCAGGTCTCCATCCAATACTCCACTATGTAATTAATAATCTATATCAATGGAAGAAGGTGGATGTTATATCTGTGGGTAATATTTCTGTTGAAAGCTGATATCACTTCACCTGAGAGCAATTGTTATAGTACTTTGGGAGTGGGAGTTTGGTCAGGTATTTTGTTGTCAGTTTACATCAGCTCTTCTTGTGCTTCAGGGGCATAAAATTCCTAATGAGAATACCTTATGTTATCATTTAAAGAGGAGAATAAACTGGACTTCTGTCTCTTTCACCAATCAAATTCCGAGCTCTTTACTTTATCCCTCCCCCTCTAGATTTCACCTATCATCTGGTGGTTCTCTCTCTCCTCCCCCCACCTTTTAAATCTACTCCTCAGCTTTCTTTTTCTGCAGTCCTACTGAAGGGCTTCGGCCCAAAACGTCGACTGTTCTTTTTTCCATAGATGCTGCCTGGCCTGCTGAGTTCCTCCAGCATTTTGTGTGTGTGTTGCTCAGATTTCCAGCATCTGCAGATTTTCTCGTTTGTGATAATGTGGAACAGACAGGATTAGTTTCTAGCAGGAACTAAACAGAAGGCATCTCTTCCATAGACATTAACACCAACTCATCAAGTTTACACGGAGAATTTATTTTGGCCTCTCAGTATCAGCGTCTCAAAAGAATTTTTTCCCTCCAAAGTTTATTGGGAAAATACATCAACTTACTTAAAATCTGCATTAAAGTGCACTAGGAGAACGCTGAATTTAACAGTCAGGGTCATTATGGTTTTTACATCTTTTGTAAACTGCAACAATCGAAGAAGCATCAGATGAGTATGGCCATTGTATTCAGACTTACCTCAACATTGCTTCATAATAGTCATTGAAGGTGTAATCAGTGCCTAACTCGAGTCCTTTTCACCTCAGTCATCCATATTGGTTGTGCAATTGATATTCTATTTGCAATCTTGACATTTTAAATCACGTTAACTGCTACATTCGAACTCTCTAGTTTCATTACAGGGGCAAATAAAAACAGCATTGCTTTGTTATAGAACGAGGCTGGATCAAGGTGATGTTATATTCCTTCAGTCCTTTCTATTATGCTGGCACACTTCTCTCTATTTACTTCTAATTCGAGGAATCCAATTTTATTCTTCTTCTATTTCTCAAATCAGGTTCCATTTTTAATTTCCCAATGACACCACTGCCACGGGCCAAGTCAAAGGTGGGGATGAATCAGCATATAGGAAGGAAATTGAAACTCCGGCTGAGTGGTGCCACAACAACGTCTCACTTAATGTCAACAGGATGAAGGAGCTGACGATTGACTTCAGGAGAGGGAAATGAAAGGTCCATGAGCCAATCCTCATCTGAGGATCAGAGGTGGAGAAATTATTTCAGAGGATTTGCCCTGGGCTCAGCATGTAAGTGCTATTATGAAGAAAGCATGGCAGTACCGTTACATCATTAGAACATAAGAAATAGGAGCAGGAGTAGGCCATCTAGCCCGTCAAGCTTTTCTTCAAAGTTTGCAAAGATTCAACATAACATCTAACTTCTATAGATGTGTGGTGGAGAGTATATTGACTGGCTGCATCTCGGCCTGGTATGGAAACACCAACGCCCTTGAACGGAAAATCCTACATAAAGTAATGGTCATAGCCCAGTCCATCACAGGTAAAACCCTCTTCATCAATGAGCACATCTACACAGAACATTGATGCTGGATAGCAGCATCTTTCATCAGGGACACTCACCATCCAGGTTATTCTTTCTTGCTTACACCATCAGGAAAAAAGGCACAGGAGCCTCAGGACTCACACCACCAGGTTCAAGAACATTTATTAATCCTCAACCACCAAGACTCTGAACCAAAAGGGATAACTTCACTCCACTTGCCCCATTACTGAACTGTTCCCACAGACTATAGCCTTACTTTTAAGGACTTTTCATCTCATATTCTCGACATTTATTGCTTATTTATTTATTATTATTATTACATTTTTCTCTTTCTTTTTGTATTTGCAGATTGTTGTCTTTGGTACACTGGTTGTCTGTCTTTCATTGAATTTATTATGATTATTGGACACTAGATAAGCCTGTGAGGAAGTGAATCTCAGGGTTATATGTATTTCGATAATAAATTTACTTTACTTTGAACTTTGAACTTTTTTCTGCCCTTAAAAAGTTACTAGAATGACTTCAAGCATGATAAATTACTGTACCATGCATCAACTAGAGAGGCTGTCTTTGTTTCTTTTTAGAGAAGAGAAGGCTAAAGTGGGACTTTATGATGGTCCTTAAATTTATGCAGTGCTTAGAGAAAAGAAAGAAAGAAGTGTTTCCAGTGGTTGAAGGATTAATACATATACTGTCACAAACAAGAGAAAATCTGCAGATACTGGAAATCCAAGCAACACTCACACAAGAATGCTGGAGGAATTCAGCAAGCCAGGCAGCAACTATGGAAAAGAGTACAGTCGATATTTCAGGCAGAGACCCTTCCTCAGGACTGAAGAGAAAAAGATGAGGAGTCAGAGTTAGAAGTTTGGAGGATGGAAGGAAGAATCACAAGGTGATAGGTAAAGCTGGGAGGGGGGAGGTCTGAAGTAAAGAACCAGGAAGTTGATTGGTGAAAGAGATACCAGGCTGGAGAAAGGGGAATCTAATAGGAGAGGACAGAAGGCCATAGAAGAACTAGAAGGGCAGGAACACGACAGAGTGCAGGTAAGGAGATAAGGTGAGAGAGGGAAAAGGGAATGGCGAATGGTGAAGGGGTGGAGGGGCTGGTGGTGGTAGTCTTTACCGGGAGTTCAAGAAATCGATGTTCACACCATCAGGTTGGAGGCTACCCAGACAGAATATAAGGTGTTCCAACCTGAGTGTGGCCTGTAGAGGAGGTCATGGATTGACATGTCAGAATGTGAATTGTAAGTGGAATTAAAATGGGTGGCTACTGAGACATCCTGTTTTTTCTGGTGGATGCTCAGTGAAGCAGTCTCCCAGTCTATGCTGGGTCTCACCAATATACTGGAGGCCGCACCAGGAGCACCGGATATAGATGACCCTAAAAGACTCACAGTGAAGTGTCACTGCACATGGGAGGACTGTTTGGGACCCTGGATGGTAGTGAGGAAGGAGGTGTAGAGGCAGGTGTAGCACTTGTTCTGCTTACAAGGATAAGTGCCAAGATGGAGATCAGTGGGGAGGGACAAATGGACAAGGAAGTCGTGTAGGGAGCAATCCCTGTGGAAAGCAGAAAGTGGGGGCAAAGATATGTTTGGTGCTGGGATGATATTGGAAATGGCAGAAGTTATGGAGAATTATGTGCTGGACATGGAGGCTAGTGAGGACAAGAGGAACCCTATCTCTGGTAGGGTGGCAGGAAGATGGGGTGAGGACAGACATTTGAGAAATGGAAGAGATGTGGTTGAGGGCAGTGTTGATGCTGGAGGAAGAGAAGCCCCTTTGTTTAAAGAAGGAAGGCATCTCCTGTGTTCTGGAATGAAAAACCTCCTCCTGAGAGCAGAGATAGAGAAATTGAGAGAAGCAGATGTCGTTTTTGCAAGTAATAAGATGGGACAAGGTATAGTCGAGGTAGCTGTGAGAGTCAGTGGGTTTATAATAGACATCCATAGATTAGCTGTCTCCAGAGACAGAGACAGATAGATCGAGAAAGGGGAGGTAGGTGTTGCAAATGGACCAGGTAAATCTGAGGGCTGGGTGGAAGTTGGAGGCAATGTTGATGAAGCTGATGTGCTCAACATGGGTGCAGGAAGCAGCACCAATACAGTCATCGACATAGCGTAGGAAAAGTGGGGAAGTGACACCAGCGCAGGCATGTAGCCGATAAAAAGACAGGCATAGCTGGGACCCATTGCTGTGCTCATGGCTACACCTTAGGTATGAAGGAAATGGGAGGGTCCAAAGGAGAAACTATTGAGAGTGAGGACAAGTTCCGCTTGATGGAGGAGAGTGGTGGTGGAGGGGAGCTGGTGTCTAGAAAGAAACAGAGAGCTTTGAGGCCTTCCAGGTGGGGGATGGAGGTGTATAGGGACAGGGCATCAATAGTAAAAATAAGACACTCAGGGCCATGGAACTTGAAATCATTGAAAAGGTCCAGAGCATGTGAAGTGTAAATGCATATACTGTGCCTAGATTTAAGGTAACTGGGTAATGAGCTCAAGGTAACACAAGCAAAGTTCTTTCATATGCAACATTGATCTGATTTGGACCAAACTGTCTGATCACGTAATAGATACACTTTCAATATCAGCTTTTGAAAGGTAATACAGTGGATTCAAGTTAATTGGGACACGTCGGGACCAGTATGTTTTGGCCCAGTTAAGCAATTGCCTCAATTAGCTGTATTTTCATGGAAATAGTAAAAAAACTATTAAAAAGTATATAAGTGAAAAACAGAACAAGTTAGAACACTACCAAAACTGCTACAGTACTATAAAACTTTGTATTAGTTCATAATAGTAATCAACAGAGGAATTAATCCAGTGTATGCTGCCATTTTCTTTTGATTGACTGTAAATGAACAAAATCAGCACGGACACTTTGTACAGATAATGAAGTGCCTTCAAACAATGCTTTCAACAATTGCAACCTCCAAATTTTCATTTTCATTGTAACATTCAAGATGGTTGCCAATAGCTTCAAATTCTTTGTAGTTCCTAACTTGTTGAAGTAGTGAAGTTGTTTCATTTTCACCTCTAGCAGTTTCTGGCATCTGCAAGTCTGAATGTTTAAAACCACAGTAAGCAAACAGTTCTGAATTTTCTTCCTGCTTATTCCTCCCCAAATATCAGTAACAAAAATCACTGCTTTTTGAACACGAACACATGCAACTAATGCTACTTAAAAACTGTTCACTCTAAGTACGGTGTAGTATCTAATGGCCATATGACTTACAAGTGATCGACACTAGTTAGAAACTGTTCGGCCGCAGTCTCCTGTCCCAATTAAGCAGCATAGTTTCCCAAATAAATGAAGGGAATCTCAGTTATTTTCTCAAGTAGTTTTTGTTCTTTAAGAGTTGTCCCTAACAAGTGGCTGCCCTGATTAACCAATGGCCCAATTAACTGGAATCCACTGTATATTCAAAGGAGAAAAATGCAGGGCAAATGAGTAGTATTAACAAGATAATTCTTTATAACTGACTCCACTCTATCTCCTTCTGCATTATGCTATTGCAAGCCTCCAACAATTTTTGTGGATGGGAAAAAATGTTTACATGTCTACTGAGGCTACTGTTCTGATTTTGCAATACTTTCAGCCAGCTCCAACTTTGTTTTAACACATTCAAGTAATTACCGTTTCATAGGAGAGCTGGATTTTGTCATCTTAACCTAACTCTATCTTTTATAGCAAATAAACTGAAGTCACAATCTCTTTGTTAGAGAATAATTTACAGCGTTTAGATTGGAAAAACATTTCTGTTTGTATCCATAAAGAATAGAAAGTTGCTTTGATAGTTTCTGATCTTTTAATTTGTTCCATGTTCTGATAATTAGTAACTTAGCAACAGGAACAAGGTGCTCCACCACATCTAAACACTCCGCCATAGCCTGAAGTCTGACCTCCAATGATTAATAATTTATTCTCCCTTTGGTGGCAGATACAGGCAACCAAAGTTGTTTATTTGGATGGAGTAGGTTCACACTGACATAAGAGTGTAAATTCATTTAGAAATGATGAATGAAAGATCAGGGCTACTAGTGGGCAACAGACTCATGGTTTCTCCTACATACTTGCCATAACTATCACAATAGCAACTTATTTTTGTGTTTTCTAAACAGTCATGACAGCAACACTCATAACTCAATTTCACATCCACAGTACTGATATGCACATTGCGAGAAGACCATTAGTGGTTAAGGCAGTTGGCTGAAGAAGATGGATGATGTAGCTGGAGCTGGAGTAGAGTATAGTTAGGACCGTCCAGGAGGCTGAAAACCTCATAGATGAGACTTCTGCTGAGGTGGTCACTCAGGCTTCAGATATTAGATAGGTGATCACTAGGAGACGTAAAGGGAGTAACCAGTTAGAGCAGGGTTCCTCTCTGACCATTCTCCTCAGCATCAAGTATACTCCTTTGGATATGGCTTGGGAAGATGACCAATCAGGGCACAGCAGCAGCAGCCAGGCCAGTGACACCGTGGCCGGTTCTGAGGCTCAGCAGGGAAGGGTAAAGTCAGGCAGAGCGATAGTGTTTGGAGACCCAGCAGTTAAGGGGACAGACAGGAGATTCTGTGGCCACAAAAAAGATGTCAGGATGGTGTTTTGTCTTCCAGATGTTAGGGTCCAGGAGCGGCTGCAGAAGAGGGAGGGTGAGCAGCCAAAGGTTCATGGTGCACGTTGGCACCAATGATGTAGGGAGAAAGGGGGAAGAGTTACTGGAAGAGAGAGTAGGGAGTCAGCGGATAGACTAAGGAGCAGGACCTTCAAGTTAGTAAACTCTGAATTTCATCCAGTGCCATATGCTGGTCAGAGCAGGAAAGGATGATGGTACAAATGAATGAATGGCTGAGGAAGTGGGCAGGGGTCAGAGTTTCAGATTTCTGGATCATTGAGATCTCTTCTGGGGAATGTATGACCTGTTAAAAAAAAAGGACAAGTTACACCTCAACCCAAGGGAATTAATATGCTTGAGGGCAGGTTTGCTAGAGTTGTATGGAGGGTTTAAACTAAATTAGCAAGGACAGAAACTGGACTGATAGGGCTGAGGTTGAGGGAGGTGGTATACAACTGGATGCAGTGTGTAGTGAGACATTGAGGAAGTTACAGGTAGCTGATAGGACAAAACTGCAGTCAGAGGAATGAGTTGAAGAGTAACATAGGGTAAAAGCAAAAAGGGTGATGAATACAGGACTGAAGGAGGTGTGTTTGAATACACGTAGTATACAGAATAAGGTAGATGATCTTGTAGCGTGGTTAGATATTGGCAGGTATGACATTGTGGGCATCACTGAATCATAGTTGAAAGAAGATTTTAGTTGGAAGCTTAACATCCCAGGATACACATTGTATCAAAAGATCAGGTAGGTAGGCAAAGCGGATGGGGTGGCTCTGTTGATAAAAAATGAAATCCAATCCTTAGAAAGAGATGATATGGGATCAGGAGATGTATAATCTTGATGGGTAGATTTAAGAAACTGCAAGGGTAAAAAGACCCTTATAGAAGTTAAATATAGGCCTCCAAACAGTAACCAAGATGTAGGGTACGAATTACAATGGGAGGTAGAAAAACATGTAAAAAGTGCAAGGTTAGAATAGTCATGGGGGATTTCAAAATGCAGTAAAATTGGAAATATCAAGTTGGTGCTGGATCCCAAGAGATGGAATTTGTAGAATGCCTATGAGATTGTTTTTAGAGCACCTTATGGTTGAGCCCACTAGGGTAAAAGCAGTTCTGGATTGAGTGTTATGCAATGAGCCTGGTTTGATTAGGGAGCTTAAGGTAAAGGAACCCTCAGGAGACAATGATCATAATATGATAGAATTCACTCTGCAGTTTGAGAGGGAGAAGATAAAGTCATATACTTCAGAGATAAGTAAAGGGAATTATGGATGCATGAGAGGGGAACTGATTGGAAAGGGATACTACCAGGGATGACAGCAGAACAGCAATGTCTGGAGTTTCTGGGGGCAATTTGAAATGCATAGGGTAGATACATGCAACCCAAAGATGAGGAAGTATTCTAAAGGGAGGTTGTGGTAACTGTTCACTGATAAGGGAAGTCAAAGACAGCATAAAAGGAAAAGAGGGGGAAGTTAGAGTATTAGAAAGCTTTTAAAAGCCAGCAGAAGGCAACTAATAAAACTACAAGGAGAGAAAAGACAAAATATGAAGGTAAGCTAGCCAATTGATATAAAAGAGGGTACCAAAAGTTTTTTTCAGATATGTAATGAGTAAAAGAGAGGTGAGAGTGGATATTGAACCACTGGAGAGGTAGCAATGGGGGGTGGGGAACAAAGAAATGGTGGCTGAATTTATTAAGTACTTTGTGTCCCTGTGGCTACAAACTAGTTCTTCACTGATGGATAGAAATTCTTTCTGGTTGATGGAAACCATTAAATGATCAGTGGGCACACTGGTAGCCACAGTAGTGACGTCAATAGTGTCTTGTATCTCCACGAGGCCAGCACACCTGCTGCTTGGGAAGCCACCCAGAGATAATTGGCTATCTTGGAAATGATAGAATCAAATATTTCTAAGTGCATTGGCATATAGCCAAATGCAAGTTCCTCCATATACCTCTGGATGCAACCTGGAAACATTCCAAGACATCTCCTGTACTCCACAGTTACCAGAATCTACAGGCAGCAGGCTTGCTTCAATATGCTTTAAGTACCTACCACCCATCATGGCAACCTGCTCAGGTACATGCTCAGACAAGTCAAGAAAAGTTGGGTGTACTTGTGTGGCCAGCTGGAATTCTTTACTGAATGCCTCTCTCCTCTGATTCTGCAGGAAGATGTGCAGAAGCCCGAGACTTTTCCAATGTCTATTTTGAGGCACCACCAGGAACTTATGTAACCAATACCTCTTTCTTGTGGACATAGAGAACTACCCTACACAATGACCAATGAGCACCTCTAAATTTTGGGAAGTGTACAACAAATTTCATATATATTTGAAGTAACATAATCAAATCTTCCATCAGTAGTGAAGAAATTCCTAATGCCATATGGTGATGGTGCAGTGATCGATTGGTAATCCAGATAGCGAAGCTAAGAGTAAGATGTTGGTAAATGTGAGGTCATCCACTTTGGAAGGAAAATGAAAGAGCAGATTATCATTTAAATGGTAAAAAAAATTGCAGCATGCTGCCGTGCAGAGGGACTTGGGAGTGCTTGTGTCTGAATCACAAAAGGTTAGCTTGCAGGTGCAGCAGGCTATCAAGAAGGCAAATGGAATGTTGTTTCATTGCTAGAGGGATTGAATTTAAGAACAAGGAGGTTATGCTGCAACTGTGCAGTATACTGGTGAGGCCACACCTGGAGTACTGCATGCAGTTCTGGTCTCCTTACTTGAGGAAGGATATACTGGGTTTGGAGGCGGTGCAGAGGAGGTTCACCAGGTTGATTACAGAGATGAGGGGGTTAGACTATGAGATGAGATTGAATCACCTGTGACTGTACTTGCTGGAGTTCAGAAGAATGAGAGATCTTATAAAATTTGAAGGGGATAGATAAGATAGAGGCAGGAAAGATGGTTCCACTGGTAGGTGAGACTAGAACTAGAAGACATAGCCTCGAGATTCTGGGGAGTAGATTTAGGACAGAGATGAGGAGGAATTGTTTTTCCCAGAGAGTAGTGAATCTGTGGAATTTTTTACCAGTGAAGCAGTGGAGGCTACCTCAGTAAATATATTTAAGACAAGGCTGGCTGGAGTTTTGCATAGTAGGGGAATTAAGAGTTATGGGAAAAGGCAGGTAGGTGGAGACGAGTCCATGGCTAAATCAACCATGATCTTATTGATTCGCAGAGCAGGCTTGGTGGGCCAGATGGCCTACTCCTGCTCCTATTTTTTAATGTTTCTTATGTTCTTATGAGATCTGAGTTTAAATCTCACCATCACAATTAATGAATTTATCAACTAATCTAAGTAATGATGACTAAAGAGACAATGGAGTCATTGTAAAGTGTCAACAACACCCTCAGTCTTAACGCATTTGACAATATAACAATAAAAATACCTTCTGAGATGCATTCGCAAACCACTGAAGTGTCTCCAAATTTCTTGAGGGAAATTGTGAATCGGTAATGAATGCTGGCCATACCAATAGTGCCCAGATATTGAAAAAAATGATATATAAAAAATAAAATAGCAAAATTAATTGTGAAATTAGATTTCAGTTCTGAAGCCCCTGCCCAATGTTATTCTGCACAACTCTTAATTTCACAATCAACTTCCAGGAAATTTGTGAAACGTACTCATGTGTAGAGTCCCAAATTCCTATTAATATTGTCCTTAATGAGGAATTAACATATTTATATTGGCAACCCAGCTCTCCAGATTGGGTTTATGGCATGAATTGCCATCTGGTTTCTGATAACTGTCACCTATCAGCACAGTTACCCACTGCCCCAACTCTCAGTGGTTAAGATTCTCCTAGTTGTTTGTGATATGACTTTGAAATGGTATTTTACTTATTCATTTGATGAATAGCAGTCAGAATGCCATGATAAAATTGACTGAGTATAGTTCTCAAAAAGACCCACGAGGGGTGATTGATAAGTTCATGGCCTAAGGTAGAAGGAGTCAATTTTAGAAAACCTAGCACATTTATTTTTCCTACATTTACACACTTAGTCCAGCGGTCGTGGAGCATACGGATCCCTTCTTTTTAGAAGTTGGCGTCTTGGACCTCCAGAAGTGGTCCACAGCATGGGTGATTGATAAATTCATGGACTAAGGTAGACGGAGATGAGTTATTAACTTCAAACTTCTTGCATTTTCACTCAAAGAGTTGAACTGCACATGAATGTAATGAGAGGTGTATAACTTATCTCCTTCTACCCTAGGCCACGAACTTATCAACCACCCCTGCTGTGGACCACTTCTACAAGGAAGGAATCCGTATGCTCCACGGCCGCTGGACTAAGTGTGCACATGTAGGAGGGGACTATGTTGAAAAATAAATGTGCTAGGTTTTCTAAAATTGACACCTTCTACCTTGGGCCACGAACTTATCAATCACCCCTCGTATAAAGATAAAGCACTGCTTTCCCTTCAGTAGAAAAACCTCAAAAGTAGAAGATGTGATCAACATTTTAAACAGCTGTAATTCAAGAATTTTCCTTTTTGAGTGATCTCTGTAAAGCATATCTAAGTGTCTGTTTGGCTCCGGTGGACATTAATGGCTTTTATTTGGTTTCCTCCCTCAGTTCCTTGAGCAGCAGCTGAAAAAGACATACAAAAGAGCATTGTCACCTATGTATTTTAAACCAATACACAAAATGGACTTTCAAATGCAAAATTCAAATATCAGTTATGGATGCAGTGCTAAGCCATGTTTGGTATCCTACTTCAAACTTTTAAAACTCTAGCTCATAAGATTTAATCATACACGCAAAATGATTTTGACCAACCCATTGCATAAACTAGAATTTTCCCTGTATCTCCTATGTCATGGAAACAACATTTGTGGAAAGAAACTGGGCAGATATTCCAAAATATTGTACAATTATCTATGAAGATGGGGGCAGGGGGGTGTAAAATCAACATTTCAAAGGAGATGCCATCAGTTGACTAAATCATGATTTTCTTATTTTATAGAAAATAAGTATTTATTGAACTGAAAAGAATATTATTGTCACGGACTATTATTTTTATTGTGTTCATGGACTTCAAAAAAATATGAAGTGTGTTGTCAGCCTGTATTTAATTTTCCAGTACTCTGTATAGTCAAAGATATTTTTCCAGCTGGTAAAATGATCAAAGAAATACCCATAGTTTCACTATTGAAAGAGTTGAAGGAAAAGATCCCGGAGCAGCTTTATGATTTTGATAATGACGATGTGAATTCTGCAGTCTAAAAAGAAGCCAAACATGTGTTAATATTAAGTTGACCAAATTCACAATTCTGGCCTCATATCATTTCATCAAGTGCATTGGAAAACACATAAGAAAAAGTACATTCCAGAGCATCCATCTGATTACCATTAAGCCTCTTGTACTTTTCTTTTTGACAATTAAGTGCGCAAGACAAGAAAAGTTATGCATTCGTTAGTGTAGCATGACTATCATAATCTCAATTAAAGTTCAATTGAAAACAATACACAGTATTATCCAAATATGATTCAGACTGAAACTTTCTGCTGTGCTTGCCCATCTTTGGCCTTACTTCCTATAACTCCAAATGCATTTTCAAAGTCCCTAAATTTAAATTCTTGGAATTGTAAATGCTGTTCGTGATCCATTCCTTTGCAATGCATGATTTGTCAAAGCAGTGTAGACGGAATGCAAACACAGCATAAACAGTTCCATTATAAGTGCTGATTAAATATTGATATAGTGAAAAAAAACATTTTTTCTCCTATCGTTGCACTTTGCTGATGTCAAACAGATTTGACATTACAATGCTTTTGGCATAGTAAGAAAATCTCAGATCAGCTGAAATAGAAAGAACAAGATAAATCCATCAAAGGGAATGCATCAGAGGAATTATTCCTCTCTTTGACAACTATCAAGTTTGGCAGCACATTTAAGCCTTTCATACTAAGTGGTAGATTTACAAGTGTAAGAGTGAATTTGCAGCATAGTTTGTTTTAAATAATAATATTTGCAGATTGTCAACAAATAAAAAGGGAATCAAACTGACAGACAATCAGTTATTATTAGTGATTCATCGTCAAAATAGAGGTAGAAATCTGAAATAGAAATAGAACACACAGGAAATACTCAGCAATTTGAAGCTCGATTTTCTAAACATCTTATTGAACAGTCATTGACCTGAAACAGTAAGTCACATTTTACTTGGGGAATTTGCCACTCACTAAGTAACGGGATATTCAGAATCTGTTCTTCGTGGAAGAGAAGCAAAAACTTGTTGGAATTCCCCAGAGGTTTTGCTGGTGCATATATCCCCAGAAGCTGCACCGTGTTAGAACTGTAAGCCCATCCACTTGAATGGAGAAGAAAAGTTGCAAAGGAGATTTGCAAGCATCAGGAATCTTAAATACATTTGATTTAGTTGAGCTTGCTTTATTGTTTATAAATGTATAAAATTCATCCATAGTTTAAGATATAACAAAACGTACATTCTTTTGCTGGCAGATTTGTTTTTTCACCCATTACTTAGGTGTTAAGGGTTCTGGCTTATTTACATGCCAGCATTGATCAAGGATTTGACAGCAGCATTGCTTGCCCACCCACACATTTGTTCCCGAGAAGAACTGATCCACAGGTGAAGGAGAGTAAGCTTGAGGTGTTATGACCTGAAATCATGCTCCCCACACATCGTCCTCACCACCGTGGTCATCTTCAAGAAGCAGTGCCTCAGGATGGTGGCATTCCCCATTAAGGACCGTCGCAATTCAGGACTTGCCCTTTTCTCATCACTACCATAGGGGAGGAATTACAGAAGCCTGAAGACCAACATTCAACATTTAAGAACAGCTTCACTATCAGATTTCTGAATGGTCCGTAAACTCTAAATACTACTTGTTACTTGTCTTTCCATGTTTTAGTAAAAGACAAATAATTCTCTTTGCAATTTATAATAAAGTTTATGTCTTGCACTGTACTGCTGCCACAAAACAACAAATTTCACAACATAGAACAGTGATAATAAAACTGATTCTGAGGTGCAATTGTCCATTTGATTTTATTCACTGTATGCCTTGACATTATATTTTCTGTAAGGCCATTTCAGAGAAGAGCCAAGAGTCAATCATGTATTTATGGATCATTGAAACCCAGGTTAAGCGTGGATGGCAGATTTTCTTTCCCAAAGGACGTTAGTGAACTGGAAAGGACTGCAACATTCTCCCATTGCTTCACATTATACTGCTCCTAAGTGGGCCCCAAAGTCTTCTGCAAGTGCTTTCTGCACCGAAGCCAATAGTGTAGTCCCTGCTGACCCTGCTGCAGCCCTACCTACACCCATAATTTATTTGAAAGATCAGTATGTTTCTTCCTGGTGATGTAGCACTCGCTAACTCTTTAGTGAACCCATTGAGTGATGTATCATTCAGACAAGGTGCTGCTCTAATTTACTGGGAGACTTCCTTAGCTCTCAGTCCCTACTCATAACTCCTCAAATTCTTACCTTTAAATACATAAATTGTTGAAATTCTCTCATGCAGGTCTGCATTACATCCTGGTCAGCTGATACTAGACTTGGGAGATAAATACAAATTTAGTGTTAAAATGTCACAGACAGGCATGTTGAAGGTTCTAGATTTCGAACATATTACCTCAGCATCTTCAAACATACTTAATAAGCCCTGGAATTATTCACAGGGACAATAGCTTCTAAATCTCATCAAATTGCCTTTGCTTTTCTCTAGCTAGAATTTAGATGATTTAACCCAATATAACGATTCGAACAAGCATGTTGTGTCGGGATTAAAACAGTGCGGTAAATGTAATTCTTTCAGTGAATCTGGAGTGTAACATGGCCCATTAAAAGTCAGAACCACTTGCAAATCAAAAAGTTATAAACTGGGAACCAGATCTCCCCAGCTCTCCCTTCCCTTGATACTAACCAAGGTCATTCTTCCTCTTGATATAGCCTATATTTCAATTAAGTTGTGGTATCACGATGCAATTATTCCACAGTTGTCTACTGTCAAGCATTTGGGATATAGACTTACGGGTATAACTTTGTGAGTATAATGATATCAGGCTGTTACTTGACCACTCTATAGGGACTAGCTCTACTAGATTTGGCATCAGTCTCCAGATGTTTGCAAAGAGTACTTTGTTTGATTGAATGGATTGGGTGTGCCTTCAACATGTTTTTAGCTAAATAACTACCCAGTCTTTTAAAACACTTTAATTAAAAAGATTCTTAAATTAAGTTAAAATATAGTGGTGTACTTTACTGAAAAAAATTGAAGTCGGCGTGAAGTTAAAAGTTTGTGACAAAGTTTAGAGGATGGAAAAAGTTAAGTTACTGTATATAAATTTCATAAAGTGTTAACTTTTTAAACAACTTTTAATATATAGTTTCTGCTGAGTATTTCAGCCTAAATATCTGTGTGGTATGCAGTCATACAGAATCTGCTTTTTTTAGAATGAAGGAAACGAACAAGAATTTAGAGTAGATGCTATCAAGTGAGTAATTTTACATCTTTCCAAATGTTAATTCAATTAGGGGCAATATTCACAATATAGAGGAGAAATAAAATACAGTAACTGCAATAAACTACAGGTGAGCATAAAGAAATATGATAATAATTGGAAGTTAGTCACCTTCCTGGCTCCCCTCAATTTTGCACCTCCAGTTACTTGTCATTCAAATCCAGTAAGCACATAATTATTATTAGGAAGGAACTATGATGAGAGGTGATCTGAGGGAACCTTAGACATGCTGTCAGCATTCAGTACCACACCCAAGAACAAGAGGTCTAGAGAGCATGTTCTACTGAAAACAAGACATACTCCTTAGCAGTGTGGAAAAATTTATCCTATCCAAATTAGCCTGCATTAAATGAGAATAAGGTCATCTGAGCTTTAATAAACATTGGCAAAGCTCGTATAAAAGTCCCAATGATCTTAAGGGAGTAGAGTGTCAATTACTTAGACTAGCTAAGGAGTTACCGGCATCTTTTAAGTTAATTATCTTTCACTCCTTTCCCTCTACTTTGGCTCCCTTCTGCAGTCCCCAGTCATCTTGAGCTCTCTTTATTAAAGACATCTGCAACACAGTTCACCCTAAACTCTATATTAGGAAATGTATGTAGCCTTTCTGCTGCTAGTACACTACAAGATGAGAAATCTGTAGAATTCTCTTTTTGTTTTATACACAGATTATTGGAATGATACAGAACATGTTTACAAATTAGAATGTTATCAAAATTAAAACTGGCTTTATCTCACAAGTTCTGATGAAGAGTCTTTAATCAGAAATGATATTGGTTTCCCTTCCTACAGATATGCCTGATTTGCTGAATATTTCCATAAGTTTTCTGGTTTTATTTTAGATTTACAGCAACTGCCTTTTTTATTTTCATTTATTTGCTACTTCACAAGTGAATTTTTTAAACTGTCTTGAACTTAGCTCTTGTTTGTTGATTGCAATCGAGATAGAGATGAAAGAACAGAATGTGGTTTGCAAAAAGAAAAATGAAAATAACCTTTGCTTTAATCATTCTGTGCACATTTACAATCAAAGTTGCAGGGCTTTTAGTTATTAAAATTCCTACTAATTTTCTAAAAACCAATAGTCACCAAAGCATTCAGCCTTGAGTTTATTTTGCAACTGCTAAGCTTTATAATTCTTTCCAACGATTAATATGAAAACAAAAACACTGGACCAGATTTCTAAAAATCATCAATTCATCAGGTCATTCCCAACGTCTGTCACTCCATTTCTCATAATCTTCAACTATTGACAAAATCGACACAATCCATGAACAATTCCTATATATGGCCCTCTATGTTATTCATTTTAAATTTCATGTCTGCCTTTCCTTTTCAGTACCTGATTCAGGACATTCTTATTGTAGAGTATGAGCTACATTGTGATATTCAGCTTATCTATGATTTTCAGGATCAGTAACATTTCAAAGGGCTAGCTTTGCAGGCCTTTATCTCCTTTTTCCCAGCTTTTGCTCCCAGAGTCTGGGTACTTCTGGAAGCAAAAGTATTAAAATTGGCTTCACTGTACTTTAATGTTCATAAATTTTTATAGTAAAACTGATATTCTTTACAACTTGGCAAAATGCAGCCTGATTGCCTTTGTAAATTAGTTCAGGTTGTTTGATCAGGATGCCAAGTAGATAAAGTGTGGGCTTATGAAGAGCACCTGATGGCTCTGGGGCTGTATTCACTGGAATTCAGAAGAATGAGGGGTGACTTCATCGAAACCTATCGAATGGTGAAAGGCCTTGATAGAGTGGATGAGGAGAGGATGTTTCCTATGGTGGGAGAATCCAAGACTACAGGACACAGCCTCAGAATAGAGGGGCATCCTTTTAGAATGAAGATGACGAGGAATTTCTGTAGCCAGTGTGTGGTGAATCTGAGGAATTCTTTGCCACAGGCAGCTGTGGAGGGCAAGTTTTTATGTATATTTAAGGCAGAGGTTGACAGATTCTTGATTGGTCAGGGCATGAAGGGATACGAGGGAGAAGGCAGGAGATTGGGGCTGAGAGGAGAAAAGGAGCAACCTTGATGAAATGGCAGAGCGGACTCAATGGGCCAAATGGCCTAATTCAGCTCCAATATTTTACGGTCTTATGATGGAGAAGCTATGATAAATTATGATCCAAGGACAGCTCAGAATGTCCAGTCACTTGGTAGGCCCACGCACTTATTGGTCACCAAAATATCATTTCCTGAGCTGTGTTCAGCCTCCTTTAAGGTTTTCCTGCCTAATTATGTCAAAATTCTACCCATCTGTTCCAAAACTTATTATATACATGTCATAGCAGAGTATACAGACACTTGCCTGGAGTTTTGTCTAGAAATGGCCATCTCTGAACCTTAGCCAAGATGATGGCTGCCAGAGAGTAGCATATACTGAGTATTAGTGGCCTGAACACTGCCCCATTTGCACAAAAAGAGAACTAAGACATCAAATGTAAGGATTATAGTTTTAAAGAAATTATTAAAACTTGTAGGAAGCCCCTAAAATGGAAAATTATTGATTTTACTATTTTCAAACTATCTCAGAGAATGGCTGAATCTTGGAATTGGAAGAGCACTATTTCATAAACACAAGAGAGTCTGCAGACGTTGGAAATCTCGAGCAACACACAAAAATAATCTGGAGCAACTCAGTAAGTCAGGCAGCATCTCAGAAGTGGAGTATTCAGTCAACATTTTGGGCTGAGACAGTTCACCAGGGCTGGAAAGGAAGGAGAGAGAGAAGCCAGAATAAGAAGGGGTGGAGGGGAGGGCGGCAGGAAAGGAAGCACCGGTATTAATATCCCTTATTTTTTTTAATATAATTTGGTATAATAACTCTGTCTGGAAAATGCTGGGGTGCTTTTAATGGCAATGGCATATTCATTGGCTTAGCACAGATCTTTACTGCTATCGTAGGAGCATAAATAGGACTTACAACAGAAAGAATCAAAATACACCTCCCACCCATCTACTTTTTCTCTATTTTTTATCAATGTTATCAGTTGCGTACTGTGATAGCAATTGAATTTTTTCCCCAAATATAGAAGTTGAATTCTGGCAAGCATTTTGAGTAGAAAGAGAAAAACTTTCTACAAATACTTTTCTTGACAGCTAAGAATGTTGCCTTCGTATGTTTATTATCTGGAACTTCTGCTCTGGTACTGAGAAATGGGGAAATTAATGATTTATGCCTTTTCCAGAGTCTGGATGTAAATATAATAAATCAGGAATCATCTTGTGCTGTTTTGTCCAAGTAAGCAAGTATAGCAAAAGACAACTTATCCAAAGCCAAACCTAAAATAAACTGAACATGAACAGTGCTGTCATGACAGACCAAAACATTCAACTATCCAGTTTCTTCACATGACACATAATCAGTGCAAGAATCCTTGACACGCACTGATTGGAGATTTAACTGTTGCCTGCTTGGCTCGAGGAGTCAACAGGTGTGTGACAGTGAAACTGGATCTTCACTTTTAAAGACACTTATGATGAAGCAATTTACCACTTCAAAAGAAAAAGAGTAGAAACTCCTCACAGTTGGATAGAAAGCACTTCAACAACATCCATTTCCTGGCATCTCGACCTCACAGGTTTAGCTGCAAGTTCAAGCCTTAAAAGTTGGATTCTGTCCAATCCAAGCTCTTGCATCTTGAATTTGCAAAGAGTGAAAAAAGGACTGACTAATTATACAGAAAAATGAGCATCAGCTAAGAACTTTTCATGCTAGAGTGTATAATGCCAAGGCTCTGAAAAACTTAATGAGTCTTTTTTCAAAAATCACTTTTAAGAAAGAACTGAAAGGATTTGAATCATTTTAGTTGCTTAGGTTCAATGAAATGGAGTACTGTTTACATTCCACATATTCTAAGTGACCTATGAAACTGAGAATAAAGGATTGAACTAGATCTCGGATTTAATACAAAAATATCCCATTTACAAAAAACCCTTTGACCTTCTAGTCTTTCAAACTGCAGACCATTTTGCAATATTCCATTAAAAATGTTTCATCTGTGATCCTTTCAGAAGCATACATGTGCATGAGCTACAACTAAACTATGGTCAAGACAAAGCTTTTCCTTTTCCCTGAAAGAATGACTTTCTTTATTTTCTTTGTTAAATCCTCAGACAATAAACAAAAACAGTTCATAAAGAATTCAACTCCTTTTGAAAGCCCCACAGGAAGAAAGAATAAGTCATCAAACAGATTTTCCATTTCTTGGAATTCTACGAACAGTTAACTGACCGATGTACTTTGTAGAATTAGTATGAAATGTCCCAACAAGGAAGTCCAAATGTACAACATCCAGTCAGATAACGTGGATTTCTAAAAATATTCATTCAAGGGACATGGGCTTTACATGAGCCAACATGAAATTGCCCATCCCTAGGGGGAGAGAGAGCCTGTGGAATACCAAATACTGGGTGAATGAGTAGTCTTTGAGCAAGTCTGTTTTTATTGCTGCTTTGTTGCACGCTTCAGTGCTTGGTGGAGGGTGCCGATGCTTTTTTTGCATATGGGAGAGGGGAGATCGTTGCTTTGCTGTTGCTTGTGCATGGGTGGGGGGAGCTTTGGGGTTCTAACATTTAACTGTCATTCCTCTGTTTTCGTGTATGATTGCAAAGAAATATAATTTCAGGATATATATTGCATACATTTCTCTGGCATTAAATGTACCTTTGAAACCCCATTCTTCTGCCTTCTTCATGTAACCTTTGGTTCTCTTACTATTCAAGAACCTATCAACGTCCACTTTAAATATACTCAATGTCTTGGCCTGCCCAGCTGTCTGTGGCAATGATTTCCACAGATTCACCGTGGCTAAACAATTCCTCCTCATCTGTGATCTAAAGGGACATCCTTTTATACTTCTGGGGAAGATTTCATCTGTACAAAGAGGATGGAATACACCTGACCCCAAGGGGGACCAATATCCTTGCAGGCGGGTTCGCTAGAGCCATTAGGGAGGATTTAAACTAAGTTGGCAGGGTGGGAACTGGAGTGATAGGACTGAAGATGGTGCAATTGTTTACAATTGATGACCAGTGTGCAGTGAAGCTGGGGGAGGATAGGCAGATGATAGGGCAAAATTGAGGTCAGTGGGACGAGTTGAAGTGTTACATGGTAGCAAAATCGAAAAGTGTGATGAATACAGGACTGAAGGTGTTATATTTGAATGCGCGCAGTATAGAGAATAAGGTAGATGATATTGTAGTGAAGTTAGAGATTGACAGCTATGACGTTATAGATACCACTGGTTCATGGCTGAAAGAAGATCATAGTTGGGAGTTTAACGTTCAAGGATACACCTTGTAATGAAAGGACAAGCAGGTAGGCAGAGGGGGTGGGGTGGCTCTGTTGATAAAAAATGAAATCAAATCCTTAGAATAGGACCAGAAGATGTAGAATCCTTGTGGGTAGAGTTAACAAACTACAAGCGTAAAAGAAAACCCCTGATGGGAGTTATATACAGGCCTCCAGACGGAAGGCAGGATACGGGATATAAATTTCAATGGGAAATAGAAAAGGCATGTAAAAAGTGCAATGTTGCAGTAGTCATGGAGGATTTCAATCTGCAGGTAGATTTGGAAAATTGGGTTGGTACTGGATCCCAAGAGAGGGAATATGTAGAATACACATGAGATGTCTTTTTAGAGCAGCTTGTGGTTGAACCCACTAGGGGAAAGGCAATTCTGGATTGCGCTGTGTAATGAAGCAGACTTAATTAGAGAGCTTAAGGTAAAAGAATCCTTAGGAGGCAGTGAACATAATATGATAGAATTCACCCTGCAGTTTGAGAGGGAGACACTCTCCCTCTCATTATTACAGTGGAGTAAAGGGAATTGGAGAGGCATGAGAGAGGAGCAGGTCAAAGTTTGTCAGAAGGGAACACTGGCAGGGATGATGGCAAAACATCAATGGCTAGAGTTTCTGAGGGAAATTTGGAGGCATCTGATAAATACATTCTAAAGGGAGGATGAGGCAACTGTGGCTGACAGAGGAAGTCAAAGACAGCACAAAGGCAAAAGAGAGAGCATATAATATAGCAAGAATTAGTGAGAAATTAGAAGATTGGGAAGCTTTTAAAAATATCAGAAGGCAACTAAAAACCATAAGGAGGGCAATGATGAAAAATGACAGTAGGCTAGCCAATAATATCAAAGAAGACTTTCAGAAGGTCTTTGAGCAGGTGCCACACATGAGGTTGCTTTATAAAATAAGAGCCCATAGTATTTTCAGAAAGATAAACATGGACGTAAGATTGGCTGACTGGTAGGAAGCAAAGAGTGGGAATAAAGGGGGCCTATTATAGTTGGCTGCTGGTGACTAGTCGTGTTTTGCAGAGGTCGGTATCGGGACCATTTCTTTTCATGTTATATGTCAACGATTTGTATGACAGAATTAATAGCTTTACAGCCAAGATTGTAGACAATAGAAAGATAGATAGAGGAGCAGGAAGTGTTGAGGGAACAGGGAGTCGACAGAAGGACTTGGACAGATAGGGAGAATGGGGAAAGAAGTGGAAGATAAAATATAATGTAGGGAAGTGTATGGTCATGCACTTTAGTAGAAGGGATAAAGGAGTAGACTACCTTCTCGAAATGGAGAGAAAATTCAAAATTCAGAGGTGCGAAGTGATTTGAGAGTCTTTGTGCAGGGTCCCTTAAAAGATAAATTATAGGTTAAGTCAATGGTAAGGAAGGCAAATGCGATGTTAGCATTCATTTCAAGAGGACTAAAATATCAGAGCAAGTATGTCATGCTGAGGCTTTATACAGCATTGGTCAGACACATTTTGGAGTAATGTGAGCAGTTTTGGGACCCTTATCTAAGAAAAGATGATCTGGCATTGGAGAGGGTCCAGAAAATTCCCCAAATACATCCTGTCCACAAGAAGCAGGGCAAATCCAACCTGTTCAATTACCAACTAATTGGTCTATTCCCGAACATCAGCAAAGTGACAGAAGGGATAATTGCTAATGCTATCAAGCCAGCATTTGCCTAGCAATACCAGAGGGCACAGCCTCAGAATAAGACCATAAGACAAACAGCAGGAGCAGAATTAGGCCACTCGGCCCATTGGGTCTGGTCTGCAAATCCGTCATTATCCCTCTCAACCCTATTCTCCTGCCTTCTCCCTGTAATCTTTGATACCATGACTAACCAACGACCTATCAATTTCCACTTTAAATATACTCAATGACTTGGCCTCCACAGCAATGAATTCCATTAATTCACCAATCTGGGGTAAAATAAAATCCTTAATATCATTGTTCTAAATGGACGTCCCTCTGGTCTGAGGTTGTGTGTTCAGCTGTTTCTTGATATCACATGAGGTGAATGGAATTGGCTTAAGGTTAGATTCTATCATGCTGAGGACCACCAGAGGAGGTTGAGATGGCTTATCCTCTATTCCCTCTGGCTTAAGATTTTCAGTATAACTTAGTAAAAACAAATACAACTGTATCATTGAAGGATTTAGGTGAGTTAATCCTCATTCCTCAAAATTAATGCAAACTTCGAATCTGGCAATGTATGTTGATATATCGAAAATTAATTAAATAATTGATGAAATTGTGACTATGAGATCGAGAAAGCAAATGCAGTGTGCAGTAAACCAAACTAGTTGTCCTAGAGCTAACCAATCAAGCAAATCACTGCCACGCTATCATGAATAATGGTGGACAACAGCCAACTGGAGGAGGCTCCAAGATCTCCACCATCTCTGATGACCAGATGAAACTGAGGTATTTGGGTAGATGATCCATCTTTGCATTCTCCTTAAATTTCCATCACAAAAAACTGTTTCTGGCCATTTTACCCCACAAGATAAAAATATACTATATCTGCTGAAAACACTGGATAGAGCAGTGACTATCGGAGCACATTGCAGTTGTAATACAAAAGATATGAGCATTAGAACAAGACATACATTTAACCGCAGCTTCAGTCCATTATCTAATATCTAATCAACCATGTGGAAAACATCCAGGTATTTCCCATCCATGCCAGCTAATGCCATTAACCTACCTGCAATCATAAGCAGAGTGTTGGAAACGGTTATTGACATTGATGACTTGGGTCACATCTCATACAGTCTTGTTCTAAACATGAATGCTAGAAATATAAAGCAAGAGTGAATTTTTTGGACATCAAGGAAATCAAAAGGTATTGATGGGAAAATACTCAGGAGTCATTCTTGGAGCCCTATCTTATACAAAGGAAGCTGGTTGTGATAAATCACTCCAGCCCCAAGACATTACAGTTCCTTGGGCAGAGCTCTGGGCAATGGAGTCACGGACTTTTCAGCCCAAATCACTATACTGCCCAAGGTCCCTTTCTGTACTAAAACCGTGTCTCTTGGGTCCCCTTTAAATCTTTCCTGTCTCAATTTACCCTCTAGACTTAGACTGCCCTACCCTGGGAAAAGGATGGTAGCCATCCACCTCAACCATGCACTTCATGATTTTATAAACCTCTATATCCCTCATCAATCTTCTTTGTTACCTCTTTGAAAAATTCAGTCACATTCATGAGATATGATTTCTCATGCACAATCTGACAATCCCCAATCAGCTCCTATCTTTCCAAATAACGCTTGGCTCATCAAACCTGTAGTTCATTGGCTTGTCCTTGCACCTCTTCTGAAATAAAGGCACAACATTAGCGATCTCTATTCTCCCAGTATCTCAATCATTGCTGTGGAATATACAAAACATACCTGCCAGAACACCAGCAATTTATTCCCTTGCTTCTTAAAGGAAGGTCAAATGTTGCCCCATCTCTAGTGGAGCCATTTATATATTGCTTGAGAAAGCTTTCCTGACTAATTTAACAGGTTCTACTCCATGTAATTCCTTAGCATAATATCCCAGGACACATTTGGTCAGGTCCTGGGGATTTATGTGCCTCAGGACCACCAACACCTCCACTTTCATAATGTCAATATGTTTCAGGACATCATGCTCTCTGTCCTGAACTTTGTAGCTTCCGTCACCCACACAAACTACTGATGAGAAGTGTTCATTCAAGATCTCACCAATCTCCCGTGGCTCCCAGACAACCCTACTGATCCTTATGAGAGGTATTCTCTCTCTAGTAACACCTTAATATTTATATAGAGTCTCTTAGGATTCTCTTTTATCTTATCTGCCAAGGATATCCCTCTTTGCCCTCCAAATTTCCTTTCTTGTGTAGTCCAACATCTGTCTTACTCCTCCAGGGTTTTACTTGATCCCAGCTGCCTATACTTTACAAATACCTCTATCTTCTACATGACCAGAGTATCAATATCTCTTGTCAGACAGGGTTACCTAACCCTGCCAAACTTGTCCTTCAGTCTAACAGGATCATGCTAACCCTGATCTCTGCTTATATCAAATCCCCTTCCACTCCAAAGTCACTTCCCCCGGCTCATTTCAGAAGAGGTCAAGTGTTGCCCACCCCCCCCCCCCCCCAGTGGAGCTAATTATATATTGTTTGAGCAATTTATATATTGTTGACTCTCTTAACAAGTTCTGCTCCACTTAATCTCTCGGCATAATGGAAATCCCAGTAGATACTGGGAAGTTAAAATCACCTGCTATTACAATGTTATTATTCATTCACCTATCCATGATATCTGTACATATTTGCTTCTTTAATTCCCACTGATTTTTAGGGAACCGAGAGTACCATCTCATCAAAGTGATCACCACTTCTTCTTTCTAAGTTCAATGCACATACTTTAAAAGAGTTTTTCCAGGAGTTCTAAGTACTGCCATGATGTTCCCCCTCATCAAAAACACAACTTCCCCTCTCGTCTTACCTCTATTCCCATCACACCTGTAGCATCTGTACCCTGGAACATTGAGTTGCCAATCCTGCCCATCACACAACCATGTTTTTGTAGTAGTAGTACAATCATCTGGCTCATTTACAGTCAGTGGCCACTTTATTAGGTAGAGGAGGTACCTAATTAAGAGGCCTGAGTGTATTTCTGTATATGCACGGTCTTCTGCTGCTGTAGCCCATTCCTTTCTGTGTTCAACACCCTGTGCATTCAGAGATGCTCTTTTGCACACTATTGTCGTAATGAGCGGTCACTTGACTTAATGTCACATTCCTGTCAGCTTTAACCTATCTGGCTATTCTCCTCTGACTTCAAAAGTTCAAAAATAAATTTTATTATCAGAGTACATATATGTCACCACTTACAACCCTGACATTTATTTTTTCTGTGGGCATCCCCTTTTGTTCAAGAACCTGATGGTTGAGGGATAGTAATTGTTCCTAAACCTGGTGGTGCGAGTCCTGAGGCTCCTGTGCCTTCTACCTGATGGCAGCAGCGAGCAAAGAGCATGGTCAGGGTGATGGGGATCTTTGATGATGGATGCCGTGTTCCTATTTCATGAGGATGTGCCCAATGATTGGGAGAGTTTTACCTGTGGTGTATTGGGCCGAACACTTTCAAGCCACTTTTGTCCACAGAACTGCTGCTCACTGGATTTTTTTTTATTTTATCTGATTTTCTAGAGACTGTTGTGCATGAAAATCTCAGGAGATCAGCACTTCCTAAGATACTCAAACCACACCATCCAGCACCAACATGGTCAAAGTCATTTAGTTCACATCTCTTCCACATTCAGATGTTTAGTCTGAACAACAACATAATGACTTGACTATGTCTGCGTGCTTTTCTGTATTGAGATACTGCCATATGATTGGCTGATTAGATATTTGCATTAACAAGCAGGTATATAGGTGCACCTAATAAAATGGCCACTGAGTCTATAGCGATGGGGCTGAGGCCATTTGACCCACTGCGCATGTAAATAAAAAGTTCAGTCCAAGAGGGTGACTCACCACCACTTTCTCACTGGCAATTAAGAAAGGATGCTGGTATTCACGAGGAGCAAAGGGGCAGCACGTTAGAGTAGTGCATAGCATAATGCTTTACAAGGCCAGTTTCAGTTCCTGACACTGTCTGCAAGGAGCTTCCAAGTTGTCCGGGTGATCCAATTTCTTCCCATATTCCAAAGATATTCAGCTTAGTAGGTTAATTGATCACTTGAGTGTAACTGGATGTCGCAGACTCACTGGGCTGTAAAGGCTTGTTACTGTGCTGTATCACCAAATAAATATAATGGAACCATATTACACTGATGAATGAGAAAATATTTCCATTTGCTGTCTGAAAATGATCATTTGGCCCCGCTCCAATTCCACCAAACATGGTCTCAAGACTGAAACAAATAGTTTGCAATGTAACTGCAGCAAAGGTGCTTCTTTAAACAGGTAACCAATCTCATTGCTCACTTCTTGACCACACGGCTATATCATCTGCTTGTTTCACTCACTAAGTAGTTGTGAGATTCAAAATCTACACTCCCTATTCATTGTTGCTGCTGTAATGCTAATAAGCACAAAGGATCAAGACAAGAGTGTTTAAATATTGGACCTCAGGCTGTCGTGTACTAATATCACTTGTCAGGACAGCAAAGTTGCACACAACTGAATGCCAACTGAAATGTTAGTTAAATAGAAAAAGCAATTTCTGCCAGATCTGCACACAAAATCAATGGGAGACTCTGAAGGGCTTTTGAAATGCTTGTGCAATACAGGGAATTCATTAAAGTGTGCAATGTAAGGTTATGGGACAATATTTTCCTTTGGATTTTGCATTTAATTAAAAAGTAGATGTGCACTGGCAGGTGAGCAAAGCTATTAAAACTGCACAGAATACAAGCAGCATTTCAAATGTAATATAGATATACTATGATGCTGAGTGCAACCGGCATCTGGCAATTTTTAAAGAAATTGGAGTCTGCCGCTTAATGAAAGTGTATTTTGGAAAAACTGTTTACCCAGATAAACAGTTTATGAAACAGAATCTCCCTTGCAGGGATCTTTAAGAAAGCCAAAGACTGCTGTCAACCATTAGGAAATGTCTTCCTGTCCTTCAGTTTTCATTAATTTTTCCACTCAATCCCCATGCCCTTATTTTCTTCTTCTCCTTTCTTCTGACTTCTTATTTGCTCCCTCCCCCACTTTTCCATCGTCCTTTGCTCTCAAGCACTTCCTTCCTTTGTGATTCCCTAACACCTTATGATCATCACATTGTTCCTGAGTTTTTCCCCATTCCCTTCTTGTTGAAAATAAATTAACAAGTAGACATTAGTCAGTAGTCAACATCACAGAAAGAATTGTTCAACTCCAATTAAAGCAGTGTTGGATTAAGTCGATTAAAGTCGATCTTTGAGACATTCCCAGTAGATCCCAAAAAAAAAGAAAAAGAAGTACACAAATACTGAGATTGTTTCCGGGTTGCGGGGTTTTAGTTCCGTTCTTTCTGCCCAGTGTGCATGCGTGTAGCTCCCCTGCACCACACAGTGTACCTCAGTGGTACCTCGTTTCATCGCGAGGAAACAATGAGTCAGCTGCACCTTTCCTCATTCCCTGTCACGCCTACTGTTGAACTTGAATACACGCGAGGTCATCAGTCACCTAACCACAGTAACACCCTTGCGCCAGGGATCACTGGTTGGCCTCGGGCGGCCGGTGGGAGGTGCCATCGCTACTGGCCTGGAGCGCTGCCTCTAAACCTGTTTAACACACCGAATCTTCGTCGGGAATCCGGTGCTAAAATATTCGCAGATGACCTAATTCGGGCTCAGGGTTTCATATTCGCTGCGATCTACTGAAACAAACTTCTGTCGGCCTATAGATCCTACAAGGGGAGGGGGGTGCACCCTGTCGCACTCCTCACTCAGTCGGTCGCTCTCTCTGGACTGTGACCGCCGCGGCTCCGGCACGGGAACCTCCGGCCCTGACCTTGTCTTCTCACCTGACCCACGACCAACCACACCTGGCCAAGGCATCTCGGGGTAGGCAGGCGGGAGGCTGGAGTTCGGGCCCAGAGGCTGTCCAATGAGGCAATGAAACACTCAAAACTGCTTCAGTACCCTGTGTCCAAGCACCCTGCACTTAAAGACAAACCCATTGAGTTTCTTCAGCGGAAAAAACGTGAGCAGCGCGGGACAGAAGCTAAGTGCCGAGAGCCGTGAAAACTAAATTGCAGAATAGACTGGACATAAGGAAACTGTTTCGAGTAGCGCTGTATTCCTGTCATGCTTAACACCCCCTCCTCCTCCCATCGGCCGGTCCGCAAGAATATTGTCAATATTAAACCGGTCCACAGTGCAAAAAAAAAGGTGGGTACCCCTGGTGTTTTAACATTATTTCTACCTCCGAGTTGCAGGGTTTTACTTCTGGTCTTTTCTGCCCCGGTGCGCATGCGTGTAACTAATCGATCTGGGGTCGATCTTGCCTTTTACTAAGGCTGAGGTACGGGATCTTGGGCTTAAAAAGGTTGGTGACCACTAGTCTAGCCTTATCTGCCAGTTGTCACATTTGCTTGCAGATCATGCTGTGGGAATCAAACTGAATGTGGTCCCTTCATGGAAGCCTCAAAGAAATGCAGCGGTCTATTCACAGATCCTGTAGGGCAGATATTATAGGCTAGTTAAGAAATTGGGTGAGTACATCTCCTCCTCACCAGATGAAACTTTGTTTATTCCTTTCTCTTACTGGGTTGTCTGGCAGAACTGCTAGGATGCAGAAAGTTCAGAATATCCCAGAGTTTGTACATCACTTTGAAACGGACTTTGCAGCACAACAAGAGCATAAAACACAAGAAGAATTCAAAGCTTCAAATGTTCAAAACATTTTATTATCGAAGTATGCATGTACAATACAGTTCTGATATTCGTCTTCTCCAGATAGCCATAAAATACAGAAAAACCATGCAGGTTATTAAAAGAAAAGACATCACTCCGCCCTCAGCATGAAAAAAAGAAACAAAACTCTCAAACCCTAAAACCGCCCATCCCCTCTCTCACACAAAAAAACTAACGAATCACCCACGTGGAAAACACCAGCTGGAACATCAAAAGCCCCAAAGCTCCGAACTCCTCCCTCGCAAAATAACAGCAACAATAACATCAAGCCCCCAACTCCCTCCCTCACAGAAAAAACAACAACAATGTGATTTGATTCAGCTGAGTTCTTTTATATTTCACTTGGATAGGCTATGTATCCACTTACTCTAACATGGAGCAAGAACACTATTAAGAATAAATCGTTACAGTGCAGACAGGCAACGGTGACATGATGGGTCTGACCCTGACTCATACTAATTCATTTAATTTCTATTGAATTTTGGTATGGATTTCCACAGCATTTGCAACATCCATCATCCATCATCAGGGACCTCCACCACTCAGGTCATGCTCTCTTCTCACAGCTGCCATTGGGAAGAAGGTACAGGAGCCTCAGGACTCACAGCAACAGTTACTACTCCTCAAGCATCAGGCTCTTGTACCAGAGGGGATAACTTCACTCAAATTCACTACATGATTGAAATGTTCCCACAACATATGGACTCACTTGTTGGGACTCTTCTTCTCAAGTTCTCAATATTTATTGCTTATTTTTTATTATAATTTCTTTATTTATATATTTGCACAGTTTGTGTCTTTTGCTCACTGTTGAACCACCAACTCCATGAATTTTTTATTGTTTCTGTTATGGTTATTACATTTATTGAGCATGCGCACAAGAAAATGAATCTCAGTGTTGTATATGGAGAGATATATGTACTTTGATAATACTTTGAACATTGAACACCCAGCCAAGTATCAGAACAGGTTGACAATTAGTGTGAAAGTGTCATTGTCTATTTGTTTCAGGCAAGGAGATGTAGGTTCTAGAAGTTTGAGCACAAAACTAGAAAATGATACATCTATCCTACTGAGAGAGTGAATGCAAAAGATCCGACATTGTGCCAGTCAATTTGTGCAGAGCAAATTCTTGTGTCTCCTACGCTGCAATGGTAAATACACTTAAGAAACATTTCATTGGTTGTTAAGCACTGCTCTAAGGATTTCATGGTTTTTAAGCACTGCTCTAAGGTTGAGAATTCTGTTATGAAAAGAAAATTACATTTTTAAGTCAAAGGTTTTGTGTGTCCTATGACTTTATTCCTGATTTAGTTTCATTTTAAGTTACAATTGGTACAATAGCAGGCAAATCTCCAACTCCAAGTCCAATCCTTACCAGTTTCTAACATCTGTTGTGCACGGGTGATTTGTTTTATTCTGTATGATTTCCTATTTATGGACTGGCAAAAAGCTTGCAAGTAAATACTGCATGTGTAATGTTCTGTAAACATTTCCAAGGTCCAGTGAGCACAGAAGTCTACAGGATAGTTTTATAGATATTTAAGGAATATTGCCATTCACACAGTTACAGTGTTTCCTCAGCAGAATTTAATGGTTTTGTGAAAGTTGTAGTCTGATTCAAGTATTAGGTGTTCAATTAAATAATTATCTGGATAACTGCATAGTATTTGTCCAATGAAGCCTTAATAAAAAGAAATTTAATTATTTTGAACAAAACTCCATATTTCTCTTCAAGATTCCACATGACTTACTATGTTTAAACTAATCAATAGGAAGCTGGTACACAGCTGTGTACCAGGGACTATAGAAAATTAAAAACAAGCGTGTCCTGTCACTTATTAAGGTACGTGTCATGAAACCACAAAAGAATAAGCTTTTAGTAACCATGACTGAAGTCATTTCTGGACATTAATGAAGCATATTAAACCAATAAGGACTTTCTCTGAGTTTCCAAATGTGCCTTTGCATGCTCACCACTGAAAGGACTTCAAAAGCTGCTCTGATTTTCTAAGTAAACAAATACAGGATAAAGCTGTTATAATGTTCTTTCATGTAAATGTATCATTATTTAAACAGACTTCAACCACAAGAGCTGGCTCCTCAAAATAAACTGACATCACACAAATAGCATTTGTCAACAGCTTATGTTTTTTCAAAAAAATTGTTTCAGCCCTACTTCCTAAGTCAGACTATTGGAAGTTTTCATATGTGACACCGAGAACAGTTCATGTATAAAATCCAAGATTGCACAGAATTTCCAAATTGCTAATGTTGCTGGATTTGTGATGTGATTTTCTGGAATCACTAACCAATTACTTGTGCAAGTAACATTTTCATTCGTGTAATGTAACTTTAATAGAGAATATATAAGAGTACAGCACAGGAACAGGCCATTCAGCCCACAGTGTTGTGCAGGCAGCACAATCAATAAGAATTCAAAGCTTCAAAAGTTCAAAACATTTTATTATCGAAGTATGCATGTACAACACAATTCTGATATTCGTCTTCTCCAGACAGCCATGAAATACAGAAAAACCATGCAGGTTATTAAAAATCATTCATAAATAACTATGGCAGCAGTCTGTGCTTGACTGGTAGCCACGCGAGCTTCCATTGCGATACTCTGGTACAGGCTGCCTCTATTTATTATGCATTGTAAGTTGAGACATCAGCTCCTGGGTCAGTATGATGGCTGGGTCGCCAGGTGTTGATGTGAAGCCTGCTGCTGCTTTTCGAGCATGTTAGGAGCTGGACTTCCCCAAGTTCCTCAACATCTCACACTTACTTTCAGGTAGGTCTGCTAAGACACCCATCATTTCATTAGCCTGCATCTGTAAACTGCCCTACGGATATCCTCAGCTTGGCATACTTGGCCTCTCAGGAACCTTTCCCCCTAGCAGTGGAAATGGCCTCTTCCGAGGTAAAGTGCACAATGACTCACCAAATGCAAATCCTGCCCCTGAGTTACCCGCAACAAAACAGTGAGAATACTAGCTGTAATGTCAGCAGCAGGTGTCAGGCAGGTTTTCTTTCTTTGCCAGCGTTGGATGTCATTGCCAATGCTGGCATTTATTCTCCATTCCTAAGTACCTTTGAACCAAAGAAATCATTAAGAATTAACTGCAGTGGTGGATCAGGTGGATAGTCCAAATCTGATAATGCTGTCAGATCTCTTCCCTGAAGAATATTGGATGTGTTTTTAATCAAAATCTGACAGCTTCAGGTCACAGTTACCAAGACTAACTTTTCTTTAAGGGTCTTTCTTCATTGCCCAAGCCATATGCAGAGATGGGACATTACAGCTGTCTGGAAGCAAGGCAGCAAGAGATTGGGCTATGATGAGCAGAAGAACCAAGTACAAATGCAGATTGACGCAGTCAGCATCTGGTGAATGCATAACGAAAAGGAGTAGGACACAAGGAGGGTTAGATTTATAGAGACAGAGAGAGAGAGGTCGATTAGTGAGTGATGTTGTTTACAGAAGCCCTAAAATGTGGATCAATGCATACTAATGAAGGTGAATGGTACAGAGGAGTCTGACAGTCAAGCAGTAAAGTGTATGAAAAAATTTAATTTGATATCTTTACTGATCCTAACTATATTAGTGAGAGCATGTAACTTCTTGCAACTTTCCATCATTGTCTCCAGAGCATAGGAGCATCTCAGAAAGATGTGTTCATGAGGATGATTCTGGGAAAGAATGGGTTAACATATGAGGAGCATTTGGGAGCTTTGGGCCTGTATTCACTAGAATTTAGAAGAATGTGGGGGGATCTCATTGAAACCTATTGAATGTTGAAAGGAGTAGATAAGGTGGATGTGGAGAGGATGTTTCTTATGATGGGAATGTCCAGAACCAGAGGGCACAGACTCAAAATTGAGGGGGGGGGGACCCTTTAGAACAGAGGTAAGGAGAAATTTTTTAGGCTGAATTAATCTGCGGAATGCTCTGCCATAGATGGCTGTCGGGGACAAGACTGTGGGTATATTTAGTGAAAATTGATAGTTTCCTGATTGGTCAGGGCTTCAAAGGATATGGCGAGAAGGTAGGTGAATGGGGTTGAGTGGGATCTGAGATCAGCCAGAATGGAATGGCAGAGCAGATTTGGTGGGCTGAATGGCCCAATTCTGCTCCTATGTCTTATGGTCTTATGGTTCACTTACTTTGCAACATCTACACCCACACCACCTACCAGTTCTTGAGACATGTTCATCCTCCGAGAAGACTTCGCAGCCCCTGTGCGAATGAGACTTTCTCCCTTTGTCAACCACTGTCTGCAGAGCCACAAGGAAAAATTAGACTTTTCATTCCTTCAACCGTAGTTTCCAGCACTCTCCAAATTCCTGTGGAATGACTTTCATCACCTTCATCTCAGCCATAAAGAACCTCCTTCAGGCATGGCTTTAATAAACACTAGCCAGCTTCAATAACAGTTGCACTAAGTTAACATTCTGCATTTTCAGGAAAGCCAGCAACAGCTCACTTAGTTCTGGATGGTCACAAAATATCATGAAAGTATAACCCAAAATGGATCCAATTTAACAATGCTCAGGTTTTTCTGTGTAAGTAATTTATATTGTTGATAATTAAGTTCCCTATGTTTTAGTCACATGGTATATAAGTTAATAAGTTCCCAAAACACATGCACTTTAAAGATTTCTATACGGCACAACAGCTAAGAGTCATTACCACCTATTACCCCCTCCAAAAAGATGTATTTACAACTATTTGAAAACATTTCCCTCTGTTATAGCATGAAAGCACTTGCACAGACCGAGTTAGAATTTAGAAAAAAAATCTTGTACAATTAATATTTAACATTCGAAGAATACCAAGAAAGAATTTTGTCCACTGTATGTAAAGCACAATCTATCAGCCTTAGAAGAAGAAAGTGCAGTAAATGATAATTGCTTGAGATTCAATCGTAACTTAATGAAAGAATTTATTTCAGCATTACAGTACTGGCAAAAGTCTTCAGCGACAAGACCTTTGCGCAGTACTGTGGTAATTTTACGTATTGCATTTTAGTGCTGCACCCGAAAAAGTAATTTCATGACATACATGAGTGATAATGGACCTGATTCTGATATGTGGACTGAGAGTGGGAAGGGGGCAGGGAGAGAAGAATTCTGGCTGGGAAAAGGGGAAGGGAGAGTGGAAGGAGTGGGATGTATCAGAGAGACATTCTATAATGATCAATCAACCAAGTGTTTTGAATCAAATGACCTTGCCTGGTGTCTAAACCCATGCCACCCCCACCTCTGGCACTCCTTTTCTGTCACCTGTCCCATGCTCCTCCCGCGAGACTCCACCCTCACTATTCCCAACATACTTTGCTTCTGCCAGATTTACAAACTCACTCTCTGCTCCACTTTAACAAATACAGCACTGTCCAAAAGTCTTAGGTTTCTTAGCTCTATATATATATGTACACCTAAGATTTTTGCACAGTACTGTATAAAGGGTAGGAGCTAATAAATTAGTGAAAATTTTTAATTATTAATGTATATTATTTATTACTGATATTTTTCAGGGATTTAGATCCAAAGTCGTTTTTAGCATCATCTGTTAACTAGAACATTGACCAGTTACTTCAGGTTACTACAGGAGAAGGCAATTCAGCCCAGAAATTCCTGTGCAAACCAAAATGCCAATCCAAACAATCCCAACTGCCTGCATATGGTCTGTCCCTTCATATAGTGAAGCAGTTCATACCCAAATGCAGCAGGACCTGGACAATATCCAGGTTTGGGCTGACAAGTGGCAAATAACATTCGAGCCACGCAAGTGCCAGGCAATGTCCATCTCCAACAAGAGAGGCTCTAACCATCATCCCTTGACATATAGAAGGCTGTTCTTCTCTCTGGTCTGTTTGCTGAAGGGTTGTCCAATAGCGTGCACATGTTCCAAGAGCTAATGGTGAGCAGTGTCACCTTGCGTTTTGTTGTGTTTGTTCAACCGCTGAGATGGGATCCCCGCCAGATGAGGTAAACTGGCCAGGGTGTAATGAAGCAGGCAATGTTTAGGGCACCTTTTCTAGCCTCTTCCTCATACTACGGAGGTGAGCAGTGTGCTCCTAAAGAGGGCTGCTCAGTCGCCTAGTTAGACGCCGAGTTTCACTGCTGCTTCGGTCAGCGAAAAACGACCATTAGACCTGTAAACACAAAGTGCACTGCAGATGCTGTGGTCAAATAAACACGTACAAACACGTCCTGATGAAGGGTCTCGTCCCAAAACATTGACTGCTCCTTTCAACGGATGCTGCCTGACCTGCTGAGTTCACCCTGCTTGTTTGTACGTGGCCATTAGACCTGAGCTGCCTGTATGCAGGTCCATGACTACAGCTCTCAGTGTGTCCACACCTGCTGCTTTGTCACTCGCCTGCTGCCACAGGACTTCAAAGGTGCTGATGATGGTGTCGAGGCTAGTGTTTGATTTCGATTTAAGTGAGGGAGAGTTGCGCAGCATCAGCCTCACTCTCTCTTCCCAATTCCCATCTGGATCCAGTGGCAAGACAAGATACGAGACAGCTGGAAATGAGACTAGGTGCAGTGGATGACCAGGACGTCTTCTGTGTCTCGTCGTGTTCTACCTGTTCCACGACGCTTGCAGAGACCGCCTTCTTGACCGTTGGACCTTCCACTGGCGTCGTCCGCTCAATCCACTGGAGTCTGTCTTCACATGCTGGGATAGACAACTCCCTATCTCACCGAGGGTTTGAGACCCATCGGCTACCCTCACCTGGTTTAGCCGGCTTGTCGAAGCCGTCGCCTGGGGTGTGGCCACTGTCGCATGCAAACAGCTACGGGGAGCCACAGGTGAGAGCTGAGTGCCAGGTGGGGACCAAAGGTGGACAAACTGCCTGAAAAGGACGCGACTTGTTCCCCCACCAGAGGTGCTACCCTCCCTGACACCCCATACTCCCCCATCTTCCATAATGAGGGAGGAGAATCACAAGCCACCCTATAATTATATCTCAATGGAGCAGAAATTTACTGCCTTAGAACCACACATTACTATGGTATTCTATATTCTCACAGCAGCAAGGGGACAGACTAATAATTATACAGAGTTTGCAGCTTTAAAAATTGATACCAAGTTACCAACAAATGAATGGAGAGCTACCATAACTGGGTATGGGAAACGGCAAATACCTTTTCAGGACAATACCTTAGAGTGGAATATATTCCTGAGAGTTATGATTTACAATCCTTACCCGTCATGGAAGATGCAGAACCATCTTCTCTATGTCCTAATATAGAGAAATGTCCTTTAGCACAACACCTGAGCTCTCAGGAACATATTCTCAAATATGGTACTGTGATGGACCAGCAATGATAATACAGAAAGATGGATCTACTCAATTATTATCCTTGCTCTCGATTATAAAAAGATGCTTTTTTAAAATCAGAAACTTCATCTGAACCTCATGAGTTGTGAGCACTTCCTTTAGGGAATTATGTAGCTCTATTTTCAGGCTAAAACTTCTTGAACACAATAGAACCAGTCTTGATATGTTGGGAATGCAGAAGAAAAGGATCTTCCCATGTGGTAAATTACTGGATAGAGAACACACAGAGGTAAACTGCTTCCACATTTGTCCACGTGGAACAATATTTATGAATTATTTTTGACTTGATCATTAGTACAGGTATTACACATCCTGGGGCAGACTGCAGGCCTCTTACACAACTATGGTAATAAACTAGCTGATAAACAAGTAACCAACAAGTAAAACAAGCCTTTGAGATGGACCTTACTATGGTAAGGGAGGCCAGAGTTTTGGAACTAACTGAGCAAAACCTAAATAGTAACCAGAATGATGTTTTAAGAATTCTTCTATACTACTGAACCCAATTTCAAAGGATTTTGAACACGGTACAGGTACGAAGCTGATAGTGAAGGTAATGTTTCAGTATATGGCCCTAAAAAAGATAAGAAGCAAATACAGGTCCACAATCCCTTATCCGAAATTCTGAAATCCAAAAAGCTCCGAAAACCGAAGAGTTTTTCACCAACAGCTGACATCACTCAGGTGTGACGTGGCAGTACTAGCAGAGGCCGTCAGATGTCAGTTGTGGCTCAGCGCTCGTACTGGTTACACGTGCATTTGCTGTTCACTGATACAGTTGGCCCTCCTTATCAGCGAATTCGCATACACAAATTCAACCAACCGCGAATCGCGAAAACCCAGAAGTGCTCTTCCAACACTTGTTGTTCAAGCATGTACAGACTTTTTTTTCTTTTCATTATTCCCTAAACAATGCAGTATCACAACTATTTTACATAGCATTTACATTGTATTAGGTATTATAAGTAATCTAGAGATGATTTAAAGTATACGGGGGGATGTGCGTGGGTTATCGTGGATCGGGATCGAAAAAATCGGAAGTTCTCTTACTAAGTAAGTCGGAACAGGTATACACGCTATAATTTAGTGTCAGTTAGTTAAATGCTTGTCTTAGTATATAGTATATATTTTACATTTCTATGCATATAAAACGCTTAAGAACGTATGTTTCAGCGCCAGGCTTTGGAACGGAAGTTCCCGAGTTCGATCCAGTGACAGACCGATCCCGAGTGCGCTCTCCACCATGCCGGGTTGATGTGGAGGATCAAAAACCCAAAACCCCAAAACCCAATAACTAAACCACTGAGTTGCTTAGTAATAATTGTAGCTTTCATTGGGGCAGAGCCTTTCTCACTTTATCCTTTAAAATTGTTCCAATCGTTGACCGACGTAGCCTAATGCTTTTCCAATAAACGATAGCATTTCACCTCTTTCCGATCGCTTTATTGTTTCCACTTTATTTTCAATCGTGATTATTTTCGTGAACAGAAACACTGCGGATTCAGAGCTCCGCTGCCGGGTCCTAACGTCCACCACACTGAGACAGGTTAAATAAGGTCTTGGGTTCCGCTGGGTCCTAAGGTCCACCGCATTGAGACAGGTTGAATAAGGGACTTGAGCATCCGTGTTTTTTGGTATCCGCGAGGGGTCCCGGAACCAATCTCTCGTGGATAAGGAAGGCTGACTGTATTTTGTGTTCACTGTTGACTTTGTGTTTAATTTCACTGTGAAAATGTCAAAAAGAGCTGTAGATACCCCTATGGGTAACAATGAGAAAAAGAGAAGGAAGCATCTATCATTATCAATAACGCTAAAGGGGGGGGGGGGGCGTTGGGATGTGCCTGTTGCAAATAACACAATACCACAGAAAATTGAGTCAACAAAACATTATTGTGTACTTACATATCTATTTGGATGAAACATGCATTCCCATACCCAATGTATGGGAAAAGGAGAGAAGCAAGGATAACATGATCATGATCCTTGTCCCTCACTGTTCCAAAGTTGAAGATGAACCAAAGGAATAAGTAAGGAGGTGAGTACGAGGTAGTGTATATCAAAGCAGTTATACGAGAGATAACCCATGGTAATGCAGGTTAGGTATGGGAGTTAACAAAGTCTTAGGAATGGAGCCAACATACAAAAGAACAGTTCAAAAACAGTAATTCCAAATACTCTGTTGGAAAACTGCAAAAAATAAGATCTGTTACCAAATTTGAATGTGCCATTCCACCCAGAAACTGTATTCACCACTGTGGAAGCTAAATGTGCAACAGCTAGAAAGGTCTTAGCCATTGTTTTTGCTAGAGCATTAAGCCATAGGGCTTCGTATGAGCCTGCAAACAAAACTTGTGAAAGAAAAAGGTGCCCTGTTTGTCCTATTGTGTCAGTTCTATTACACTTATAATGTGTAAAGAAATATTCTTCTAATTTGACTGAGTTTCTTTAATAGCTCAATTTAATATCAGAGTATGTATACAATACACAACATGGAATCCTTATTCTACTTTGCAGATGTCCATGACACAGAGAAAAAAACAACCAAAAGAATGAATGACAGAACCCCAAAGCTCCGCTTCCCCCTCCCATGCACAAGCAGCAGCAGATGCATCAACTACCCCCTCCACAAACTTGCTCGGGCAAAAGCATCAACCCGCCCTGCCCCCCCACCACCCACCAAGCCAGCAATAGCAAAGCCCCCAGAGTCCAGTGCAAACTGCTGTCCTTCTTAACACTTCCACATCTCAGACAGGCTCTCTCTCTCACTGGCGAGGGGAAGAGAGATGTCTCTCCTGCCACAGCGAGAGGGAAGACAAACAGGTCGCTGTTTCGTCAACAGTGTCGCTTGTCCAAATTTTCTTCCAGCCATTGCTAATGAATATCAAGTCCTTTTAGAACATTTATTGTTGCATCCATCATAAATCACTCCTTAAAACTGGACTTGCGTTTCTATCTTAAGATAGGCAACATAAATTAAATCATTAAATTTCCTTTACAAAATTTAAAAAGTAAGTGATCCTGTGAAGGCAGTATGGCTGAACAACTTTTGTCATCAGAATGTTCTACCTTTCAAGTGAATCGGGAGATTATATCAATACTATTGAGAGAGTGAGTACTGTCAAGGCATGGCTGTACAGGCAATTTTACACTAATATTTCTTGTTAAACATCAAGAAAATTTTTAGGGCCAGATTGTTTTTTCTCTCTCTGCCTGTTGATGGGAACACCATGTGACTGAATTTACAGCAATAATTGAAGGCTTGTCAGTGTAGATAACATTGTCTATATGCGAAGTAATGTTATCTATATAACCCCAAAATTTAGCATTATCAATGGACTCAGCAGGAAGATTTGTTAGGGACTTATTTCCCCATTTTCCAACTTGTAGTCAAAACCTCTCTGAAATATATTTGAATTTGTAAGGACACCAGTAATTCTGAACTAATTTTCGGTGTAAGGTATTATTCATACTACAGCACAAACTATTCATGACTGTTTGAGTAAGGGCAGATATAAAATCTGGGTAGATACGTAAATCTATGGAACTAAAATCTCTAAAAATATTATTGGATTTATCAATTTTAGTGACCAGGGAGGGAAACATTTTCGCTTCATCTTATCTTTTGCTTTAACACATCATTCCATGTAAGAACCTGGATCAAGGGCTTCACCATAGCCATTTGAAATATAACCCAGAAATGCAGAAAATTGTTTTGTTACCTTGACATTTTATCAAATGGAATAGTGGCCATAATTGGAGATATGGAAATATTTAAAATCTTTGTAGTAAGTATCTTCATGTATTTATGGCTATAAAGGGAAAGTACAATATGAGATCTGTCAAATGGAGAAGTCTTCATTAAAAAAAGTTTTTCACAATATTTTAGTCTAATAGTTTCCATGTCATGATCCCATGAGTGGGGCCATTCAATGACATAACAATGTCTATACTTTGCATCATGTATAGAGGGGCCCATGTTAAGGGATTCTTCTATTAATTCACCTTCAATATCTGGGCTGGAACTTTTCAGTTTTGTTAGGGTGTTATTAATCATTTCTGCATGTGATTTTTTTCCCTTCTATGTTCTATGTTCAGTTCACCTGCAATGCGGTGGGAGTGAATGTTTTACGTGGACAGCAGTAATCACTTTGCCGGAGGCAAGGATTAAATGGTCCAGTGTGACATATGATCAAGAGGTTAAGGATGCTTAGTAATATTTAAATTAGAATCATCATTGCTTTAGGGCTGCCGGAGCCAGATGAAACAATTTCCGTAGTAAATGAGGCTTCATCTGCGAATAAGTAAGGCAGCACTGAACAATATTATTATAAGCACAAATATTAAAAGTAAAATACAGCAAAAGCCACATTTCTTCCTGAGTCTGAGTCTGTCTTACTCTGAAAACAACAACGTATTCTGTATGCATTGTCCCTGGGGAATGCATCTACGAGATCTTCCTCAAGTGAACGGGATCTTTTTCATTACTTTTCAGATCTAATTTGCTTACTGACCTAGGGCCTTAGTTCCCAGTGGAGCATAGGCCATCATGACCTCCTGTCTCCATCGTCCTCTAAAGCTGATTGTATGGTTGGAATTCATCAATGCTTCTGCAATCCATTGCATCCACTGTACAGGGGATTGGCTTATACAGCTTCACCAGAACCCTACTGGCCGGCCTTATCCATTTCCCCCTCTCACGACTCGGACGTAGGGTTGGTTTGAGAGGCTGTCAGATCTAAACTTGTGTTTTATCTTTACAATAAAATCCCGGGTGCCAGGGTCTGGGATGTTTCTGATCGCGTCCACGATTCCTTGAAGTGGGGAGGAGAACAGCCAGAGGTCGTGGTACATATTGATACCAACAACATAGGTAGGAAAAGGGAGGAGGTCCTGAAGACAGACTACAGGGAGTTAGGAAAGAAGTTGAGGTGAATAGAAATAAGCAGGACCTCAAAGGTAGTCATCTCGGGATTACTGCCTGTGCCACGTGACAGTGAGTATAGGAATAGAATGAGGTGGAGGATAAATGTGTGGCTGAGGGATTGGAGCAGGGGGCAGGGATTCAGATTTCTGGATCATTGGGACCTCTTCTTGAGCAGGTGTGACCTGTACAAAAATGACGGGTTGGATTTGAATCAGAGGCGACCAATATCCTGGCGGGAAGGTTTGGCAAGGCTATTGGGCAGAGTTTAAACTAGAATTGCTGGGGGGTTGGAACTGAACTGAAGTGATGGAGGAAAGGGAGGTTGGCTCTCAAATAGAGAAAGTTTGGAGACAGTGCGAGAGGGAGGATAGGCAGGTGATAGAGAAGGGACGTGCTCAGACCAATGGTTTGAAATTTGTCTATTTTAATGTGAGGAGTATGATGAACAAAGCGGATGAGCTTAGAGCATGGATCATCACTTGGAGCTATGATGTTGTGGCCATTACAGAGACTTGGATGGTGCAGGGGCAGAAATGGTTACTTCAAGTGCCAGGCGTTAGATGTTTCAGAAAGGATAGGGAGGGAGGCAAAAGAGGTGGGGGCATGGCACTGTTGATCAGAGATAGTGTCACAGCTACAGAAAAGGAAGAAGTCATGGAGGGGTTGTCTACGAAGTCTCTGTGGGTGGAAGTTAGGGATAGGAAGGGGTCAATAACTCTACTGGATGTTTTTTATAGACCACCCGATAGTAACAGGGAGATCGAGGAGCAGATAGGGAGACAGATTCTGGAAAGGAGTAATAATTACAGGATTGTTGTGGTGGGAGATTTTAATTTCTGAAATATTGATTGGCATCTCCCTAGAGTGAGCGTTTTAGATGGGGTAAAGTTGCATTTCAGAATTCAGAATTTTTCGGATTTCAGAATCCCTCCTTATTGGTTCCGGGACCCCTCGCAGATACCAAAAAACCACATATGCTCAAGTCCCTTATTTAACCTGGCTCAGTGCGGGTGGACTTTAGGACCCGGCGGAGCTCCAGACCTACACACATCCTCCCGTAAGCTTTAAATCATCTCTAGATTACTTATAATACCTAATACAATGTAAATGCTATGTAAATGGTTGTTATTTTGTATTGTTTAGGGAATCATGACAAGAAAAATAATTTATTTCCAATAAAAAAATTCAATAAAACATAAAAGTATACACCTTCAAACGAACCAAATCAAACACATGGTAAATGACTTATTGGAATAAACGCAGAACATCACTGTCATTATAAAACTTCATTAACTTGTCTTTCTGTTTCTTTAAATCATATACAGTGGTAGTTCTGACACCACATTCTTCAGTAAGATGCCGCACAGACACACCACGATCAAGCTTCTTGGATCCTAGACTTCCTGACTGGGAGACCTCAATCTCCAACACCATCACACTGAGCACGGGGGCACCCAGGGCTGTGTGCTCAGTCCACTGCTGTTCACTCTGCTGACCCACGACTGTGCTGCAACACACAGCTCGAACCACATCATCAAGTTCACCGATAACACGACCGTGGTGGATCTCATCAGCAAGAACGATGAGTCAGCATACAGAGAGGAGGTGCAGCGGCTAATGGACTGGTGCAGAGCCAACAACCTACCTTTGAATGTGAACAAAACAAAAGAAATGGTTGTTGACTTTAGGAGGGCATGGAGTGACCACACTCCACTGAACATCGATGACTCCTCGGTAGAGATCGTTAAGAGCACCAAATTTCTTGGTGTTCACCCGGCAGAGAATCTCACCTGGTCCCTCAAAACCAGCTCCATAGGAATGAAAGCCCAGCAGCATCTCTACTTTCTGCGAAGGCTGAGGAAAGTCCATCTCCCACCCCACCATCCTCACCACATTCTATAGGGGTTGTATTGAGAGCATCCTGAGCAGCTGCATCACTGCCTGGTTCGGGAATTGCACCGTATCGGATCGCAAGACCCTGCAGTGGATAGTGAGGTCAGCTGACAAGACCATCCGAGTCTCTCTTCCCACCATTATGGACATTTACACTACACGCCGCATCTGCAAAGCAAACAGCATTATGAAGGACCCCACGCACCCCTCATACAAACTCTTCTCCCTCCTGCCGTCTGGGAAAAGGAACCGAAGCATTCAGACTATGTAACAATTTCTTCCCCCAAGCCATCAGACTCCTCAGTACCCAGCGTTTGGACTGACACCAACTTACTGCCCTCCACTGTGCCTATTGTCTTGTTTATTATTTATTGTAATGCCTGCACTGTTTTGTGCACTTTATGCAGTCCTGTGTTGGTCTGTAGCCTAGTGTAGTTTTTGTGTTGTTTTACATAGTTCAGTGTAGTTTTTGTATTGTTCATGTAGCACCATGGTCCTGAAAAACATTGTCTCATTTTTACTGTGTACTGTACCAGCAGTTATGGTTGAAATGACAATAAAAAGTGACTTGACTTGCATATTTACTTTTTAACATAGGTAACTTTATATATATATATATATGTTTTAAGAATAAGTGGATTTAAACATGTATCACTGTAAATAAATGAACTGTAGTTTAAAGTACTTTGTTAGATGGAAGTATTGTCTCCTTGGCCATCATCATAGCTTGTCACACCAGATAGCCAGCCACTCTAGTGTTGTTTAGTTGAGGTCGAGCAGCTCAGTGTCAGCTTAATCAGGTGAGATTGGGCAGTTGTGCAGAACATGTTCAACGTTCTGCCCCCTTCCGCCCACTCACAGGATTTGCTGATCTTTAAACCCCACTTCACCATATTGTCTCCCGTCCTACAAACTCCCACTCTCGCTCTGTTGAGGGTGAACCACTTCCATCTGTCGAGCAGTGCCCCATCTGACAATGTTTCTGTGGGGTCTTGCACTGTAATGTGTGGTGGGGTTCTGGCTTCTGCTTGTTGCCAGACGTTAAACCTGTATGTTTGGGAGGATGTTCCGTGTGGTAGTTCCTCCACTGTAGCAAAGCTTTTCCTCAATTTCAGGCGTTTGGAAACGGACACATGATGATGTAGTGGGTGCCGTGGATCTGAGCTCTGCTTAACTTTTTCAATTTTTGTTGTAGTGTGTTTTCGGATCTCTGGGGGAGCAATGCCTGCAAGTCTGTAAATGATGTTCGTAGGTGTGGGGCGCAGTGTGCCCGTGATTATTTGGCAGGCTTTGTTAAGCAATGGGTCTATTTTCTTCTCATGGGCTGATCTGCCCCACACAAGTGCTCAGTATTCTGCAGGTGTATAGCAGAGTGCTAGGGCAGTTGATCTAAGTGTGTGAGCATTAGCTCCCCATTTTGTGCCTGCTAATTTTTTCAAGAGAGAATTGTGAGAGCCAACTTTCCCTTGGAGTTTTTGGATGTGGGTGGCAAATGAGAGCATCCTATCCAGTGTCACGCCCAGGTAAATTGGAGTTGGATAGTGTTCGAGATTCTTCCCACACCAGAAGATCTTGAGTTTCCGATTCCTCAGGTGGAATGCACACACCTGAGTTTTTGATGGATTTGGGTTCAGAGACGATTTTTCATAATACTGCTTCATTGCTTCAAGGACTGCTGTAAGTCGTACTACAACTTCTTGGAAGGAGTTAGCTTGTGTTGCTATGCATAGGTCGTCTGCATAGATAAACCTACGTGTGTTAGGAAAGGTTGGTTGGTCGTTTGTGTAAGCATTAAATAGTAGAAGTATTGGCAGCTAAACGCACCATGGAGAATAAACAGGGAAGTAAACTGGTCACTGAAGATTGGGTGGTTTCTGAATAATCTTCCTTTAGTGAGAGTACTTGTGGCTATTTATGTCCGATAAGGCTTGAAGTCTTTGAGTTTAGAACTTCGTGTTCAGCAAACCCAATACCATCACAAGGGAAAACCTCAGACCATCTACTCTATCAATGCCTTCCACAATTTTACATATATCTTTTGGGTTGCCCCTCAGGGTCCAACACTCCACTGGAAACAGTCCAAGTCTGAACAAGCTCTCTCTATAGCTGAGACTCTCTGATTCAGGCAACATCCTGGCGGAACTCTTCTGCATCCTTTCTGAAATCTCCGCATCCTTCCTGCCTAGATTTTATATGATTCCTCTCTCTTTTTCGTCTAAATTTGCAACATTCTCTCTAATTCAGGCAATATAGGAACATGCTGGTCCTAAATTTGGACCAGCTGGCCTTTAAAGGACTCCCACGTGTCAGATGTGGACTTATCCAGCAGCAGCCACCTCCATCTCCAGTTCTTGCCTAATACTGTTGTAATTATCTTTTTCCCAATTTAACTCTTTCACCTGAAGCCCAGTCGTATCCTTATCCATGACTATCTGAAAACTTGTGGAGTTACGATCACTGTTCCAAAAATACTGAATTGTTTCAGGAAGCTTACATAACTTTAAATTAGTTAACATAGAATTAAAGTTAAAGAAACAGAAGGGAGCAGGACCTGGGCAAGTTTTCATGCATATTTATATCTTCCACTGTCATTCAAACTAAATGTTCACAGTTCTCTGTTCACCAAAAAGCAAGCTGAGAACTTTGCAGGAGTGTTGATGAAAGAAAAGCATGGACAACAAAAACAACTCAGCAAAATAAAATGTATCTTCTAAAATAGCAATGTACTTAAAGAGTATCTTTCTTATACCAGAAATTGCTCACTATCTGGTCATGTTGCTCAGTACGTGGACTTTGCAAACAGGACAACACATCTGAGTAGAGAAACAAGACACTCTAAAGAGTGCGGCCTTGCCCGAGCTGCCTTCTTGAAATGAGTCATTAAAAAGGAAGCTACCACTGGTGGCAATTTGATTACAGGTCACAAGGATACATTTTTTTTGTGTGACTTGCTCTTCTTGGCAAATTGGAGACCATGATCACAAGTACTGTACTTTGTTAGTATCTGTGATCTCAAAGACCAAGGAAGTCTAACATCTCTCCTGTCAAACTGATTCAGCTAATGCATTGTTTTAAGCAAATACTGCAAAAACCTGGCACGTAACAAAGAGAAGAAATCCCACCCTTACCAAGCTTCCTGACGTCACAAAGAGTTCACAGACTCAGTTCACCAGTTCTCTATGTATTTTTGAATCCAGTGAAGTATTCACTGAACGTGTGAACTTCTACAGATGTGCGTTAGAGAGTATATTGACTGACTGCTTCACAGGCTGAGAACACCAGTGCTCTTGAATGAAAATCCTACAAAAAGTAATGGATATGGCCCAGCCCATCACAGATAAAGCCCTTCCCACCACTGAACACATCTCCATGGAGCATTATCGCAGGAAAGCAGCATCTATTGTCAGGTACCCCCACCACCCACGTCATGTTCTCTTCTCATTGCTGCCATCAGGAAGAAGGTACAGGAGCTTCAGGACTCACTCCACCAGGGTCAGGAACAGTTATTACCCTTCAACCATCAGGCTCTCGAACCAAAGGGGATAACTTCATCAACTTCACTGAACTATTCCCACAACCAGTGGGCTCACTTTTAAGGACTCTTCATCTAATCTTCATCATATTTATTGCTTTTTTATTTAATTTTTATTAGTATTATTAATATTTCTTTTTTTCTTTTTTATTTACACAGTTTGTTGTAATTTGCTCACTGGTTGTCTGCCCTTTTGGGTACGATTTTTCAATGATTCTATTTTGGCTATTAGATTTGCTGAGTATGCCCGCAAGAAAATGAATCTGTGGGTTGTATGTGCTGACATATATGTACTTTGATAATAAATCTACTTTGAACTTTGAAGTATTGCACAAGGAATTTTTTTCCCACATATACCCACTCTCATCGGTTCAAACATGATTTCAATGCTGGAGCTATTTCCGTCTAGACAATGCTCTTATACTTCGGTCTGCGTCAAACATTGCTTATGTCTTATCCAAATCAGAGGTCCCACTGCTAACTGAATATCGCCAGTCTTGTGTTGCCACCTTTCATCTATGATGACCTGAAGTTAGGTGTGCTCAAATTCAATACAGTCAGTAAGATAAGCAGATGTGCATTCCATAAGAGAAAAAAAAATAGCGCCAGAGATGAATGAACACTGAACTAACCCAGAGCAGTAAAAACTTTGTAAACTTTGACTTTTTCCAGACTCTGGTTGTTATGGTAACTGTTTTCTCTACTACCTTTGTGTGCAAGCGCAATCTGAATTTCAGATAAGGGCCTATTTCGGTGTGGTCAGACAGCTGACTTCCTTTTTACTACAGTCACAATGCAAAGGGTAGGTGGCTGTGTAGAACTTGGGGTCTTATCAGTGTTAAACAGCTTGTTTTAGATCTAAAAGCTACAGCTGGCACCTGGGAATGTTTAGTTTTTTTAAAAAAATCTACTTTAAAGTTCAAGAATAATAGGAAATGACAGAAACTTCCAGAGCAAAACATCTGTCCCATTTTTTTTCATGAGAGAAAAAAATGAAACCAGGATTGGAGTCCCCCATCCTATCACAGTGAATCATTATTTATGCAAAGGTCAGGTAAATAAACGTAATTGGCTGCCCTAAATATGTGAGTGGGTGGAATAATGCAAAGGAAGATACAACATAGAAGACAAAAATTGTGCTGTGCCAGGACAGAAAGATGTCTTCATAGATTTAAAACTCAACGTTCTCAAATACTGACAACAGCCATTAGCAAATCAAAGGTGAATTAAAAGTCATTGTCAAGACAGAATAAAGTAAACAGGAGTTGTTAGTTTTGAACTTTATATTACCTTGGTTAATCCAGATCTTGAATACGTGTATCTATCTATTCCAGTCACTTTTGCCAGTGACGCAAGGCAAAATTCAAAGCCTAAGTAGCAGAAGTTCAAAGAAATGCCACAGGCAAATCCTCCACTTCAAAAGATTGAATACAAAAACAGAAATGTGGATTTTTCAATGATGACAGAGGAAGACTGAACAGTTTGGTCATTGAACTGTACAAGATGGGAAACAATATAGGAATTAATAGATTTGGTAAATAGTTTCAGCCTGAACCTGAAATGCAGGACCAAGGGAACACACACTAGGTTTCACTGGTACTAAAGAAAACTAGGGCCTTCTTCCACAAGGCAAAATCATTCAATGCAGTTGAGAGTCCATGGTCTTCAGAAGCAGTATCAGATAATGGAGTAGAAATTGGAGACGACATTTTGAATTTTGCTGTCAGCAGCACATGAAAAGAACCCCACCAGCCATTCTGATGGTCGACAGTGCTACTGGTTTCCTGACCCTAACACCACCTCTTCCCAATCAAATTCTATTTGGCATATTCCTTTCTCCTCCCCCTTATTTTGGTTATGATTTGACACTCACAATCCAGGGCAAGGTGGAAAGTTTGACTGAGTTTAGTTAAATAAGCAGTAGCAATGTTGCATCTATAATTACATAATGCCTATAGAGAGTGAATCTCTGCCTTGTGGTTCCTGAAAATTGTAGGACAAGTTAAATGGAAATAAACAAAGAATGTTTTTGCTGTTGTTGTTCAGCTAATGCTCCTCTTCCAAGGAACACACACAAAATGTTGGTGGAACTCAGCAGGTCAGGCAGCACCGTTGGAGGGAGATAAACAGTCGATGTTTCGGCTGAAAGCCTTCATCTAGACATGAAGGACAGAAGCCAGAATGATAATGTGGAGGGAGGGGAAGGAGTACAGGTGACAAGTGGGACAAGGTGAGGGAGAAAGTAGGAAGGTTCATGACGGAATGAACCCACTGCTTCAGGTTCAATGGAAGGAAGAGAAATCAATGTGCCTCGGCTTCTTAATTCCTTTCCTAATCTATCCTGGCAGACATGCTTGGTTCAGGGATTGGTCTTTCAATATTTGATAAATGCATCAGAATTCATATGGGTGAATCATAAGGGATAGCTTGATATCAGCGGGCAGTAGCTGTCTCTGAGTGGGTTTTGTGCTTTGTCATTTCCCTACTCTTATTAAATCTGCTAATGCATTTAAATTTCTAATCCATTCCTTCCCTTAAAGGAAAGTTTCTCCCTGCCTTGAGTGTGAATCAAGCCAAAGCTCCCAAATACTTCTTAGCCTTGTCTTAAATTTTCATTCATTCGTCCAAAAGCTTCCACACCATCACAATGACAATTATATTCAAGCACTAATTAACTCCAGAATAAACATTCAACTAGCTCTTCTAACTTATTGAACAAATTATCATCTATGAAAGTAAACAAAAAATGAATGGTAGATATGAAAGTTATGACAGGAATGCTGAGAATAAGAGTGGGCTGGAGCCATAGGGTAGCTGAGTCAAACAGCACAGAAACTGATTGGTTAGCCCTTCGTGTTCATGTCAGCTGGCTAGCAACCATCAGTACTAATCCCATTTACCAACTCATGGCCTATGGTCTTCTATTGCTTGGCAAATCAAATGCTCATCTAGATACTTCTAAAATATTGTAAGAGTCTTTGCCTCCACAGTTTCCTCAGGCAATTTGTTCCAGATCCATCAAGATTAAAGAGGCAGTGGAGAATGATTAAGATTTGTCAACAAATTATTCATTTAAAGGACTTGTGATTTCAATGTTTTTTTCTATCTGTCTGGGCCCTACTTTTATTCACTGCTTTTTCTTTTCTTAAAGACTGTTGAAAAGCAACTTTACTAAGTTCTCAGAAATGCAAAACAATAACCTTTTCTGCTGCTAGCAATTTGCTTGGTTGAAGACACTGGTTGCAGTAGCTGTGACTCCAGCCCACAAACAATTTTCTCTGAAGAGAAAAATGTTCTCATCTCACATTCTCTTTGAAGATTATTAATCACACACGTAAACTCTCGATCTGTTCGCAATTCACATTACATAATCTAATTGCATTGATGTTGTAAGTTTCTTCCAAAGTTTTCAAGGGCTTGCTTCTGGAACAAAAACAAAAACTGCAAAAGTGACTCAGCAGATCAGACACATCAATAGAAAGAGAAAAATTATTGTTCAGATTGAAGACAATTCTAACCACCTAAAACATTAACACTATTTTTCTTTCCACAGGAGCTGTCAGACCCTCTGATTTCTTTCCAGTATTTTCACTTCTAATTCAGATTCCAGCATCTTTTGAGCAAATGGAATCAAGTTTCATTTCATTTCACGGGTAAAAACCTCCTCACCATTGACCACATCTATTATTTCCTCTTCAGTAATGGGTGCATCTAATACTAAACATTCATCAACTGGTAATTCCAGAAAATTTAGTTTCCTTAAAAATTCATTCATTATAGTATTATCATCAGGAAATTCTGATTGATATAAATTAGTGTAAAATTCTTGAAAAGATTTGTTAATTTCATCATGATTAACTGTCAAGACACTATCCCATCTACGAACTTTATTAATCTCACGTTTCGCCAAAGCTGCTTTCAATTGATTAGCCAACAATTTATTCGATTTATCACCATGTATATAGAATTGACTCCTGGATTTAAGTAATTGGTTTTCAATCGGCGAAGTTAATAACAAACTATGTTGCATCTGAAGTTCAACTCTCTCTTTATAAAGCTCCAAATTGGGAGCAATAGAATATTTTTTATCAATATCTTTAATCTTATCAGCCAACGCACATATCTCATTATTAATTTGTTTTTTCAATCCAGCGGAATATGAAATAATTTGTCCACAGATATATGCTTTAAAGGTATCCCACAATATCCCACTGGAAATTTTTTCGGTTGAATTAGATGAAAAGAAAAATGCTATCTTTTCTTTAATAAAATTAACAAAGTTTAAATCCTGAAACAAAATAGAGTTGAACCATTGTCTAGTACTAGAAGTTACATCACTAAATTTAATTGATAATTTCAGAGGCGCATGGTCGGAAATGGCAATTGAATCATGGTTATTGTCCATCCTATTGGGGGAATTCCTCATTGATTCTATTGTGGTTCTTGTATTTACTACAAATGCCTGCAAGGCTTTGAACTTTGAATTTTTTGAACTTTGATCTTGATCAGGATTTTTGCCCATTATCACGAAAGGAGGTTTTTGTATGTTTCAGAAATCATCATTAAGGTTCTACACTGAAAATATTCAACCAATTAATATCATTGTGTACAGATGAGAAGCTGCTTTTTGTTACAGCTAGTTTAGGTTTAATATTTTTCTCACATCTCTTCAAGCATATTCCAAACAAGGTGCCAAAATATTAAGAAAAGATTGACTCCTTCTTCTAGATTTTCCTATTATAATTTGTCATTTATTTTGTGAATATATTTCCAATTTTGTCCATTTTTTAGTCTCCAAAGAATGGGATCCTCATAGTTCTGCATCTGACCATAGTGCAATATCTCTGTCTAATTTATTCTTCACAACGCTTTAAAATTGCTGCAGGCCTTATCTTCCTAGATTTTTTTTTGCTTATTACAACTTTGTCATTTAAAATCCAAGCATATACTTTAATCATACTGAGGAAATTCAGGGACAGCTCTTTTTTAAATTTGCCTGCAATTGTCTATCTTGATTTTCAATTAGTAAACCTGTACTACCCCTTCCCCATCTACCTTTCATCTAAAGAATGTATGGTTTTGAATAATCCGGGAGAAAATATAAGTGTCATGAAAGTGATTGTATTAAAGTAAAGTTGGAGTAAAGTTTTAAAAAAATATCTCTGCCTGTGTGAATCAGTTAGTTCTCCACTCCAAACAAATTCAGCATATTATTGTTTCAGGGCACACAATTTGTTTCATTCAAATTCATGGGAAATGGCTGAGCTACAACAATAGTTTTATGTTTGTTAAACTTCTTTTAAAATAAATCGAAGAATTATAGTTGTACTGTATGTGCAGTCTATATGACTGTAACCACAGTCTGTGGTGATATGTACAGAATACTGCAGCATTTGAAATGAACTGGACAGTAACTATGAAGCATTTGAATTGCAATGCAGCTTAAGTATGTTTCTACTTTTAAATGTTGCCTTTTAAGATTTTAAAACAGCCAAAACCAGAAATAATAATTTATGCTGTTCGATTTGATCCGAGGTCCTCAGGAAATAACTTCTTATTTCAGAATCAAAATCAGAATCAGGGTTTATTCTCACTGGTATGTGTCATGAAATTTGTTGTAGCAGCAGCAGTTCAATGCAATACGTAGTATAGAAGCAGAAGAAAAAATAGAAAATAAATCAATTACTGTATACGCATTTTAAGTACATTAAATATCATGCAAAAACAGAAACAATATATATTTAAAAGTGAGGTAGTGTTCACAGGTTCAATGTCCATTTAGGAGTCGGATGGCAGAGGGGAAGAAGTTGTTCCTGAATCGCTGAGTGTGTGCCTTCAGGCTTCTGTACCTCCTACCTGTTGGTAACGGTGAGAAAAGGGCATGCTCTGAGGGCTGGAGGTCTTTAATAATGGACACTGCCTTTCTGAAACACTGCTCCTTGAAGATGTCCTGGGTACTTTGTAGGCTAGTACCCAAAAGGGAGCTGACTCGATTTACAACTTTCTGCAGCTTCTTTCAGTCCTGTGCAGTAACCCTCCACACCAGACAGTGATGCAACCTGTCAGAATGCTCTCCACTGTACAACTATAGAAGTTTTTGAGTGGATTTGTTGACATGCCAAATCACTTGAAACTCCTAATGAAGTATAGCTGTTGTCTTGCCTTCCTTATAACAACATTGATATGTTGGGACCAGGTTAGATTCTCAGAGATCTTGACACCCAGGAACTTGAAATTGCTCACTCTCTCCACTTCTGATCCGTCTCTGAGGATTGGTATGTGCTCCTTCATCTTACCCTTCCTGAAATCCACATCAGCTCTTTCGTCTTACTGACATTGAGTGCAAGGTTGTTTCTGTGACACCACTCCAGTCATTGGTATATCTTGTTACTGTATGCCCTCTCGTCACCATCTGTGATTTTACCAACAATAATTGTATCATCAGAAAATTTATAGATGGTACTTGAGCTATGCCGAGCCACACAGTCATGGGTATAGAGACAGTAGAGCAGTGGGCTGAGCACACACCCCTGAGGTACATCAGTGTTGATCGTCAGCATTCAATATTCATTGAGCTGATGAATTTAAAAATAACAGCCCTACAAATAATGCAGTATGAGAAAATTAAGACTTTATTTAAAATTGATTTTCAGTTATTAACTACTTCTGAAATTCTCAATTTTTCTTTGAAATAGTTAGTTTTTGCTTCCTAATGTTGGAAACATTTCTGATAGAGTTATATCTGGCACTTGGCATCAAACAATGCATGCAAACTGGCAATGAACTGAGTAAGAGTGATGTATTGATTTAAAAACACTAAGTAGTGATGTGTTATGACATTCATTTTAACAACATTATGTATGGTACATCAGATGCATCATGTGTATCAACATAACCTCAGTTAATATGCAGACGACCTTCCAAAACTCTGTTACGAAATTGAACTCTGCCTACTATTATAATAGTACAAAAGAACATTTTTTTCTAAAGGAAAACTGATGTTCACCTCTTGCAAGATAATATTTTTTGTTAGTACTTTTGATTCTGTGCTCAAGTTGCAAAAAAGAAAACTAATTGGCTGCTGCTTATTTATCTATCACTTTCGGAAAGGTATCAGTAGTATGCATTACCCTAAACAGTTCCTAACTTAACTTCTCGCATTTTAGTGCATTTTTGCTTTCATTCAAGATTTCCAATATTTATTGTATTAAGCTTCCATTAGTCTTACATCCAGGCAAAACATTTCAGCATGGACTAAATGGGCCAAAAGGCTTGTTTCTCTGCTGTAATACTCGATTTCAAAAATGTGTCGTTCTGTATCTATGTCAATGCCATTCCATAAAACTGATCCATCTATGATAATTTTGAGACACATTTTATTTCTCATCATAACAAGAACATATAATGTTCCAAGGCTTGGGTGTGGAATGTATGCCTTGTTGCAGGTGGTATGCTGTGTTGAACAATCATGAAAGCAGAGCAGATCATAAATTTTCACAGCTAATAAAAGTATTTTTAACAATCAAATTTCAGACAATTTTAGCTAAGTATTTAAAACTGAATGCTGCATGTGTGTGTTCTTCATTTTCAAGCTTCAAAATTATTGTACATCAAAATTATATTGGTTTGGGAAAGTATATCTGAATGTCTCATTTCTTGTTTGTGTTGAAACCCATTACCTTCAAGGGAAAGAGCCACTCAGCAGTATCAAAAGACTCGGGAAGTATTACCACAATGACAAATTGTACCAGTTAACAATAGGAAAGGGCTTTAAAAGTAGAAAAATAGGATAGAGTACAGAGGAAAGCTGCTAACTCAAAAGTAATCGCTACCTTGTTTTATGTATCTACCAATACAGGTAGATAGAAACTAATTAAAATACCAGTCACTAATATTGGAAGCTTCAGCAAATTTAACAATTAAATATTAATGGAGAAATGGCAATTCAGCTTTGGTCAAAAGCAAGTCAAAATTCCCAGTAACAGTTGTTTTGGATGATTTAAATTCCATCTGCAGACTGTCTCAGACATTGATTATAATCTACCCATTTCAGATAGTATATCCCAGTGCAGCTGCTGCCCGTAAAAAAGTAAATGAATAATGCTCTGAACTGGATTGTGAGACTGCCATACATTTTTAATAACAAAGAGTTTCTAACATAAATTAAGCGATCTATTTAATGCAAAAATAAAATATTCAACTGCATCCAATGTATGAGTTGAAACACTTGCATGAAATGTGTCATTTAAACATAATGGTGAATGAAAGCCTGCTTAATACATTTCTTCCACTGGAACATCAGCTTTTGCTCTGCTAATAAAGTACAAGCATTTTTTTTTCCAATTTGACATTTGCCTGCACTAGACATACACTGCGAGACACATCTGGTATTGCAGCTTACTCAGTGTAACTAGAATTAGGAGAAATAACCTCTTAAAACATTGCCAACAAGAGGTCATATGCTCTGCCTTCTTCCCCAACATCCACCATGCCATTTTGAGCATTATATTTAATTCAATCTCTTCCCTATTTACAATGGACTTCCCCTTTGAAATTATAGTTCTTCTTGCTTTGCAAACAAATTAATTAAAAAATTAAAATTCACCCACCCAAGAAATTTTTTTTTTGCTTTTTTGATTATTTTCTTAAGCTTTCTTTCAATAACAGAGGATAGTGAATCTGTGGACTTCATTGCCTCAGGTGGCTGCAGAGGCCATGTCATTGAGTATATTTGAGGCAAAGGCTGATAGGTTCTTGATTCGTCAGGGTGTCAAAGGTTACCAAGAGAAGGATGGAGAATAAGCTTGAGAAACAGCCATGATGGAATGGTGGAGCAGGTTCGAAAGGCTGAATGACCTAATTCTGCTCCTATATCTTATGTCTTGCATTGTTACTAGAATGGTAAAGTTTTCTTCACGTGCTGAGAATAGGCTTATGCACTGGCCAGATCTCCTGGGCCAGCTTTCGCAGGCTTTTCCCTGCAGTTATGGCCACAGGAAATACCTCACCAACTTTGCCAAAAGCCTGCTGAGATCAGCGTCCCATCACACTGGTGAAACCTGCATAAAACCAGTATCGTCGGTGTCCCATGTCTGGTCTTCAAACATCCTGATGTTCATCTGCGTTGATCTTGTTGCTTGTGTATGAAGCTCATAGGATCAAGTAAAATCATTTGTAGCATTTGAGCATTGCAAAAATTCATTGATGAGTTACAATTGGAGCTTCAAAGTGACAAGCTTCTGAAATTTGATTTAATTGGTGGCTTTTATTCCAGCAGAAACTGTCATGACAAGCAAGAAGCATGTATTCATGAGTTCTTAAGAAAATAAATGCACTTTTGATATAGCTAAGGAATATCACAGAAAGTAGCTCCAACTGACTGGGTCACAATGGCATTACGTGTTTCTTCCTATTCCCTATTTAACAAAGTCTACTTGTGCCTGTCCAATTAGACCAGTGCTGAAGAATGATGAGCAGAGTGTTTTAATGCCATGTGAACGTCTTAAAATATCCAGTTCTAAATGAAGTTAAGTTGATTTAGAAGATAGTACGTCTGAAGCAAAACTATGCATTCATATATACTGTATGTAAGCAATATGCAGCAGATCTCGTGATGGATAGTATTTGAAATATGAGAACAGTACCTAGGCACAAAGGGAATTAACTCTTGTGTGTCAACAGCACTAAGTGACTCAAGAGGTTAGATCATAACCCATAAAGTATAACTAATATCTGATCTATTGGACTAAAGTATTTTTATTTCAATACTTACCCACTGTTTACAATACCAACAAGCTTCAAAAAATGTATTGTTTCATAATGAACCACTTATGGTTGAAAGAGAACATGAAAGTGTTATGGCAGCAAACCGCAGATTCTAAAAGGGCACCAGAAAAAATGTTAAGAGACAGGAACTGATTTTTTAAATTTTGCCAAGATTCAAATCCTCTGTCAAGTGAAAGCTATTCCCTTTCAAATGGAAATCACCCACCCATTCTGCAACTTTTATTATTTACTCAAGTAAAGCACAGGTTTTTGTGATTTTGAAGGGAAAAGCCTTTCTACTGCCCAGTTTCCCTCTACCTCTTGTTGGGACGGAAAGCTATCCCATTTGAAAGAATATCCTTCATACAACAATATCACCATCCCAGGAATTAATGTGGCAAATCTGTGCTCCACTCGTAATACAGTAAGTATATCATTTCCTGGAGAAGGTGGACACTCCACTTAACACTCCAAGTGTGATTTCACCCAATCTCTGAATAATAGCATATCTTGGCTCCTGTACTCAAACTTCTTACAATGAGGGCCAACAAAACATATGATTTCTTATCTGCTAGGTATGTGTGTTTGCTTTCAATGTCTTGTACAGAACACCTTGATCCTATTGTACATCAACATGTCCCAGTTGAACATTACTTCAATAACACTCTGTCTTTTCCTACTGAAGTGAATACCTTCACATTTATTGTGTTATATTGTATCTGCCATGTAATTGTCCATTCACTCAACTTGTCCAAATTGCCTTGAAGCTTCCTTGCCTCCTCCTCACAACCCACAGTTTCATCTTGTGAAGAAAATTAGAAATATAACCTTTGACTCCTGCATCTAAATCATTGATACACATTGCAAATGTCTAGGGCATAAGGACTAATCCCTGTTTCCCCACTAGTCACTGCCTGTCACCCTGATAAAGACATATTATTACCTCTCTGTTACCTGTCTGTTAACCAGCTTTCAATGCAGGCCAAGATATTCTCCCATCCCGCCATGAATTCCATGTGCTTTAATTTTGCAAATTAACCTTGTCTGTAGATTTTTATCAAATGCTTTCTGAAAAATGAAATGCACTATATCCTTTGGTTCTGCCTTATCTATTGTAAAGATTATATTCATAAAAAAAACTCCAGTAGATTTTTCCAATCAACTTCCCAGCTCTTTACTTCAGCCTACACCCTCTCCCGGCTTCACCTATCACCTACACTTTGTATTTCTTCCTTCCCTCCCCCGACCTCTTGCTCTGATTTCTCATCCTTTTTCCAGTCCTGATGAAGGGTCTTGGCACAAAATGTTGACTGTTTACTCTTTTCCATTCATGTTACCTGACTTGCTGAGTTCCTCCAGCATTTTGGGTGTTTTGGTTGGATTTTCAGCATCTGGCGATTTCCTCGTGTTTGTGCCCCAATAGATTTGTTGAACATGATGTCCCTATCGTTGATTCATGCTGACTTTGTTGTGTATGCTGCTGATCTCTTTATTAAGTTGCTAACTAGGAAATTAATGAGCCCAGACCTCTAAACATTCTGAGTCTCCTAAGTAGATTAAAAGCCTCTAAAACTGTGTGATCTGAGTAGTTGAGATAAAATAGTGAGTGACCTGATATACAGGTCAAAGATCCTGCATAAGTGCAGTCACTCTGTATTCTCAGTCGCAACACATAGAACTCCTCATATCCTTTTCACACAGCTTATTATCAGCTGAAACAGGAAGATTTATGTAAAATATATGACTTTGTCACTGCTAATGAATGTGCTAAAGTGCACAGTAAAAGAGGTTGTAGAAATGGTATATCTACATAGTAACCTAGGCAACATCAGAACTCTGAAACAGGCTACGACAGCTTGTGGCTCTTTCTTCATCTATCAATCATATTCACACTCTACGTCTTTGCACCATAAAAATGAAACACAGATATTTTATTATTATGGGTTACAATGTAAAGATTTAAGCACATCTCTCGTAAGATTTGGACAGAAAGGATCATGACCTCTGGCGTAGTGTAACCAGACTAATGGTTTTGATAAATAGAGGTGTGTGAAATAAATAAGTTAAAGGGAAACAACAGCCAGCATTGTTAACTGTCTGCCATTCATTACGTGGTACAACCACTCAAAACCTCTCCAGAGATTGACCGGTTCTTGATTGGACATGGCATCAAAGATTATGGGGAGAAGGCCAGGAACTGGGGTTGAGGAGGAGAGAAAAAAAGGATCAGCCATGATTGAATGGTGGGGCAGACTCCTTGGGCCAGATGGCCTAATTCTGCTCCTAAGTCTTATGGTCTAAACAAAAATGACCATATTTGATGCAGTGTGTCACAGATGTCAACAATTTTAAAATATAAAACTCAGAAACTGCGTGTGTATCATTGCCAAAACTGTGAAGACCAAAAAAAAGTCCTACTATTTCTGCATTTCATAAGATTATTGTAACTAAATAACAACAGGATTGTTATTTGCTATTCATCATGGACATTGCTGTATAAAGAACAATGAGAAGTGAGAAATTATGCCGCCTGCACAATGTAGATTCGTGAGATTTCCATTTTACAAGTTAGGTTCAAGAGGAGCAAAATTTCAAATGAGTCATGGTCAAACTCAGGATTAAGAATAAGTACTTGATCTTGCAGAAACAATTAGATAATACAGTTGTGCATCCTAGTGTCTCAGAACTGCTTCTTTTCTAATGAGGTGTGATCACGTTTCCATCTAAAACACTTTGCGTTTGCTGTTCGTTAGCTCATAGATTGTCAGACAGACAGACAGACGTACTTTATTGATCCCGAAGGAAATTAGGTCCAGTGAGTCTGTTCAAGGCAGTGATGATTTTTGAGAGCCATCTTTTCAAGGTCTTTAGATTTTCAATGTTAATCTTCTTGCTGCAATGTTTCTGTTGCCACCATTCTCCCTACTATTTCCTGCTCTACAAAACCTTATCTAATAGTAAAGGTTTGTAACAAGATCCTGCGAAACAGATAACATCTTCTGAGATGTTAGCACGCATGAACTTGAAGCTGCTCACCCTTTCCACATGAGTGGTATGGCTTCTCCCAGACTTTCCAATCCTGAAATCCACAATCAATCCCTTTGTCTTCCTGACACTGAGTGGGAGATCGTTGCTATGACACCACTCACACCAGCCAATAGATTCATAATGTCAATGAACAATGCGATTAGTGCTCTCTGTCGCTGGAATCATTTTTACAAGGAGGCAACCATCCTGCATCAATTCATACAGACATTGGTTAATCATGCATTATTATCTCTGTGTTTGTTTCCCAGGTCCATCCAAATAATCATGCAAGCTATTTATCTATACTTCTCTATTCTCATAAAGTGAGGTCTTTATATATAGCCAAAAAAATGAAAGCACATCAAAGAAATGCTTTCTTTCAGTAATTTGTAACTGTAAAACCATGTTTGGATGATAGGACAATAAACAGCAGATGAGATTTTGCAATAATTCAGTTCGGCTCCAGCTATGCAATTAATGCTGTGTAAATGGTTACCCAGAGTGTAGACAGCTATTGATTTCATTTACACGCAAGTTCAGTTCCTCATGTCTTTGCAAAATTTGGATTTTTGAATAGCTGTAAATGTATCATTTTAATAGGCAGCTGAGACTTATCCAGTGATATGTCTGGCATTAACTTCTAAAGAAAGCATGATGTTTTCACAGAAAAGCATTAGTTTAAAGGTGTCTTGTTTCTCTAGGTCACGAAAGCTCTTCTAGTGATGACTTCTTTATTAGTCAACTGAGAATAATTTGCAATAAAAGTCTGAATTAATTTCCTCATTTTCACAAGCAAAAACAATAGTTCTATGGAAGTGATGGGTGCAAAAACTGAATGGTGGATGATGTCTCAATAGATAAAAACACTGAGTGATTTCTCTACTACTCAAGGTATTTCATCGTTTAAATGGAGTATATCAAGTGTGCCAACATAAAGATATGCAGTTGTGTGTTGAATCAAAAACTGATGACAGGCAGGCCTGGATACATTTATGGAACTGTACATATTGTCAAAGAATCAGAAAGAAGAGGATGAATGAAAAAAAGACCATTAGAGACCATCACATTTTTGAATGTCAAAGTTGTGCCATATCTACCAGAAGTGGGATTATGACAGGCTCGGCAGAGTTTGTGTGGTATAGTCTGTCTTTTTCCCCTCTCACTAGAGTGTAGCTTTGCGGCTTTACTCCACAGTAGGCTCAGCTGGTTCTTGTGCCTGTCATAAAACCAGAAAACGCTGGAAGCACTCAGTACGCCAGGCAGCATCCACAGTGAAAAAAGCAAACACTTCAAACTCATGACCCCCAGAATATGCATTTGTCAAACAGATTTAATGTTCTTAGAATTCATTCTGCACAGCACTGGATTATTCAAAATTACAATATTTAGAATCTTTATGTATGTTACTAGGGAACACAGCTGCAAAATTTAAAACTTAATTGTTTAAGTATTTCTGAACTTGGAAGTATATGGCATAGAGTGCAATTACATGAAATATAGCTTCTATAAATTACATAAAAATGGGAATTTGATGAGAGTGGAAATCATAAGCATTTGGATGTTTATTTCTACATTTAATTACATTTTGCACTTAGAATTCAAATCAGTTTTTGCTTAACTTGAAATGTCTTTCATCATTCTAGTCAATGGCAATCAAACGGTTTACTAAGTGGCATTTAATTAGACTGTTAGAAACTTGTTACCTGGTTATTGCTGTCAGCAGAACTCCATAATATCCTTCGAAATATTGTCGGTACAAATACAGAGGAACTTTCCTCATATATAGTGCTCTGTTTCATGAATTACTCCCTCTGTCGTGTCTGATTATGTGCAGTGGGTGGAAATTAGGTGTTGTATTTGTATAAGTGGAACTTAACCACTTTGAAAAAGTAGATAACTCTCTGTTGATTATTAGGGTTTTTCTCTCCCAAGCAGAGACTGATTTAAGTTTTTAGGATACTAATTCAACTATCTTCATATGACAATAAACAAATATTGAATAAAAGTTTTGTCAAATTATGTAAGTGAAATATTCATCCAAGATGCAGCTGGATATGTTCTTTGTCTCCCTTGGAATATACAGGAGCTTGGGAACATCTTTGTAGGAGTTGTATCATCTTAAATCTCCCATTGAGGACCATCGAGCTGCAGTGCAAATTAAGGACACTGACAAAGCATAGGAGGAACTTCCAGACAATTTTATCTAGAATACTGTCTTACTACTTTGGAAAGCTGTTCCATACAAAAGGAGTGAGCGACTGGGAGTGCTATGTTTTGTAACACTGAAAACTAATCAAAATAAAAACAGGGAAGCTCAGAAGACTTGTGTACTTAGTTTCTCTTTAGTGAGGTGCACACTCATGGTATGGTGGCATAACGATGTATGCCATTCGCGTACACATACATATAACCTGTAATGAATTATGTAAACAACAAAGAATGCTTAATTAAACTATGCTTATTTACAATATCACTCAAATATTACTGTAATGTTAAATACTTTAAAGAGAGGGAGATGGTCTGTGGGGATTTACAAGGTGGGCCTGCAGACACTGGTGCTACCCTGCAGATCTCAGACAACAACAAAGCAATGTGGCTTAAAGCTATCCAAGTGGTAGATGTGAAGAATAGAATTGTAGTAGTATTAGTCACCTCCTTTGCAACCAGATTCTGAGACATTCCTCATGCCAGCTGGGGACAAGCATGGAATGGGAGGCAATTTTGGTTATTGGTAGTAATTTTTAAAAAAGTGTGAATCTTAGAAATAAACTTGATCATCTGGCCTTACGAGTCAAGCCAGAAGTAAAGAATTTAGGCATTATTATTGATTCTGAGCTAAATTTCAAATCACATATTGTTATGAATGTACCACAGCTCTGAGGGGCCGAAGGGTGCGGGGGTAGCCCCCTCCTTTGTGAGAATCGCAAGATCACTATTGAGTCATTCAGGAGACACAGGAAATGAGAGAGAGACATGCAGAATGCACAAAAGGGTTAGAATGTGTCCTGGCCTCCGAAAGGCAGACCCATTGATACCGGCTATTGTCTCTTGGAGACGGACTTGTGTATTGCATCCTGGACGATGAAATCAAAGCCCCAGGCAATGAACCAAGGAGGAGGTTGGTAGAGGGATTGCATCATCCCCAACCTGATTGACACCTGAGACCCTGTGAGTCAGGATAAAAAGAGCCCCTGAGATGCACCAGAAGAAATGCTAGAACTCCTGTAACAGTGTAACAGCGAAAGCCGGTGGAACTAGCCCACGTGCGTCCTTTTCCATTTGCCTCGGAATTGGTGGGTCTTGCCACGGAAGCACGGCTTTAGCTAACCTCGAAGGGGAAATCAGTCCCCCAACGACTCTCGAAGGATTGACATCATAAAAGGAATGGGCAAGTTAAACCTCCGTCTTTCTCTCCAACCAAAGGCTGCAGCCTACAGCTTGACTGAACTAAAGTGACTTTTATATTTCCATCGGACAATACATTATCCCCTAGACAACGATAGAGCTGTTTCTTATTGATTATTATTATACCCGCGCTTTTAGATTTAGTATTGACGAAGTATATTATCTGTATGTTTGCATTGATATTATTTTGTGTATTTTTATCAATAAATACTGTTAAAATAGTACCATCAGACTTCAACAGACCTCTCTATCTTTGCTGGTAAATGACCCAGTTACGGGGTACATAACAATATTAACATTGTTAATAAGACTGCATTCTTTCATTTAAGGGGCTTTGCAAGTGTTCGACTTCTTATAAAATCTTAAGATGTATAAAAATCTGAATCAGGTTTAATATCACTGGCATACGTCATGAAATATATGAACTTTACAGCAGCTGTACAACGCAATACATGATAAATAAATATTAAAAATGAAACGGAATTACATTACGTTTATATATGTCTATTAAATAGTTAAGTTAAAGTAAGTAGTGCAAAATAAAAACAGAAATAAGAAAGTAGTGAGGTAGTGTTCATGAGTTCAAAGTCCATTTAGAAATCAGATGGCAGAGGGGAAGAAGCTGTTCCTGAGTTGCTGAGTGTGTCTCTTTAGGCTTCTGTACCTCCTTCTCAACTGTAACAATGAGAAAAGGGCATGTTTTGACACACTTGTTTTGTTTTTTGTCAATTAGAATACTGTAAACTACTCTTTTGAAGATTGCGGATCAAAGATATAAATCAGCTGCAGCTTGTTCAAAATGCAGCATCAAGAATTTTAAACAAAAATAAAGAAATCAGAGCACATTTCACCTGTTTTGGCATCATTACGCTGACTGCCTGTGTCCCTTAGGATGAATTTTTAAATACTCTTAATTGCATACAAGGCCCTGAATAATCTTACTCCTCTGTATATTTTGGAGTATCTAAGTGTTTACTTCATGATCTTAGACCCTAGCACATAAGAATTTGTGATACGACCTTTTGCTTTTATGTACCAAAAATCTGGAATATTCTACTAACTGAGAGACTAGTACAGACTAGCACAGTGGAATTAGTACTTCTAAAAAACTACATGTTTAATTTGGCCTACTTATAGGATTACTTAATGCTAAATATCATATTTATATAATTTGGTATATTTGATTACATTTCATTCTATAGAATGTTTGTAATTATTTATGATTTTTAATTTTATCTCTTATTTTATGACTATATATTGAATTGTGTAAGGTAAGGGAAACGAGTAGGGAAGTTATGGAAACTATGACAATTAAAGTGGATAAATCTCCGGATCCTGACAGGATATTCCCTAGGACCTTGAGGGAGGTTAGTGTAGAAATAGCAGGGACTCTGACAGAAATATTTCAAATGTCATTAGAAATGGGGATGGTGCCGGAGGATTGGCATATAGCTCATGTGGTTCCATTGTTTAAAAAGGGTTCTAAGAGTAAACCTAGCAATTATAGGCCTGTCAGTTTGACGTCAGTAGTGGGTAAACTAATGGAAAGTTTTCTTAGAGATGGTATATATAATTATCTGGATAGACAGGGTCTGATTAGGAACAGTCAACATGGATTTGTGCGTGGAAGGTCATGTTTGACAAATCTTATTGAATTTTTTGAAGAGGTTACGAGGAAAGTTGATGAGGGTAAAGCAGTGGATGTTGTCAGTAAGGCCTTTGACAAGGTTCCACACGGAAGGTTAGTTAGGAAGGTTCAAACGTTAGGTATTAATATTGAAGTAGTAAAATGAATTCAACAGTGGCTGCATGGGAGATGCCAGAGAGTAGTGGTGGATAACTATTTGTCAGGTTGGAGGCCGGTGACTAGTGGTGTGCCTCAGTGATCTGTACTGGGTCCAATGTTGTTTGTCATATACATTAATGATCTGGATGATGAGGTAGTAAATTGGATTAGTAAGTATGCAGATGATACTAAGGTAGGTGGCATTGTGGATAATGAAGTAGATTTTCAAAGCTTGCAGAGAGATTTAGGCCAGTTAGAAGAGTGGGCTGAACAATGGCAGATGGAGTTTAATGCTGATAAGTGTGAGGTGCTATATTTTGGTAGGAATAATCCAAATAGGACATACATGGTAAACGGTAGGGCATTGAAGAATGCAATAGATCAGAGTGATCTAGGAATAATGGTGCATAGTTCCCTGAAGATGAAATCTCATGTGGATAGGGTGGTGAAGAAAGCTTTTGGTATGTTGGCCTTTATAAATCAGAGCATTGAGTATAGGAGTTGGGATGTAATGTTAAAATTGTACAAGGCATTGGTAAGGCCAAATTTGGAGTATTGTGTACAGTTCTGGTCAACGAATTATAGGAAAGATGTCAACAAAATAGAGAGAGTACAGAGGAGATTTACTAGAATGTTACCTAGGTTTCAGCACCTAAGTTACAGAGAAAGGTTGAACAAGTTAGGTCTTTATTCCTTGGAGCATAGAAGGTTGAGGGGGGACTTGATAGAGGTATTTAAAATTATGAGGGGGATAGATAGAGTTGACGTGGATAGGCTTTTTCCATTGAGAGTAGGGGAGATTCAAACAAGAGGACATGAGTTGAGAGTTAGGGGGCAAAAGATTAAGGGTAACACAAGGGAGAATTTCTTTACTCAGAGAGTGGTAGCTGTGTGGAACGAGCTTCCAGTAGAAGTTATAGAGGCAGGTTCAGTATTGACATTTAAAGTAAAATTGGATAGGTATATGGACAGGAAAGGAATGGAGGGTTGTGGGCTGAGTGCGGGTCAGTGGGACTAGGTGAGAGTAAGTTTTCGGCATGGTCTAGAAGGGCCGAGATGGCCTGTTTCCATGCTGTAATTGTCATATGGTTATATTTAATTATATTTACAATCTACGTAAAGCACTTTGAGCCTACATCTTAATGTATGAAAGGTGCAATGTAAATAAAATTATTATTATTATTATTAATAATAAATCTAATTGGAACAAGTAGTGTAGAAATAGGGAGAAGGCTCTGGTGAAAGTACCAGAGTTAGATTCTAAAAAAGCACGATCTTGAATTATTACAGGAAATTGATCTTGAATTATTGCATAGAATCAGACAGAATCAGAGATCTGCAGAGATATAGTTGAGTGCCTGTCATGGAAAGACATTTTGTTTTTCAAAGAATCGGCACTAGTTCTGGGATAGCAAGGAGCTGGACCAATGAGATGAGCTCCAGCTGAACTGGGAAGTACTCGTGGACCAGTGAAATTGCTAAATAAGCAAGTGGCAAAAGCTATAAACTAATAAGTTGGGAGGGAATAAATTTTAAGGAAATATAAATACAAACTATACAGAAAAGAGCATAGAAAATATGAAAGGATATTGATGCCAAAGGAGCCAAATAGTTATGAGGTAAAGATTGTACTATTTGTCTAAAATAAACATGAAAGCTGGAAATGATAATACTTCTGGAGGAACCAGCCATAATAGGCATTATTGAGAAGTCAGAGAAAAATCAGGAATGTTATTGAAACTTTGCAGGGTACAGAGTATTTCAAAGTATATGGAAGAAACCAGATAGAATTGAGAAAATATTTAGGGATAACATAATGGAGCAGGAAAATAAGGTCACCGGTATCAGGAACTCAAAAATATATTCCTTAAGGATTGAGATAAAGATAGTAAACATCAATCACACTCACATTATCTATGGGCTATTTATTCGGCTGGAGCAAGAAACATGTAGACAAATGATGAAATTGAGATAGATGTATAGAATAATAACCATGTGGAATTTCAACTACCCCAATTTTACTTGGACTAAATTTACTTGGAGTAAGTAAAGAGAATTGTGGAGTTTCTACAATGTGTACTGGGCTCTTTTTAAGCTAAAATTTAAAGAGCCCATAAAGAGAGATCAGGTAATTAGGAATGAACTAATGAGCAGGAACTAAAATGTTGAGGTAATAGTAACCACGATATAATATATCTTAAGATGATGATAAAGAAGGATATCAGAAAGAGAAAATGAAATCAGAAGACTGATTTTAAAAAGCAATGGACAGTATGTGATGAGATAACATGGCAACAATACTAACAAACAATTACTTTGACAATCAATGGGAAATATTTAAAACAGTGTTCATAAGAGTACAGGTAAATGAAAGGATGTAAGGAAGCTCTGCAGGAATATCAGAACAGTGACAGTACATTTCAGTAAAGGACGAGCACACTTGTTGTCTTTCTCTTGGGAAGAGACTGAGGGTGTTCCAGCAAAGGCCTTTAACTTGATGAGAGGTATGATGGAGAAGATACAGAGCAAGTGTATCTATTTTCTGGGGAATAAACAACCAGAGGGTGTCAAGAAATCCTGTAGAAATTAGAGAAGAGAGTACTTTGTCCAACATGGAACTTGCAGCCTTGGGAACAGTTGAAGCAAACAATATGGAAATGTTTAAGAAGTGGCTGAACAAGTGTATGAGAGATAATCAAAGAGGATAATACTGAGGAAAGACAGGAAGTGCACCAGCAGAGAACAGACCATTCAGGATGAGTGGCCTGTCTCTGGGTGTACTGTTTAATCCCATGCCAGGTCACAAGCAAACAACTTTGTATATCAACATTGTATTTTGGGGAAAACATTTCTGTGGAATCTTACACAATGCAGAAGATTTTATGTGAAAGGATAAATAATAAACCTTAATTTGTTGAAGCAACTTTTTTAAAAAAAAATATGAAAGTATGTTTAACCCAGAGCAAAGCATTTTCTTCTGGTGTCTTAGCACCCAGAAGGAAATTCTGCCCTTCATATCCGAATGGGGTCTTTCTCCTCATAGCACAGTTTCAATCTCCCCATCCCACGTATTAATGCACCAATTTTGCAGAAACTTATAAGCATTTTTTTTCTCAACGCATATTCTTGTTGTCAATACAAACAAAAAACTCGTCTGCGATGGGAAAATTGGATTTCTAACCACACTGGTCTGCCCTAGAAATAATCAGCTTTTGCTCTTCAACTGTGCTAATCCAATTGCACCAGTCAAGCTGCCTCCTTTATTCTGCACGGATCTCTAACCTTTACTGTGACTTTATGTGCCTCTTAATTGCTTTGAGAATGGCAGCCAGGGTTACAATCACTTTTGGCTTTCTCTCCTCAGGACTGCTCCAGGCTGTTGTTCCTGATCTCTGTGATGTGGTCGAGTTTATTATTCAGTGTTGTATCAGGGAAAATACAATGTAAAATGTTCCCTCATAGTGATGTTCTATGTTCTACTAGTACTGTACAACACAGTACAAGCTCTTCAGCCCACAATATTGTGCCACCCTACTCTAAGATCAATATAACCCTTACCTCCTACATAGACCTCCATTTCTCATTGAATCACATGCCTATCTAGGGATCTCTTAAATGTCTATAATGTATCTGCCTCTACCATCACACCTAAGAGTACGTCCCACCGCTCTCTGTAAAAAAAAACATAACTCCAAACATCTTAAAATTATGCCCCAAAAAATTAGTTATTTTGCCTGGGAAAAAATCTCTGCTGTTTAGTCAATGTATACTTCTTATCATCTTGCACACCTTTATCAAATCACCTCTCATCCTCCTTCGCTCAAACAGAAAAGCCCAGGCTCACCCAATCTATCCTCGTAATACATGCTCTCAAATCAGAATCAGGTTTAATATCACCAGCATATGGGGTGAAATCTGTTGTCTTTGAGGCAGCAGTACAATGCAATACATAATTATAGAAACAAATGTGAAATACAGTAAGTATATTTATTAGAAGTTATATAAGTAGTGCAAAAATAAAAATTTTAAAAAGTAGTGAGGTACTGTTCATGGGTTTGATGTCCATTCTGAAGTGGGATGGCAGAGGGGAAGAAGCTGTTCCTGAATCAGTGAGTGTGTGCCTTCAGGCTCCTGTACTTCCTTCCTGAGGGTCGCAATGAGAACAGGCCATGTCCATAGAGATGGGGTCCTTAATGATGGCATCACTCCTTGAAGATGTCCTGGACAGCACAGAGGCTGGCGCCCATGATAGAGCTGAAAAAATTTACAAATTTACTTTCTACCTATTATGCCTCTGGCGTTGAGGGCAGCAATGAAGGTCCTCCATCCCTGGCGGTGTTCAGGGCTTTCTTCATCCCGTCAATGGCTTCCTCTCAGTTTTCCCTACTGTCAATCATGGAAGTTCTGGGTGGAGACTCAGGAATACCATCACACTCACATGCAGAAGGATTCTTCATTGCTGTTTCTGTAACAGTTTTGTTTAAGCAGTCAGGGTTGCTGGCCCTGAGCTGAACCCCTGAACCTGGAGGACCGGTGGATCATTCTTAGTCTGGCCTCTACCCTTTGACGTGTCTGGCTTGGGTGACCCTACCAAGAGCCGAAACCTAAAATCCTCACTCCAGCCAACAATGCTCTCCAGGTCTTAGAGGCATGCAATCCTCCAAACCACCATAAGGATCTGATCCCCTTGGAGGAAGTTTACAACTCTCTGCAGCTTATTTGGACCCTGTGCAGTCGTCTGCCCCACCCCCTCCCCACACTCGGCGGTGAAGCGGGCAGTTTAGAACGCTCTCTGTGGTACATCTGCCGAAATTTGCGAGTACCTTTGGTGACAGACCGCATCTCCTCAAACTCCTAATGAAGTATAGCCGCTGTCGTGCCTTTTTTGTAATTGCATCAGTAATTGCGCCCAGGATGAATCGTCAGAGATATTGACACCCAGGACCTTGAAATTGCTCACCCTTTCCAATTCTGATCCCTCAGCGAGAACTGGTGTGTGTCCTTTGTCTTACCCTTTCAGAAGTCCACAAATGAAAGCAATTTTCTAAAATATTAAGTAATCAATGTGTGATTTTGTATCTATTTTAAGGATAGCTATCCATACAGAGTAGTTTACAGGAGACCTACTTGTTCCAAGAGTGTACTCCTCAGCCACACTCGCACAGAACGTAGATATCTAATAGCTTCACTGTTTACCCCAAACCTGCCCCGTCAGAAATATCCCCCAAGACCTATACACTACTTCCTACCGTCTTTTGTTATCTAAAACTAACATTCCCAGTTCTGATGGAGGATCTCTGAGTCTGACCTAAACTTTGTCTCTCCCTCCACACTTGATGCCTGACCAGGATTTACTGATTATACTTCACACCAGGAAACAGTCCTGACTCTTGTTGTGCAATGCCACAACAGCCACCTGCTCCTTAGCCAGTGCGTGAGTACAAGGTACATGCCAGGAGCTCACCAACCCCTAGATTAGTTCCGTGTGAAGTGAAATGAGAACAGAAAATGCATAGAAGTACTCAGCAAGTCATACAGCACTTGTGAAGGAACAGAGTTTTAACAGGTCAAAGAACCTAAATGAAAAAAACTGCAGCTGCTACAAATCTGAAACAAACACTGAAGGCCAGACCTGCAGCCCATTTCAAATGTTCTGTTTTTACTTTAGATTCCCTGCATCTGCAGGTTTTTGGGCTTTTTAAATATGTGGGGATGTTCCATGTAAATATGTTTATTTCCTTTCCAATTCAGTGATTACTACTTTGCATCAGCTGTGCACACTCATAATGACCACATTAAACAAATGGTTCACATATGGACATCACGTTAGGACATGAAGAACGCAACTGCTTGTCTTTAGTCCATCAATGTGGTCTTCCCTACACTGGAGAAACCAGAACCGAGATGAAGTTACCACATTGCAGAAGACCTCCATATCGTCTGCAGGGTGACTGTGAGCTTCCAATCACCCATCGCTTTAATTCTCCAATCACAAACAAGAGAAAATCTGCAGATGCTGGAAATCCAAGCAACACACTCTCCAGCCCTGTCCGGTGCTCCTGGTGTGGCCTCCTGTATATCGGTGAGACTGCTTCACCGAGCACCTACTCTCCATCCGTCTGGAGAAGCAAGCTCTCCCAGTGGCCACCCATTTTAATTCCACTTCCCATTCCCATTCCGATATGTCTACCCCTGGCCTCTTCTACTACTGCAATGAGCCCACACTCAGGTTGGAGGAACAACACCTTATATTCTGTCTGGGTAGCCTGAAAACTGATGGCATGAATATTGATTTCTTGAACTTCCGGTAATGCCCCCCCTTCATCATTCCCTGTCCCCTTTTCCCTCTCTCAGCTTATCTCCTTGCCTGCCCATCATCTCCCTGTAGTGCTCCTGCCCCCTTTTCTTTCTTCCACTGTGTTCTGACCTCTCCTCTCAGATTCCCCCTTCTCCAACTCTGTATCTCTTTCACCAATCAACTTTCCAGCTCTTTACTTCACCCCTCCCCACCCAGTTTCATCTATCTCCTTGCGTTACTTTCAACCCTCCCCCCCCACCTTTTTTTCCTCCAGTCCTGCTGAAGGGTCTCGGCCTAAAACATCAACTATACTCTTTTCCATAGATGCTGCCTGACCTGCTGAGTTCCTCCTGCAGTTTGAGTGTGTTACTTTAATTCTCCATTCAACTCTGCTATATCTTTGGCCTTTTATATTGTTCTGACAAAATTCAATACAAGCTTCAAGTGCAGCATTTCAACTTCTGTCACCTTAGAGGCCAAATGTAACAAAACACTAACCCTTCACAAAAATCATTTTCTCTCCCTCCCTCTGACCTTTTAAGTATTTCCAGTTTCCAACAACTACAATATGTTGCATCAGCACTGTTCCCCCTCCACTCTCCTGACCTCATTCACCTATTTACTCCTCCAATACGCTGATCAGCTGCAATCAGTCAAGTAAATCTCTTATCTAAATATCTATATGCCACCATATATGACCAGGAGATTCATTTTCTTGAAGGCATTTCCAGGAAAGTAAAGAAATGCAATAGAATTATTGAAACTGTACATAAACTAAGACTGACAAACAACAAATGTACAAAAGAAGACAAAATCATGCAAATAAATACTAAGAAAACTAGTTGTAGAGTCCTTGAAAATGGGTCTGTAGGTAATGGAATTAGTTCAGGGATGAGGTGAGTGAAGTTCTCCACACTGGTTCAGGAGTCTGGTGGTGGTAGGCTAATAACTGCTTCCGATCCTTGTGGTGTGGGATGAAGGTTCCTGTACTTTCTTCCCGATGGTAGCAGCAAGAAGAGTGCATGACCTGGATGTTGGGGGAATCTCCTTTATGTGGAAATGCTTCTTGCAAATGTGCCAATGGTGGGGAGGACTTTGCCTGTGATGGACTGGGCTGTATCCACCACTTCCTGCAAACGTTCCCGTTCCTGTGTTTTGGTGTTTACACACCGGGTCATGATGCAACCAGTCAGGATACTCTTCACTGAACATCCACAGAAGTTTGCCAAAGTTTTAGGTGACATGCAAAATCTACGTGAAGTGCTGCCATGCCTTCCTTGTGACGGCGCTTACGTGTGAGTCGCAGGATTGATCCTCTGACGTGGTAACACCAAGTTACTTGCCCTCTCAGTCTCCAATACCCTAATGAACTCTGTGTCATGGACCTCCAGCTTCCTCCTCCTGATGGGGTAACCAGATAATCTTTAGTTTTGCTGACACTGAGTGAGTGGCAACATTCAGTCAGATGTTCAACGTCCCTCCTGTATGCTGATTCATCTCCGCCTTTGATTTGACTGACAGTGGCGTCATCAGAAAACATAAATAAGGTATCAGAGCTGTTGCAGCCACACAATTAAAAGTGTAAAGCAGGGGGTTAAGCACATCGCCACGTGGTGCACCTGTGCTGATGGTGATTGTGGAGGAGATTTTGTTGCCAATCTGTACTGACTGGGGTCTCCACTGTTTCTCAGCCACCACCGAGCCACAATCTTTCTCGTCATTTTGGGCAAGACTAACTACTCGGGCTTGAAGAGAACCATCACTACCACCCCTCCACCTCACCCACACCCTACCTCCTACCAGCATCCTTCTGGCTAATGTACAGTCATTAAACATCAAGACAGAAGACTCCAGGGAAAGACCAAGGAGACATGGTAGACTATTCTGTACTCTGTTTTCTGAACATGGCACTCCAGCCCAAGGATTTCACCATACACCAATTCCATACACAAGGAGAAAAAGATCTCGGCTACTTTCCTTATCATCAACAGAAACATGCAGGAAAGGCACATCCACCTGCATGTATTGCATGCTTTCCCTGGAATATAGGCATTCAGATACTATACTGGTATCTCCCCAACAAGATCCTACTGGAAGAGCCTGGATATGGCCTTGAAGGATCCATGTGGTTCCCATGCACAGAACGTGCTTCTGGCCAGATCCCTCTGATCTCTCCTTCACCATCCTGCCCCCAACACACACCCACAGAGGAGCATTCACCCAATGCCTTCAAATCAATGCAGCTTCCAGCTAAAGATTATCTAAGCTTCAGGCTCATAGGATTGAAAATATTTTGCCATCTATTATTTCTGATAACCAGACTGGATTTATCAAAAATCGATACTCCCACTTTAATATCCATTGTTTATTGAATGTTATTTATTCTCCTTCTAAAGAGTTATCGGAATGTGTGATATCCTTAGAGAAAGCCTTTGATCGGGTTGAATGGAATTACTTATTTAAAACTTTAGAAAAATTTAACTTTGGGCCTGATTTTATTCAATCGATTAAATTACTTTATCTATCTTCCTCCGCTCAGCTTCTTACTAACTCCCAGAATTCTAAAGCTTTTAAACTTCAATGCAGAACTAGACAAGGCTGTCCTTTGAGTCCTTTGCTTTTTGATTTGGTCTTAGAACCTTTAGCTATTGCTTTCTGAGAATCTAATGATATCACTGGTATTTTAAGGAGGGGTATTACCCACAAAGTTTCACTTTATGCTGATGAACTTTTGCTGTACATTTCTAATGTGGAGTCTTCTTTACCTTCCGTACTTTCTTTACTCTCCTGCTTTAGTCAGTTTTCAGGATATAAACTTAACTTTCATAAGAGTGAACTTTTTTCTTTGAATAATTTGTTATTAGTTAATACTAACTTTCTTTTTAAAATTGTAAGAAATCAATTTACTTATTTGGGCGTAACAATTACTAGGAATTATAAATTCCTTTTTAAAGAAAAGTTATTTACACTTCTGAATTATGTTAAGAAGGCACTATCAAATTGGTCACCCCTCTCTATCATTGATTGGCTGAATTAATTCTATTAAAATGAATATTTTGCCTACATTTTTATATTTATTTCAGGCCGTACCTGTTTTTATTCCTAAATCCTTTTTTGATTCTCTGGATTCTATTACATCTTCTTATATATGGAAAAATAAAAGTTCTCGTTTAAATAAAGTTCATTTTCAAAAAGCTAAAAAGAATGGAGGTTTAGCCTTACCCAATTTTAGGTTTTATTATTGGGCAGTCAATATACAGAAACTTATGTTTTGGTTATATTATATTAATCGATTACTGTCCGGTCTGGGTTTCTTTAGAAGCTAATTCTGTTAATAAATTTTCTATCATTTCTCTTCTTGGATCCTCAATTCCTTTATCTTTAAGTAATTTAACTGATAATTTTGTAATTAAACACACTTTGAGGATTTGGGTACAATTTAGAAAATATTTTGGTTTATTGAGTTTTTTACTTTCCAGTCCCATTTTTCTAACTATTTTTAAAAATCTTCTATGACTGATGTAGTTTTTAAAGAGTGGAATAGATTGGGTATTAAACGTTTTCAGGATTTGTTTGTTAGAGATAGTCTCTCTTCATTTGAACAACTGTCAGCAAAGTATAGCCGACCCAAAACCCACTTTCTTTGATATTTACAAATTAGAGACTTTTTGCGTTCTCAAGTACATACGTTTCCTAAAAGTCCAGATAAGAATTTACTTGATACAATTTTTAATTTGACACCCTTCCATAATGGATCTATATCTAATATTTATGGCGTGTTGTTGGGAATGAGAAATATTCCTTCAGACAAAATTAAAAATCTCTGGGAACAAGATTCACAGATTCCATTTTCTGAGGATACTTGGAATGAATTTTTTAAATTGGTTAATATCTCATCGTTATGTGTCTGTCATTCCCTTCTGCAATTTAAAGTGGTTCATAGGGCCCACATGACTAAAGATAAGCTGTCTCATTTTTATTCTGATATATCTCCCTATTGTGATAGATGTAACAATGGAGAAGCTTCACTAATTCATATGTTTTGGACATGTCCGAGTATTGAAAAATATTGGAAGGGAGTATTCCAAAATTTTTGGTGCTTTTTAAAGTAAATTTTAAACCTAATCCTTTGACTGCCTTATTTGGTATTGTTGGAGGAAATGATGTTATTTTGGAGACACGCGATTTGCATATTTTGGCCTTTATTTCTCTTATAGCCAGTAGTGCATCGGTGCTTAAGTGGAAGGATGCCTCTCCGCCTACTCATACTCATTGGTTACATGATGTTATGTCATGCTTAAATTTAGAGAAGATTCGCTGTTCAACTTCTGAACCTAGACAAGATTTTTTAACATCGTGGGGACCTTTTTTGAATTATTTTCAAAATCTTTGATTTGCTATTAAGCACAGATGTTGGCTAATAATACATTTTACTATATGTTAAGGATTTTTCCCTTTATTTAACCAAACAGCTGTTTTTTTCTGGTAGTGGGTTTAGTTTTTGTATAATAAAATTATCTTTTTTCAGTGTTATGTTGAAATTTAATTTATATGGATATGGGGTAATGAAACTATATTTGTGATTCCAATATATTGTAATCAATATATATTATATATCCTACTGTACTCTGTATTCTTTTATGTAAGAAATCAATAAAAATATTGAAAAAGAAAAAGAAAGAATGAGATCTTTAACTGGATTAGCTTTATTGGTCAAATATACATTGAAACATCAAAATGTACAGTGAAACATAGTTTGCATCAATGGCTATCACAGCCTGAAGATGTGCTGGGGGCAGCCCGCGTGTGTCACACAACCTACTAACCCTAGTCTGTACCCTAGGGCTTTGCAGAGAACTTGGAAGAAACCCATGCAGTCATGGGGAGAGCATACAAACTCCTTGCAGGCAGAGATGGGAATTGAACACCCATCACTGATCGCTGACATTGTAATAACACTTTGCTAACTGCTACACTACTGTGCTGCCCTTCATTTGATAGCTCTCTACCACTAGCCACCTTCACTGGAGCATCTATTATTCCTTGAGCACACTCCATTCCAGCTGGAAGTCTTGTGAACTATGAAAGTTCTATGAATTTGCTGTGGAAGTTTTCCCTTTTGATGTGTCTTGCACAAACACCGCACGGATGCTACTTTAGTGGCAGGATGAAACACAGGCGAATTTTCAGATTACATTATTTTATTCTGCAACATCCAAAAATTACTTGAATGATTGGAGTGAAGAGTAATACTCTAGTAGAATATTAACTCAGTGTTTTAAAAAAATTTTCTCAATGTATATTTACTGAGTAGGTTGGTGGGAAGGGATAAGAGAAGGAAAATGGATAATTTATTTCTAGCCAGGAGAAGAAACAATAAATAAAATGCTAAATTAGCAAATGAATGAACGGGGTAATCACAAGTAAGGGCTATTATGCAGTACAAAGATGAAAGAAAATTATAATAGTGACATGTCAATCAATAGACTATTTGTTTAACTAAACCTGGATAGGACAGATTTCAAAACTCCATCCTGATCAAAGCCCAAGAGGAAGTGCAAGACCAGTTCAGCTATCCTTGAATATTCTCAAATTAACTTTAGGAATTTCAGTTTCCTTTTATGCTGTAGTTTCAGCATTTTGTTGTAATCCAGCAATAGATCACAGTAATGGTTGTAAATGTTAATACTGATCACAAACTCATCTTTGACAGCTTGTATCTGAAGTACTTAAATAGAACTTACATATCAAAAAAAAATCAAATGAGCCAATATGACATTTAAAACATACACTAAGTATTGCTCCTCCCAAATATCTCCTGTTAAATAAATTTTGATTCAGTAACAGAGATATTGGGACTTCCCTTGCAGAAATTTTGCCAGATGTTCGCTCCTTCCAAACCTAGTTTGCATTGATGTATTTCATGACATTTAAAGATTAAGAAAATATTTAACAAACCAGGACACTTGCAGGTCCAGTTCCAAATCTGTCTTGATTTAAGTGACATTGGCTAAAATATCAATCGAGAATTGCAAGTGGCCTCATAGCTTCTTGGTTGGAAAGAAGCTTGAAGCCCGGTTTTCTATTTGTAGTTGCTGTCCAGAAGATATTCCTGATGAACTCATTTTTAAGCTCTACTGTGATGCCCTAGATAACGAACAAACTCCCAGTACTCAGCCGCAATTCATAAATGAACATCTAAATGAAACATGGAAACAAATGTACTTACTGGAAATCTGAAACATTATCTCTATTTCTCTCCCCAAAAATGCAGATTGACCTGCTGAGCATTTCCAACGTTTTCTGTTTTTTATCTGAATTATTCATGTATTCGAGGTATGTTTGGAATGGTACATGAGAAGGCAGAGAACACTTTTAGGGGAGGGAGAATATTATGGAGAAAAGTATTACCTTTCCCCCATAATAGTTAAATGGATTACCTCATCTAACAAGAACATTTTGAATTTAAAACTTTTGAGCACTTTTGGATGAGTTTTTAGTTTGAATTATAGTAATTGCAGTTCTTAAGGAGAATGTCACACATGTCAAAACTGAAAACTTAATTTTAAAAAAGCAAAATTTAACATTATGCTCTCGTCATTATAAGGGAAAGCAAATCTCCTCTCTGCCTATCCTCAATTAGAAGTGAAATACAGTTCACAAACATAAAAATTCATAAGGACTGCCACCTTTAGGGCAACAGCAGTCTCCTTAATCAGTTATCCTTTATTGACATAAACAATATTCAAGTGTCCTTTCATCTTTGACAGGTGTGTCCTTCAAGAATTATTTTTCCCTAAGCCAGTCTAGATTTCAGAGGCAATGAGAGCTCTTCTACAAGATCAGAGAATTAGGAGATCTTGCCTGAGATGCAAGGAAGCCTATTCAGAATTTTCTGATCCCAAGTTAAAGCAGCTCCTTCATTTAGCGTGATGGATAAAAATCTGCTTGTACTTCTCAGCATTGAGGATTCCATTCATTCTGACCACATCACCAACTCCATATGCAGAAAAGCAGCCCCAAACCTGCGGGGAAACTCTGCTTTTAGGAATGCCTAGAATCAATACCTGTCTCATGGAGGACGTAGACCCACTGCAATTTGCCTATCGCCACAACAGGTCTACAGTAGGTGTGATCCCAATGGCTCTCCTCACAACCTTGCATCATCCGGACAATGCAAATACCTATGGCAGGATGACGTTTATTGACTATAGATCAGCATTTAGCAGCACTACAGTCCTGATCGAAAAGCACAGAACCTGGGCCTCGGTACCTCCCTCTGCAACTGGATCCTTGACTTCCTAACCGGCAGACTACAACCTGTACAGATCGGAAATAATGTCTCCACCTCGCTCAACACTGGCGCACCACAGGGGTGTGTGCTTAGCCCACTTCTCTACACTCTTTACACTCACGTCTGTGTAGCTGGGCATAGCTCAAATGCGATCTATAAACTTGCTGATGATACAACCATTGTTGGCAGAATCTCAGATGGTGACAAAAGGGCATATAGGACTAAGGTATACCAGGTAGTCGTGTGGTGTTGTAGCACAGTGTCAGCAATACCAAAAATCTGATTGTGGACCTCAGGAAGGGTAATACAAAGGAACACAAACCAGTTCTCATAGAGGGATCAGAAGTGGAGAGACTGAATATTTCTAGTTCCTGGGTGTCAAGATCTCTGAGAACCTAACCTGGGCATAACCTATTAATGCAGCTATAACGAAGGCAAGGCAGTGGCTATATTTCTTTAGGAGTTTGAGGAGATCTGGTTTGTCAACTGAAATACTTGAAAACTGCCTCCTAATTGAGCCAAACATTTCAATTTTAGACTCAATAGTCCAGAGCATTTGCTGCCTTTGTTCAGCATCTCAGTCCTTGTGTTGCATGCATGGGAGTCTGGGCTTTATTTCCACTTCGGAGCAAATAGCTTTTTGGCAGCAACTCTTCCACGAAGGCCAATTCTGACAAGACATCTCTGGACTGTACAGGCGCGTACTTGAGTTCCAGTGATTTCTGTGAGTTCAGAGCTGACAGCACTGCTGGACTTCTTCTGACTTAGAAGGGACATCAGTTTGATGCATCTCTCATCTGCTGTACTCAGTTTCCGTGGTGACTACCTTATCTGTTTCTTTGTACTTCTTCAGAAGAGCTTGGACAGCACATTTTGAAACTCCTGCGGAATTTCAGCTTGTAAGAAACAAGTGTCCGCCCTTGACAGCTGATTGGATTGGGAATATGGGCAAGTCTCTATGCGTGATGCTTTATCACCTAGTTCCTGTTTCACCATACAGGAATTCTCCAGCCGCCGGCAGAAGACTGCACTGAGAGGATTGCCAAGACTCCAGTTAAGTTTCAGTGTGCACTTTGCAATTTGCAGAAGAGCAGCAGAGCCCTCCTCCTCTGCAAAATGCTAGACGTAGGGTCTGACCTAGCCAGGGAATCAACCTTAGCAACTTGTGTGCCTGTGTGGGAATAGAGTAGACCACATTGAACTGGGATGGGTTGGCCTACTTCCCATTGAAGAAAGGAAAGTTCCATTCAAATGAGACAGTTGTCAACCCTACAACTGGTGATCAGTTGGGACAATTTGGTGGTCAGAGGGAACAATCATATGTCTGGGAATGGGGCAGGGAGGTAGGTTTCACTGGCAAGTTTGTTGGACCTGGAGGAAATACTTCTGGTTCCTCCTGGCCCAGAGATAATATTATAAATGCATGTATCTTACAGATTTAGCTCATCCTATCTATTTTTGCTTGGGTTTCCAGGCTGTTACGGAAGAAGCAGTCTCATTATTTAATTCAAATTACTTCACACAGATCTTACTGCTCTCCCTTCATTGAAACTAAAATTGAATGAGTTTGAGGCGGGTTCCAATCTTCCAGATTTTTATATGTTAACTATTAACATAAATCTAACTCATCCAAATGTTTAGAAGTTAAGATTTGACTTCCAAATTTGTTTATTCTCCCTCTCTAATATCTTTGCAAAGGATGAACTGATTGAAATACTGTACTCTTTCTGATACATTTTCTTGTTCTGAATGTGGGAGCTATGTATTCTGGGCTGTGCGTTTATTCTGTTTATTATGGTAACTAGTCCCTCAGTGGGGGCGTGGTAAAAGCATAGGGAATAAGTTTCATATTATTGCTTATTTTTTGGCAATTTGTCACTTGGAACCAGCAGAGATCATATCTTTGCTGACTAGTTAATATCAAATTGTTTTTTTTGCCTATTGTTAATAAAGGATAAAAATAAGGCATCTGACTCTTTGGGATGATCATTTTATTGGAGCTGAGGGTGCATCACACAAGTATATCAAGTCCATACGATTGCAGGCAGGCAGTAATTATCTGTCTGGTTTTGGATCAGTTTTCTGCCACATTTTGTCAGCAAAGATTTCGACAGTTATACCAAATGTCATTAGTGCACAGATGTGTCCGAGAAATTGGAAGCACCACCCTGGAGCAGTTTGTGGTGGAGTTAATATGGCACCAAGTGGCTGCGTCTTCGGGCTCGTCTGCAGAAACTGCTTAAGTTTCTTTCTTTAATGACTCTTTTTTCCCTTTCAAGGTGGTTGGGGTTCTATTGAGGTCCAGATCTGCAACGGCACTCAAACTGCATTTTTTTCTGGCGGATGACTTCCCACTCCTGGAGCTCGCCGGCCAGCCATTTTCCAACATTCTCCAGGTGCAGCTTGGAAAATAGCGCCTCCAGGATGTGACCCTTCATGGCCCTGTGGATGACTGATTTCAAACCATTGCCGCCGACTGAGGCATCACAGGAGAAGGAACATCAGGATTTTGCTGCAACAGATGTATGGACGGAGGTCTCTGTAGTCGAGCGATCACTCTCTTTCTCTCATTCTCTCATTGCTGGGGAGAGTTTGCTGCTGATTCTTGAATTGGAGAATCACAGAATAAAAAGTGATGCGGCAGACTGTAACTCCGTAACAGTGCCTGTTGGCCTCCCTTTCATTGTGAATTGAGTCCTTTGTTATTGAGAGGAGAGCCTGTGGCATGTCCAACTGTCTGGTAAACAGAAGTTCTTGTTAACTGCAGATCATGGTCTCTCTTTGGGCTTTTTGTTATTGTTTGGTGGGTGGTGGACGCTGTGCTGAATCGGGCAGGAGTGCGGTTGATGCATTGTTGCCTGAGCAGGGGTGGGGGGAGAGGGAACTTTGAGATCCTCATGTTGTTCATTCTATTGGGGTTCTTCTGTTTTTTGTGGATTTTGCAAAGGCTAAATATTTCAGGTTGAATATTGTATACATTTGAATTATTTTTGTTGTCTCACGCTGTGTGTTTTGATTTGGAACACAGTTTTGAAGTAGTCAAACATTGCTGAGTCCAGTTGGTGAACTGGAAAGGCTATATAGTGGTGGTTCCCGGAATTATTTGACTCTTGGTTCTGTTGAAAAGTGGAATAAGTGAAGTGAAGTGTTGAATATCGACTGTTCAAAAACTGAAACAAAACTGCCATTGTTTTGTCTGTTTTGCACAGTTGGAAGACAGAATGATTTCAGCTAGAAGCAGTGACCTTGAAGATAAGAGGGCAATTAAACAAACATGCAATAATGAAGATCAGTTCCCTGGGGGAAGTAAAGATATTTACAAATGCAAAGAACAAGCTGTGACTACATATAAAGGTGATGAGTTACAGGACGTTGTGCAGGGTTGAGGACAGCGTATCTAGTGTGCGTGCAGCACGTTCTGTTGGTAGCAAGCCGTCCCGTGCTTCTAATATCACATGAGTACACATCAAAATGGAGGCTTATTTAGCTGAGTTAGGAGCAAGACAACAGATACAGAGGGATGAGCACACCTTGGAGGAAGAGGTGGAAGAGTTTCAAAGGAAGATGGAGGAAGAAATTGCAGCCAAGATGACCAGAGTTGAAGTGCTGAGAGCAGCAAGTGCTGTGTGGGCGCTAAGCATAATCCAGCAGAGTAGATTTTTGGTGAGAGTTCCTATGTTGATGTGGAACAGAGAAAATCCAGCACACTCGAGGTGGATGCATCTGAGGACGAAATGTCTATGAGCCTTGAGTTTGAACCCCCAAGGGGAAGCTCATTCTCAGTCTGCACCAAGGAAGTATTCTGAACCTACGCCATATCCAATAGCACAAGGTACTGCTGCGAACATTGATTTACAGAATGATGGCACTCTGTTTCAGATTATAAAGGTCTAAATGCCACACTGTAGGCCATAAGGGACACAAAAGGCCCAAGCTTTACTACAGGAGCATTTTGGTGATGAACACAAAGTTACTGGGGCATACATGGAGAAGGCTCTTTCTTGGCCACATACCAAATCAGAAGACATGAAAGCTCTTCGAGACTACAGTCTTTTCTGAGAAGTTGTTGCAGTGTCATGGAAGACATGCAGGCCATGCATGAGTTGAACATGCCTGCTCAAATGAAGATTGTCATTAACAAATTGTCCAATGAAATTAGAAGGGAATGGAGATCAGTCATGTAGAGCTGCAAAAAAGCACAACTGTAAGGTTATTTGCACTGACATCGTTGATTTTATTGAAAGGCAAGTGAAGATTGTTACACATCCAATGCTTGAGGAATTGTACAAAGTCTGCAGTAAGTAAAGGTGAGAACAAAACTGGACCACAAATTTTTTCTCAAGCTAAAGGAAGCAGCTTTGCTACTACTGAGGAAGGGAAGGCTAAAACTGAGCCTGGAGCTGATGACAAGTGTGCAAATTCAAAACAAGCCATGAATGAAGAAACACAACAGTGAGTAGCACCCGGGTATCAAATGGACTTACAGGGGAGCTGGTGATCTTGATTGTGAATTTCCTGTATTTCCAGTTCATTTGAAGTCTAAGAAGAGTAACAAAGATTGTGGTTACTTATGGTTTCCTAGGTCAAAAAAGTACAGCAGAGTTCTGCACAATGAGCCTCATAAACAAGTTCAACCCGATAAGAAAAGGAGCACACATGCTCTTATTCACGATGGATCAAGAGAAAGCAGTGTGTAGCAATTCTGTTTCAGGATTAGAGGTGGCTGGCTTAGACAGTGAAAACTATTGTGAACTGCATAACATCTACATACAGGAACGTATGCCTGTCCACAAAGGGAACATCCCTCGTCAGAGAGATCTTCAGAGAGATTCTCACCTGAAGAACGTTTATTTGTCGGAAATTGAGCTGTTGATAGGGATGAATGTGCCTAAGGCACTTGAGCCTTTGCCAGTGATTTGCAGTTTTAAAGATGGACCCTATGCAATCAGAACAATGCTGGGCTGGACTGTTAATGGCCGATTGAAAGGAGACCGTGATGGTGGAAGTGAGTACACTCAGCCACAGCTAACAATTAATTGTGCTTGGATCAGCTTTGGCGGCAACAATTCCAGACCGACTTTCCTGAATGCAGTCAAGAGGGGCAACCTGGTCTGGCAGGAGAAGTTCACAATCCAGGATACACAGCTTAGCAAAAGAGGACATTTGAGTAAATGTTGTGATTTCATGTCTCCTGTGTCTTAGTAGCATATATAATTATTAGTATAGCATAATAATTAGGGGTCTGAAATGTAAGAGCCAGGTATTCTGTTTATTATGGTGACTAGTCCATTAGTGGAGATGTGGTAAAAGCGGAGGGAAGAAGTTTCGTATTCTTGCTTATATTGTGGCAATTTGTACTTTGGAACCGGCGGAGGTCATATCTTTGCTGACTACTTAATATTGTTAATTGCTATTAAAGAATCAAAGTAAGAAATTCGACTCATTTCATTGGAGCTGCGGGTGCATCGCGTAAGTATGACAAGTCTGTATGGTTGCAGGCAGGCGGAAATTGTTTCTTTGATTTTGGTTCAGTTTTTGCCTCCACACTGAAGTTAACATCTTACACAATATAGAGTTCCATATGCATCAGACTTCTAACTATTTGCCTACAATGTACTTTGAATATGTTAGGTGAAACCTAATAGCAGAAACGGCAATGATGCTTCAAAATGGTGAACCCTTGCAAGGCATCCAGAAAGCCAGTGCAATCCAGCTGGCTAGAGTGTTCAACAATCTCTCACTACTGCAGTCAGAGGTTCCCACCTGCCACATAAGGGCAACAATCATACCAGCGCTCAAGCAGAGCAGGATGAGCTGCCTCAACAAGCTTCAACTATTAACACTCATGTCCACTGTAATCAAGTGTTTGCAGAGGTTGGTCATGGCTGGAATTAACTGAGCAAAGACCTGGACCTGCTGTGATTAGGCAGCCAAAGTAAAATGTCTACCGTGGACACAATATCACTGGCTCTTCGCATTGCTTTGGAGCACCTAGACAACAGCAAAATATACATCCAGCTGCTATGCATCAATTACAGCTCTTTGATTAATATGATCATTCTTCATTATTAATTACCATGCTTCTAAACATAGGAGGATGAAATAGTTAGACCTAAATTAGGTCTAACTGTAGACCTGTATTACGCTCGAACAAGGGAGACTACAACGGGATGAGGAAGGAGTTGGCTAATGTGGATTGGGAGCTCAGGCTGTTTGGTAGGACAGATGAAGAACAGTGGAATACTTTCAAAGAGACTTTTCACAGTGCTCAACAAAAGTATATTCCAGCTAAAAGGACAGTAAGTGTGAGGAGAGCCAGCCTTGGATAACTAAGGAAATAAAAGATAGTATCAAATTAAAAGTTCATGTGTACAAAGTCGCAAAGAGTAGTGGGAGACTGGAGGATTGGGCAAACTTTAAAAGGCAACAGAGAACAAGTAAACAAGAAATAAGAAAGGCAAGATAGAGTATGAAAGTAAATTAGCACAAAATATAAAAACAGATAGCAAAAGTTTTTATAAATATATAAAGCGGAAGAGAGTGGCTAAAGTCAACATAGGTCCCTTGGAAGACGTGAATGGGGAAATTGATATTGGGTGATAACGAAATGGCTGGGGCATTTCTTGTGTCAGTCTTCACGGTGGAGGACACGTCTAATATGCCAAAGAAGGATGTTATGGACGGAATGGGAGGTGAGGACCGTGATAAAATCACTGTCACTAAAGAGATAGTGATGAGCAATCTAAAGGGCCTAAAGGTAGACAAGTCCCCTGGTCCTGATAGGATGCATCCCAGGGTGCTGAAGGAATTGGCGGAGGTTATAGTACATGTGTTGGTAATCATTTATCAAAACTCTCTAGACTCTGGGCAGGTCCTAGCGGACTGGAAGACAACAAATGTCAGGCCACTTTAAAAAAAGATGTAGGCAAAAGACGGGCAACTATAGGCCAGTTAGCTTAACATCTGTAGTCGGGAAAATGCTTGAAGCTGTCATTAAGGAAGAAATAGCGAAACATTTAGAAAGGAGTGGTTCCATTAGACAAACACAGCATGGATTCAGAAAGGGCAGGTCCTGTTTCACAAACTTACTGGAGTTCTTTAAGGACATAATGAGCGCAATGGATAGGGGGGAACAGGTGGATGTCGTATACTTGGATTTCTAGAAGGCGTTCGATAAGATGCCGCACAAGGAACTTATAAATAAGATACGGATGCATGGAGTCGGAGGAAGTGTATTGGCATGGATAGTGGATGGGTTAACCATAGAAGGCAGAGAGTTGGTATAAATGGGTGTTTCTCCTGTTGGCAGTCAGTGGTGATTGGGGTGCCGCAGGGGTCGGTGCTGGGCCCGCAGCTGTTTACCATTTACATTGATGACTTGGAAGAGGGGACTGAGTGTAGCGTAGCAAAATTTGCTGATGACACTAAACTGAGTGTAAAAGCAAATTGTACAGAGGATGTGGAGAGTCTGCAGAGGGATATAGAGAGGTTAAGTGAGTAGGCCAAGGTCTGGCAGATGGAATACAACGTTGGTAAATATGAGATCATCCACTTTGGAAGGAATAATAGAAGAGCAGATTATTATTTAAATGGTGAAAGATTGCAGTATGTCGTTGTGCAGAGGGACTTGGGAGTGCTTGTTCATGAATCGCAAAATGTTGGCTTGCAGGTACAACAGGTTATTAAGAAGGCTAATGGAGTGTTGGCTTTCATTGCTAGAGGGATTGTACTCAGGAGCAGGGAGGTCATGCTGCAACTATACAGGGTACCTGGAGTATTGTGTGAAGTTCTGGTCTCCATACTTGAGGATGGATATACTGGCTTTGGAGGCAGTGCAGAGGAGGTTCACCAGGTTGATTCCAGGGATGAAGGGGTTAACTTATGAGGAGAGATTGATTCGCCTGGGACTATGCTCTCTTGAATTCAGAAGAATGAGAGGGGATCTTATAGAAACATACAAAATTTTGAAAAGGACAGATAAGATAGAAGTAGGAAAGTTATTTCCATTGGTAGGTGAGTCTAGAACTAGGGGACATTGCCTCAAGATTCAGGGGAGAAGATTTAGGACGGAGATGAGGAGAAACTGTTTTTCCCAGAGAGTGGTGAATCTGTTGAATTCTCTGCTCAGGGAAGCAGTTGAGGCTTCATCACTAAATATATTTAAGATACAGTTAGACAGGTAGAATTAGACAGGTATAATACGGGAATTAAGGGTTATGGGGAAAAGGCAGGTAGATGGAACTGAGTTTACGGGCAGATCAGCCATGATCTTACTGAATGGCGGGGCAGGCTCGATGGGCCAGATGGCCTTCTCTTGCTCCTATTTCTTATTTTCTTATGTTCTTTACATCTCTCTCTGCAACTGGATGCTCAATTTCCTCATTAGGAAACCACAGTCATATGGATTGATAACAACATCTTCTCCTTACTGACAATCTTCATAGATGCACCTCAAGGATGGGTGCTTAACCTACTTAACCTACAGAGTCATTATTCATGACTCTGTGGCTGAGCACAGATCAAAGGTTATCTATAACTTCAAATATGATAACACTGTTGTTGGTAGGATCTCAGATTGAGATTTGGAGGAGGCATTCAGAAGTCGGATAGATTGGCTGGTTGAGTGATGTTGCAGCAATAACCTCAGATTCAATATCAGCAAGACGAAGTAATTGATTGTGGACTTCAGGAAGGTGAAGTCAGGAGAACACACACCTGTCCTTATTGAGAAGTCAGCAGTGGAAATGGAGTGCAGCTTTAAGTTCCTAAATATCAACATCTAACAATCTGTCTTGGGTCCAACACATTGGTGCAATCACGAAGAAGGCACACCAGCAGCTCTGTTTCATTAGGAGTTTGAGAAGATTTAGAGTGCCACTAAAGTCTCTTGCAAATTTCTATAGACGTGCAGTGGAGAACATTCTGAACGGTTGCATCACAGCCTGGTATGAAGGCTCTGATGTAGAGGAGTGCAAGAGGCCGCAGTGGGTTGCAACCTCAGGCAACTCTATCATGGGCACAATCCTCCACACCATCGAGAACATCTTCGAAAGGTGGTGCCTCAAGAAACAGTGTTCAGCATAAAGGAGCCTTCATGCTCTCTTCTCATTACCATCGTCAGAGAGGATTACAGCAGCTTGAAGAGCAGCACTCAATGATTCAGAAACAGCTTCTTCCCCTTCTTCTGAAGGTTCTGTAAACACTGCTCATTATTCCTCTTTTCTGCACTATTTATTTATTTTGCAATTTACAGTAGTTTTACATATTGTACAAATGCTGCAAAACCACAAATTTTACATCATTTTAGAGAGTGATAACAAACCTGATTCTGATTCTGATCACTTCCTCAAGTTTATGCATTGACCTCTAGAGCTTTGCTCAAATCCATCATGCTGCTGATAGGTTTCTTCCAATTTTCCATTACTTCAAGATGGACTATACTGTAAATGGTTGTGAACTACAATTTTGCAATTTTGATATTTGAAAGCATTCTCAACTTCTGTGTGATGAACTGCAGTTTCTTCAAAGTAGACCATTAAACAAAGGAGCATGGACAAAATTACCACTAAACATCTATGGTGGACCTAGCAATAGGTCAAGAGTCTAGCTCTTTGGCCAATGGAAAGAGATAAGAACACTGGGCTTTCTAAGTGTTAAGATCAGAATAATTCCAGGTGAAAATTTGGAAGTATTAAGTATGTTTACAGAACAACCTAAGCTTGAGAGGTTTCAGCACTTTTAACAAATGGCAAGGATAAATTAAATCAAGGGATTGCTGCTCGTGAGCTGTTTTTACAATGCCAGGCCTCAGCTCTCAAACAGCAAGCATTTGAAGTTTAGCTTGTAAATAACTTCAGGCCCTAAAGAAGGCAAAAATTATATCTAACTTCTTCAGGAACAGACAGACAGGCTCCTTAAACAAAGGCCAAAGCTTTCTATTGGAAATGTGATGCTTTGTAACCGTAAAGAAATAGAGTGACATTTTAAAATGTGAAGGCAACTATTACAGTGACATTTAACAAATCAGGAACCTCAAACTTTTCCCTAACCCAAATTTACCTTAAGGCTATTTCAGACAACAGATGCTTTGTCCTCTCACAAAGATCAGAACATTGAAAACCCAAGAAAGATCAGACTGTGAGACTGGCAGACTGTGTTAAAAATGAAAAGTGAAAATACAATTTGCACTTAAAAATTTGCAAATAAAAAACAATTTCCATCAAGTGGTGGTGGCATCCGTCGGTCTCGAGAGACCATGGATCTGCGCCTGGAGTTTCCAGGGTGCAGGCCTGGGCAGGGTTGTATGGGAGACTGGCAGTTGCCACAGATGTTGTCTAAGGGAAGGGCACTAGGACCCATGCAGCTTGGCACCGGTGATGTTAAATGCCTTGCTCAAGGACACAAACACGCTGCCTCAGCTGAGGCTCGAACCAGTGACCTTCAGGTTACCAGTTTAATGCCTTGCCCACTAGGCCACGCGCCAACACAAAAGTATCCATCAAGTATCACGCAGTTATTATGGGCTGAAGCAGAAAAGGGCATTTGAAATATATAATCACACACGTCAAGGAAAACAGCATATTTAATTATGCATCAAAGACTTGGCACTGGATGAACAAAATGTTAACAAAACTCTAAGAATGAGTAGCTTATAAATTGAAATTTCTGGGAAGCTAGCACTGGAAAACCAGCAGAAAATTTTGACGCACCTGCAATAATGATCCTTTCATAATCTGCAAGCACTTTACTGGAAGCCATAGAAAAGGTCAATTAACCAGTTTTAAATGCACAGTTGTTAGAAAATCTGAATGCCAACATAGCAAAAGCTAATTTACTGACAAGTGTTCAGTACTTATGTCTGCGATACTGAAGTTATTGGGCAATCCTTTAGTAGGCAGAAGCAGCAGCAAACAGGCCAATATGTGGGGATCAGCATCTACTATTGGCACTTCTCCAGAATAACATTGACAAGTTACTGAAAAACATAAAGGTAAGTCAATAATATTGTTGTAAAGAAGAACCACAGAAATCCATCAACAAGAATGACAGATTTGTCAAAAGTGCATTAAAGAAAACGGCATTTGCCTACAGAAAATGCATCTAGCAAGATGAATAGTTACAGTGAATGTGCAAAGATGAAGCAAAATATTATCTGTTTCACTTCACAGTGTTTCTGTCTTAAAGGAGTAACTGACACAGAACAGAAACCAACAGCCTAAATGTTGTGAATCATTGCATTGCTAGATTTCTGTCTGTGAATAAGTGTCAATAAGAAACCATGAAAAATACTTGCATTTTTGGTACTTATCTTCTGTTATATGATAAAAAACAGAAAATACTGGAAACACTCAGCAGGTCAGACAGCATGTGTGAAAAGAGGAACTGCTAATGAATCACATCAACAGAATTGGGAAGAGAAAAAGACACGTTTTCAGTGACATGGACAGTGGAAGAGAGATGTTCTGACAAAGGGGACACCTCCAATACAGGGAGTCCATATGGGCTAACAATGACATTTCCAAGCACATTATTCTTCTTTGGTTGTGTAATACCATGGTGACAAGCACAAATAGCAGTTCTGATACAGACAGAAAGAACGTGCAGAGGAATCAGTCCACGAAGCCAGGTCATCCTGAATTTGGCCTGCTGTCCTGCCCACTCAGTAGTCCCACTCGCCCACTTTTGCCTTTCCAGGATGCAGAAGGCCAGAAGAGCCTAACCCTCCACACCTGAGGGGTACCTTATGAAAAGAAGCCAGATAGTATAGCCTTAGGTGATGTAGACTGAAGTTCCTGTGATGCTGGTCCACCTTCGATGACAGGTCAAAGGCGTCCAAACAATTTTAAGAGTATCTGATAGTCAGAAGTGTAAAAACTAAATCTAAATAAGTAAGTACATTTATCTAAAACACACTAAACAACTAATGATTAAACTCATTAAAATAAAATAACTCAAGCGCCTTCCTATTCCAGCTGGCATTAATTCTGCATTGTTAATGTTTTACCTTATTCTAGCTCAATGCACTGTGCAAAGATCTGATCTGCATGGACGGCATACAAGACAAGCTTTTCGCTGTATCACACTGAAAATAATAAACCAGTTCCAATACCAGTTGAAGTGAATTGAGTCCTGCTCCTGTACCCACCCTCCACGGTGTTAAGCACAGCATTGCACCATCCCAGGGCTCAGTGGCGGGTAGAGTGGAGGAGTAGACTGACAGACACATTGGCTTCTGATCTTCAGCTCGTCTCAAATTCTCCAGCTATCAGTCAACTTGATGCAATGCAGCCATGCAGTAATGAGGAAATAATACATATTTGGTGATGACAGCTTTTAAATGAGATGTTAAACTGAGGCTTTGACTCTCTTCTCAGCTGGTGGAAAGGAAGAAAAGCAGGCAGGTTCTCCCTGGCGTCCTGGTTATTATTTATTCCTTATGAAACATTGCTCATAGGTCTTTGTCATGCTGCCGTTTGTAAAAAGTGGCTGCATGTTAATTACCTGCCATGCTTTCTACAATGACTATGCTTAAAAAAAATTACTCCATTAAGCACAAAACACTTAGAGGTGTTCAGAGACTGCGAAAATAACTGCAAGGGTATTATTTCAATAATTTTTGGAAGAATTCCCTTGGCAGCCTTGATCATGAAAGGAAAAGCTGTAGGAAAAATACTAAGAATGTCAGACAAGAACCATGTATGAAAAACAGGTTGTGATATTTGCATCCTTTGTCAGAACTGAAACACTTTAATTGATGATTTTTGTGATGTTGATGTTAACTCACTTGATGTGAAATTAAGGAACTTTCTGCACTTATTTCTCTAACCACACTGAGTGACCAATGATTGGTTATAAGGCACAGATAAAGCAGAGAAGATTTTACTTGTTTCACAACTGAGGCAATGTTTTCTCTACTCATTTTTCAAGGACAACTATACATGCATTAATTATTTAAGGCTATTCATGCTGAGAGAAAAATGGCCCACAAAAAAATAAATAAAAATAAAAATAAAAGCACAATTTAAGAACAATCCTGCATGCAGTTTCCTTATTTACATATCATGATTTAGCAACAATTGCAAAAGTGCACTTTTCCTATCATATTTGTACTATGTAATGAGCACCTAAACCTTGAGAGAGCTTTGCTCAAACAGTTCTGAAATAATTGCTTGCCATTAGATGCTAGTTATGATTCCATTGAGCATTACTCTACACATAATATTGTTATCAGTGAAACCCTCCAAGGCATTTACAAGTATTCTTCATTCCTGTTTATGGGAGTGCTGGACCCTGACAAAGCCTACACCCTTACAGTATATGAGGTGTTTCTCCTCCACCCTGAAAGTGACCTCATCATGGCAGAAGAGGAGGCCACGGACCATATTTTTGAAATGGGTTGGGGGGAAGGAACTAAAATAGTTGGCCACTGGGAAATTCCACTTCTGGCGGATAGAGTGGATGCGCTCAACAAAGCGGTCCCCCAATTTACGTTGGGTCTCACCAATGTAGAGGAGATCACATTGGGAGCACCAGATACAATAGATGACCCAATAGATTCACAGGTGAAGTGTTGGCTCACTTGGAAGGAACTTTTGCGGTCATGAATGGAGGCAAGGGAGGTGAATGGGCAGGTGTAGCCTTTCTACTGCTTTCAGAGTGGAGGAGCAACACCTCATATTCCGTCTATGTAGCCTCCAACCTGATGGCATGAACATCAATTTATCCTTCCAGTAATTTTTTTTCTCTAATTTTTCCCCTCCACTTTCCCTCTTCTTCTTTGCTCCATCCTGGCCTCTTACCTCTTCTCCTCACCTACCCACTACCTCCTCTTGGTATCGCTTTTTTTTCACCTTTATCCAATGATCCAGTTTTCTCTCCTATCAGATTCCTTCTTCTTCATTTCTTTACTTTTCCACCTACCTGGCTTCACCTATCATCTTCCAGCTTGTCCTCCTTCACACCCCTCCCAACTTATTTATTCTCGCATCTTCTCCTTTTCTTTCCAGCCCTGATGAAGGGTCTCAGCCTGAAACGTCGACTGTTTATTCATTTTCGTAGATGTTGCCTGACTTTCTGAGTTTCTCCAGCATCTTCTGTGTGTTATTCTGTAGCTTCAAGTAAAGAAATGGGAAGAGCAAGACTTAAGAGAGTTTCAACAGATCAGAGGCAAAGTATGGGCAAACTATTCTGTGCAATGAATGACTGAAATTTGTAACACCTTATCTGATTGGTCAACAGATTGAAAAAATAAATCTTGCTAAGGGAGGCCAGAAAAAAAGAAACTATAAGGTAAGGGGTTACTCCAAGGCTAGCATTTTGGACGGCAATGAAGGTCCTCCAACTCTGGTGCTGTTCAGGGCTTCCTTCGTCGTGTCAGTAGCTTCCTCTTGATTTTCACCACTGTCTATAATGCAAGTCCCAGGTGGTGACTCAGGAATATCATCACAATCAAATGTAGAAGGATTATCTTGGGCACTAGCCTACAAAGTACCTAGGACATCTTTAGGGAGCGGTGTCTCAGAAAGGCAGCGTCCATTATTAAGGACCTCCAGCACCCAGAGCATGTCCTTTTCTCACTGTTACCATCAGGTAGGAGGTACAGAAGCCTAAAGGCACACACTCAGTGATTCAGGAACAGCTTCTTCCCCTCTGCCATCGATTCCTAAATGGACATTGAAGCTTTGGACACTACCTCACTTTTTTAAATACAGTATACAACATTTCTGTTTTTGCAATTTTTTAAGAATCTATTCAATATACATAATTTATTTACTTGCTTATTTATTATTGTGTTTTATTTTATTTTCTCTCTCTGCTAGATTATGTATTGCATTGAACTGCTGCTGCTAAGTTAACAAATTTCACGTCACATGCCGATGATAATAAACCTGATTCTGATTCTGTTTCCATAGCAATTTTGTTTTACCAGTCGGGGTTGTTAGCCCTGAGTTGAACCCTTGCACCTGGAAGACGGTGGACCACTCTTAGTCTGGCCTCTACCCTTTGACCTGTTTGGCATAGGTGACCCATTTAAGAGCCAAAGCATAAAGCCCTGACTCCAGCCAACATAGCGCTGGGTCATTGAAGCACACAAGCATCCAAACTATGACAAGGTTGTGGTCCTTTTGGAGGATTAAGATGGGATGATCTTAATGGCATTCTGCACAGGTATGTTCCATTGAAGCAGGGAAAAGATGGTATGGTAAAAGAATCACAGCGTACAAAGGAAGCAGAAAATCTAGTTAAGAAAAAAAGAAAAGCTTACGAAAGGTTCAAGAAACTAGGTACTGGTAGAGCTCTAGAAAATTACAGGGTTGCCAGAAAGGAGCTTAAGAATGAAATTAGGAGAGTTAGAAGGGACCATGAGAAGGCCTTGGTGAGCAGGAGTAAGAAAAGCCCCAAGGCATTCTACAAGTATCTAGAGAGCAAGAGGATAGGACCAATCAGGTGCGATAGTGGAGAAATCTGCATGCAGTTGGAGGAAGTACTGAAAGTACTTAATGAATACTTTGCTTCAGTATTCACCAGGAAAAAGGACCTTGGCAATTGTGGGGATGACTTACAGTGGACTGAAGCGCTTAAGAAAGAGGATGTGCTGGAGCTTTTGAAAAGCATTGTTAGATAAGTCACCAAGACTGGACGGGATATACCCCAAGCTACTGTGGGAAGCAGGGGAAAAGATTGTTGAGCCTCTTGCAATGATCTTTGCATCATCTCATTAGGGACAGGAGAAGTACCGGAGGATTGGAGGGTTGCAAATGTTGTTCCCTTGTTCAAGAAAGGGAGTAGAGATAACCCAGGAAATTATAGACCAATGAGTCTTACTTCAGCGGTGGGAAAATTGTTGGAGAAGATCCTGAGAGGCAGGACTTATGAGCATTTGGGGAGACATAATCTGATTAGGAATAGTCAGCATGGCTTTGGCAAGGGAAGGTTGTGCCTTATGAGCCTGATTGAATTTTTTGAGGATGTAACAAAACACACTGATGAACATAGAGCAGTGGATGTAGTGTATATGGATTTCAGTAAGGCATTTGATAAGGTTCCCCATGCAGGCTCATTCAGAAAGTAAGGAGGCATGGGATCCTAGGAGACTTTGTTTTGAGGATCTTGAATTGGCTTGCCCACAGAAAGGTGGTTGTTGATGGTTCTTATTCTACATGGAAGTCGGTGACCAGTGGTTTTCCTCAGGGATCTGTTCTGGGACCCCACCTCTTTGTGATTTTTATAAATGGCCTGGATGAAAAAGTAGAATGGTGGGTTAGTAAGGTCAGGGGTGATGTGGATAGTCTTGGATGGGTGTCAGAAGTTTCAGTGGGACATTGATAGAATGCAGAACTGGGCTGAGACTTGGCGGATGGACTTCAACACAGGTAAGTGTGAAGTGGTTTATTTTGGAAGGTCAAATTTGAAGGCAGAATATAATATTAATGGTAAGACTCTTGGAAGTGTGGAGGATCAGAGAGATCTTGGGGTTCATGTCAATAGGATGCTTAAAGCTGCTGTGCAGGTTGACAGTGTTATTAAGAAGGCATTTGGTGTGTTGGCATTCATCAACCATGGGATTGAGTTCAAGAGCCATGAGGTAATGTTACAGCTATATAAGACCTTGGTCAGACCCCACTTGGAGTACTGTGTTCAGCTCTGGTCACCTCACTGCAGGAAGAATGTGGATACTATAGAAAGAGTGCAGAGGAGATTTTCAAGGATGTTGCCTGGATTGGAGCACATACCTCATGAAAGTAGGTTGAATGAATTTGGCCTTTTCTCCTTGGATTGATAGAAGATGAGATGTGACTTGATAGAGGTGCATAAGATGATGACAGGCATTGATCATGTGGATAGCCAGAGGCTTTTTCTCAGGGATGAAATGAGGAGGAGGCATAGTTTTAAGGTGTTTGGAAGTAGATACAGAGGTGACGTCAGGGGTAAGTTTTTTATGCAGAGAGTAGTGAGTGCATGGAATGGGCTGCCGGCAGCGGTGGTGGAAGCGGATACAATAGGACTTTTAAGAGACTCTTTGATAGGTACATGGAGCTTAGTAAAATAGAGGGCTATACTGTGGGGAAATTCTAGGTAGTTTCCAGAGGAGGTTACATAGGCAGCACAGCATTGTGGGCCGAAGGGCCTGTAATGTGCTGTAGATTTCTATGTTCTATGTTCTATCTTCTTGATTCATCTCTAAAGTAATCAGTACAGACCTAAAGGAGGGAATGACCTCCTTCTGTGCAGTAATATTTGAAGACTTTATGATTTTTAACAATGTGAGGACTCACTCAGTTACATTTACACTCATTTGTTTTCTGCCGGTCACTTGCCCACTTGAAGCAGAAGGACATGTCAGTCGGCCAGCATTGGGCTGGTACTCCTGATTTCCTGGCTCATAAGAAAAGAAAGAAAATATACTTTGGCCCCAATTTTAAAGTTGAATTTTTAAAGCAGCACTTCCCTTACATTTGAGAAGCTAATTAAAACTGTTGATGGGGGAATCTATGCAGAGCTTCAGTACATTTTGTGACCCATTTCAACAGTCTGTCTCATTTCTGCCCGGTGTTTAGATGTTAACTTTATCTCTCCCTCTGAAACGTGTCTGTCCTCAGACTATTTCCATTAAAACTTGCACCAAAGGCAAAAAGCTACAGGAGCCGGAAATCTGAACGAGAACAGAAAATGCTGCAAATAGTCAGCAGGTCAAGCAGTATTTGTGGTAGAGAATCAGAGTTAAAATTCCCATGTGTATCAAAGGTCATATCATGAAAAATAAATACACAAAAAAATTGGAAGAAGCTGCAAATTTATCAGTGCTTTAGTCTGAAAAGAGTGTTTAGATCCCGTGACACTTGGAAGGGAAGAGGTTAAGTCTTTCCTGTGGGTAGAAACCTAAAGTACTTTGCAGAACACTCCCAGTAAGTCTACAAACTTATTACTTTAATGCTGCAGTCCACTCTCCCTCTGACCTCTCTTTTCTTCCGCTTCTTGCACTATTCTTTTGAAGAGCAATGAGGAACAACCCCTCATCCTCTGACTATTAAAGCTCTGGACATAATTTAGTGTTCAATAATTTCAGAAAATCAGTCATTTCTGTCCCATTTTCAATATGCAAAAATTATAATTGTATTTATCTTTTCTGCGACCAATTTCATATTTATTTATTTTTCTCCTGCAAACCCATCAAATGACATCATCATCCTCTTTCAGCCAGTACCACTATCTCAAATCATGCAATTCCTTCCGGCACTAATTGTGTCTTTTATCTTGTAAAAATTGTGTATAATTTATGTTTATGTTATGTTTTTTGTGAATTCTACTTATTTATCTGATGCTATGTGCCTTTGATGCTGCTTCAAGTAAGTTTTTCACTGCAGCTATGCATACATGTTCTTGTGCAGATAACAATAAACTCAACTTTGATTCAATTTTAGTGTTCATCTTTATTCCCTTTTGTTTTCTTCCCCCTCCCCTTTCCATCTTCAAACACATTTTATCTCTAACTTTTGTTCTGATGAAAACTCTTCGACCTGAAATATTAACTCCATTTCACTTCCTTCCCCCCAACAAAAGCTGAACGGTTTATTGAGTATATGCAATATTTGATGGTTAATTTCTGAATTTATGTCTATTTTAGAAACTACTTTTCTAATTAGTTGTAGGTGGCAATGACAAATTGTCAGGTGTTACAAATAGTTTACAGTTTAAAACAGACATTCAACCTGATAGATTATACCAGTGTTCAAGCACCAGATGAGCCTCCAAGACTTCATTATTTAACATCGACATCGGATCTTTTTTATTCCTTTCTCTCTGCTATTACTATTAAACTTATCCTTGAATAAAGTTTGGCATTCATCTCAAACGATCCTTGAGACATTCCAACCACTCTCTTGTTTTCTTGAGTGTTTTTCTTATATTAATTGTCATTACCTTCAAAGGGAAATGCCTTTTCTACATCCGCACTACCAAACTCTTTTATAAACACCTTTATCAGTTCTTTCCTTTTCCTTGAAAGCGATTGGATCGTAAAGCACCCATCTGACGGGCTAGGGGCACAATGTAGTTTGTGTGTGTGTGTGTGTGTCAGATAATAGGGCCTAGGGCTTGTGCTTGCATCTGCCATTAAGCTAATTTCCTATACATCTCCAAGGTTGAACATCATATTTGATCCTTTTGACTATAATCGATCATGAATGAAGAGCACAATCAGATTTTTCACAATTAAATGCAGCCAAACCGGCAACCTTTAAAGGAACCACAATGGAACAACTATGTGCTGTTTCTTCCTGCCCCGTTCTAATCTTTTATTTATTTCCTGGTATCACTGGCCAGATTGATAGTGCTGCCCCGTAAGCTTTCCTACTCAGCATCATTACTGTCAGATGACAAGAAACACTTGGCATATCAGCCATTACATCTTACCAATCAGAAAAAGACTCATTTCTAACTCCTCTGTTTCCTGTTAGCCTGACAATCTTCTATCCATCTAATTTTCTGAATATCCTTTGATATAATACCTTATTGATTGCCTTCTAGAAATCTTGGTTAAGTACATCCTCTATTCTCCCTTTATCCGCAGCACATGTTACATCTTCAAAGGACTCCAGTTAATTGTTCAAACATGGCTTCTATGTTGTGTATGCTTGATTACCTTGAACCTCTCTAAGTACCCTGTTATAACATCTTTAATAATGGTTCTAACATTTTACCTTTGACATATGTTAAGCTAACTGGCTTGTAGTTTCCTTTCTGTCTACCCCTCTTTTTGAATAAAGGAGTTACATTTGCTTTTTGCCCCAATCTAATTGGACCTTATCTCGATCTAGAGAATTTTGTAAGGTAAAACCAAAGAATCAACCATCTCACAAGCTACTTCTTTCAAAGCCCTTGAAGGATCCTGTTGATATTCTAGACCATGTCAACATTGAGAAGGTAGTGGTGTTGGGTGTCCTGTAAAATATTAAAATGGTTAAGTCCTTAGAGCCTGATGGGATGTATCGCAGGATACTGAGGAACACAAGATCGATGGAGCGTTGATAAAGAATGTTAGCGCTCAACACCATAATTCCCTGCAGACGTGACAAGAATCTCAGAGACCTCGGCCTTCACCCTGCCTTGTGCAGCTGGATCCTGGACTTGCTGTCAGATTGCCGGCAGGTGGTAAGAGTGGGCCCCCTCATCTCTGCCGCTCTGACCCTCAACACCCTTCAGGGCTGTGTCCTAAGCCCTCTTCTTTACCCTCTGTATACCCATGACTGTGTCACCAACCACAGTTCAAATCTGCTATTAAATTTGCTGATGATACTACATTGATTAGCCTTACCTTAAATAATAACGAAGTGGCCAACAGAGAAGTCATCACCCTGACACAGTGGTGTCAAGAAAACAACCTCTCCCTCAATGTCACAAAAACAAAGGAGCTGGTTGTGGACTACAGGAGGAATGGAGACAGGCTAACCCCTATAGACATCAATGGATATGGGTTGTGAGAGTGAACAGCTTTAAGTTCCTCAGCATACACATCACCAAGGATCTCACAGAGTTTGTACATATCGTCTGTGTGGTGAAAAAACAGCACCTCTTTCACCTCAGGTGGTTGAAGGAGTTTGGCATGAGTCCCCAAATCCTAAAAACTATTGACAGGGGCACAATTGAGAGCATCCTGACTGGCTGCATCACTGCCTCGTATGGGACCTGTACTTCCTTCAATCATAGGACTCTGAAGAGAGTAGTGCAGACAGGCCTGCACACCTGTAGACGTGAACTTCCCACTATTCAGGATGTTTACAGAGACAGGTACAAAAAAGAATCATTGGGGACCCAAGTCACCCCAACCACAAACTGTTCCAGCTGTGACCATCCCAGAAACGGTACAGCAGCATAAAAGCCAAGAACAACAAACTCGGGGACACTTTCCTCAACCAGGCCATCAGACTGATTAATCCACACTAATACAATTGTATTTCGATGTTGTATTGACTGTCCTATTGTACATACTATTTATTATAAATTACTATAAATTGTACATTGCACATTCACACAGAGGCATAACATAAAGATTTTTTACTCCTCATGTATGTGAATGATGTAAGAAATAAAGTCAATTCCATTCAATTCAACATATCCTCTTTAGCCTGTCAGGGTGTCAGGAGATGGGAGAACAGACAAAATAATCCATTTGTTTACGAAGGGCAAAAGGGAAAAATCAGGAAATTATCACCGGTGAGCTTCTTGACAACAGGAGAAATTATTTGCCAGGATTTACCTGTTTTGGGGGAGAAAACATGGGCATTAGGGTAGTCAGCAAGGATTATTGTGAAGGGAGATTCTGTCCCACAACTCTGAATGTGTTTTTTTAAGGAAGTGATAAAGATGATCAAGGGTAGGGGAGTCAATAAACTTGGCATGGTCATTCATGGGAGGCTGGTTCAAATGATTAAGTCATATGGAACCCATTGCAAATTGGTAAATTGGATCCAAAATTGATTTGGTCATAGAGGACAGAGAGTAGTTGTAGGGTTGTTTCTCTGACTTGAGTTTTGTTACCAGTTTTGTTCCATGAGGATCAGTGCTGGGATAAAAATGTAGGTGATCTAATTATGCAGAGACATGAAAATTAGTAGAGTTGTGGATAGTAAGTTTGTCAAAGGATATGGCAGGATGTAGACCAATTAGAAATTTGGGTGGGGAAATGACAGAGGGAGTTCAATTTGGACAAGTGTGAGGTGATGCATTTTGGGAGGTATACCACAAGCAGAAAGTAAACAGTAAATGTTAGGAAACTTGGGAACATTGGTGTACAGAACGATTTTGGGTACAAATCTATAGATCCCTGAAAGTGACAATACAAGTGGATAGGGTGTTAAAGACACTTCATGCCACATTCAGCTTTGTCAGTCAGTGTATTGAGCAGAAAAGTTGCAAGTCACATTGAAACCACATTTGGAATATCTTACGCAATTCCTACTATGTTGTAGGAAGGATGAGGAGATTTTGAACAGGTTAACCAGTATTTTGCCCAGAGGCTGAGGGTTGACCTGACAGAAGCATATAAAATTATTGACAAGACAGATAATCAGAGTCTGTTTTTCCCCAGAGTGGAAATGTCAAATATTAGACAGCATAGCTTTAAGGAATGAGGGAAAAAGTTTAAAGGAGATTTGAGGCAAGTTTATTTTGAAACACACAGGTGGTGATATGTTAAAGTTCAAAGTTCAAAGCTAATTTATTATCGAAGTACATATATGTCACCATATACAACCCTGAGATTCATTTTCTTGCAGGCATACTCAATAAATTCAATAGCCACATTAAAATCAATGAAAGACTGCACCAACAGGGTGAAAAACCAGTGTGCAGAAGACAACAAACTGCAAGTACAAAAAGGAAGGAAAAAAGAAATAGTAATAAATAAATAAGCAATCAATATTGAAAACATGAGATGAATATTCCTTGAAAGTGAGTTCATGAGTTGTGGAAACAGTTCAATGATGGGACAAGTGAAGTTGAGGAAAGATATTTTTTCTGTTTCAAGAACCTGATGGTTGAGGGGTAATAACTGTTCCTGTAACTGGTTGTGTGACTCCTGGGGCTCCTGTACCTTCTTCTTGAAGGCAGCACGGAGAAGAGCGCATGTCCTGGGTGGTGAGTGTCCCTGATGATGGATGCTGCTTTTCTCTGACAATACCCCATGTAGATGTGCTCAGCAGAGGGGAGGGCTTTACCTGTGTTGGACTAGACTGTATCCACTACTTTTTGTAGGATTTTCCATTCAAGGGTATTGGTGCTTCCATACCAGGTTGTAATGTAGGCAGACAATATACTCTTCACCACACATCTATAGACATTTGTCGAAGTTTTAAATGTCATGCCAAATCTTGACAAAATTTCAAGGAAGTTGAAGTACACTGTAAGGGGAGATAGTGGAAGAAAATACAGTAATGTTTAAGAGGCATTTAGACAGGCCTGGTATGGAGTAATATAGACCACATGCCCAGGATTAGTTTACAGTGACATCGTCGTCAGTACAGATATGATGGGCCAAAGGGCCTGGTTCTTTGTTGTCCTATTTTGTTCCTTTAGAAGGATTGATGGTTTGTCCCTTGACTCTCAGTCTCTAAGATTTTATTAATTTAATTAGAGAAAAAATAAAAACCTAGTTTATATGTTAGAACATGTATTATATTCTCACAAAAAGTAAAATAAAATTCATGATTTAATTGTTCCTTAAGCCTTTAATGAACATGCTCATTGAAAGACTTTTAAATTCAGTACTCAGAGTTAATAGCTTTAGTTTTGAACTCACAAGAAGAACCAGCAGTGTTTAGATGGCAACTTCTCCACAAAATCAGTTGCATATTTTCAAAAAGCTGGAATCTGTAACACTGCATGATGAACTTTGATGTAAATAGAACGCACAATCAGGCACACTCAACTACACAAATATGAGCTTAGAACTTCAAAGACAAACATTGTCAGTAATTAGATGTTATCACTAATATCCTGCAGTCATTTTATAAACACAAAGCTTCATTATCAGAAAACATTTCCCGATGTTGGCCAAAGTCTTTGTTGCACCTGCTCTAATTGGCTCTCCTGTTCTGTCAATGTTCCAGTTTTCCACAGGTGGACTATGATTTTATCCCAGTCCTTGATTTTGCTGCAAAGCAACTGAGATATTCAATTGAAGTATCTAATTGTTCAATAGAAAAGATGCATCACATTGGTACCCTGTTCAGTACTACGGAAAGATGTGGGCATCTGTCTGGAGAATGGAAATCTAGGTTTAACAACAATGTGTAAAATGATAGTTTCACTTTCATAATTTGATGAGGGAAAATCTATGTAATCAGGATTGCCTAACTAACCTTGTGCTTCTCATCCACAAATGAATGAAAATTGCAGGAGGAAAATGGAGACCCCTGGAATCAAGCCTGGAAGGTGCATCAACATGAGGAGAAATCTGTGTACTCAGAGGTTTGATGGGGCTTGGAATTAGATCAGTTGTGCCTTTTAGCTGCTCATGGGAAACAGAAAAAATAATTCTAATTGCTGCAAGTTATACTTTTACATTAGGCCAGTCTTTAATCTTTCCATATTTTATGTGAGCAAAGATCCAGTGTCTATCAAACTGATACTCAACAGGTAGAAATTGAGATCATGGCACCTGACTTTTTCTGTCCCCTGGTTAGACCTCATCTGAAGTTGCATTCAATTCTAGTCACCCTACTAATGAAAGGATGCTCCTCCGACTTTGGAGCGGGTGCAGAAGGGGTTTCCCAGGATGTTGCCTAGATTAGAGGCCATGAGGAGAGCTTGGACAAACTTGGGTTGTTTTCTCTGGAGCAGTGGAGGATGAGGGGAGACCTGAGGGAGGTTTCCAAGATTATGAAAGGCATAGACAGAGTAGACAGCTGGTGTCTTCTTCCCAGGATTGAAACGCCTAACACCAGAGGGCATGCATTTAAGATGAAAGAGTGTAAGTTCAGAGGAAATGCATGACGTAAGTTTTGGTTTTACATGGAGAGTGGTGAATGCACTGCCTGGCATGGTGGTGGAGGCACATACGATGGGAGCATTCAAGAGGCTGAAGGATGGGCACGCAAGTGTCTAGGGATAAGGGATCTGAACATTGCATCAGCATAAGTTCAGTTGGGAATTTAGAATCATAGTCATAGAGAAGTACAACACTAAAACTGGCTCTTCGTCCCATCTAGACCCTGCCAAAACCGTTTAAACTACCTGCTCCCAACGACTGCACCAGGACCATAGCCCTCCATATCCCTACTATCCTTCTGCCTAACTAAACTTCTCTGAAACTTTGAAATCGAGCTTGCATGGGCCACTTGTGCTGGCAGCTCATTCCACACTGTCACAACCATCTAAGTGAGGAATTTTCCTCTCATGTTCACCTTAAACTTCTCACCTTTCACCTGTAAGCTATGACTCTGGTTGTAGTCCCACCCAACTTCAGCTGAAAAAGCCTGCTTGCATTTACCCTATCCATACCCCTCAAAATTTTCAATACCTCTATCAAATCTCCTCTCAATCTTCTACATTCTAAAGAATACAGTCCTAACCTATTCAATCTTACCTTATAACTCAGGTCATCCAGACCTGGCAACATACTAATAAATTTTTTCTGCACTCTTTCAACCTTGTTTATATCTTTCCTGCAGGTAGATGACTAAAACTGCAACTAATACCCCAGATAAGGCCTCACCAACGTCAGATACAACTTCAACATGACATTCCATCTTCTGTACTCAATACTTAGAGTTATGGAAACAAATGTGCCAGAAGTTTTCTTTACAACCATATCAATCTATAATGCCACTGTGAACGAAATATGGACCTGTATTCCCAGATCCCTTCCACACTCTTCAGTGCCTTACTGTTCACTGTGTAAGACCTACCCCAGTTGGTCCTACTGAAGTGCAAAATCTCACACTTGGCTGCATTAAATTCCACTTGCCATTTTTCCAGCGGATGCAGCTCCCTCTGCAAGCCATGATAGCCTTCCTCACTGTCCATTACACCACCAATCTTGGTGTCATCCACAAATTTGCTGATCCAGTTAGCCGCGTTATCATCCGAATTATTGGTATAGATGACAAACAACAAGGACCCATCACCTGTCCCTGTGGCACACCACTAGTCACAGGCCTCGGGAACTTGATTAATAATTAATTAGTTCAGCTCAACATCATAGGCCAAGGGCCTGTTCCTGTGTTGTACAGTTCTTTGTCCTAAAATAAAGATTCATGACATCTATTGTTCTTTCCCAAAATCTCAAACAATGGGATTGATTGGCCTCCTCTGCTACACTTCCCAGTGAATTCTTTGGGCCAAATCCAAATCCAGTATTTAGCCAGCCAATGGTGTAGTGGCAACTGCACCAGAGTTCAAGGTGAATGGTCCCAGGTTCGAATCCAGTCAGCTCCTTGCACACTTTCCATCCATGCTGGGTTGAGCATCGAGCTAACAACTTGTCCTCGTAAAAAAACCAGACAAATACTAAAGAAACGGCAACGTTGCTGCCTGATCTGCCACAAGGCATTGAGAAGAACAACAAATCCAGTTTTGCTTTGTTTTGTCTAAGTTGTTTAAAGTTATTTAACCCAGACAGTATGGTTTAAATATCTCAGAAACTACAGACCTGGGATTTTCGAGCACAAGAGTCTCTAGAGTAGTGGTTCCCAAGATGGGGTATATTGCCCCCTCTTGGGGCAGTGGGAGCTTCTAAGGGGGCGATAAGATAAAGGGGGCAGTTGGTGAAACTCAATAGCAAGGGGACAGCTGAGGGATTAGAAGCTTACTTTAAGAAATGAATTACTTATTGTAAGCATTTGTTTCTCAGTGCCTCATAACTGATTACAATGATCATGTAATCACCTCATCTCTTGCAAACCCATTGTTCTCTTCAACTTTGCTCAAAGTTTGCTAAAGTTGCTGAAAAGCAACGTGGCACTTCTGCATTTGGCATATCATGAGAAATCTGGACTGAAGAAATCATGTTATTTCCAGGCCCAGCTCACGCATTATTGCTGTTCACTACTCTAGTAGTGTTAGCTAGTTTGATTCCCATACTGTAATCATGCAGTAACACAGTTCCTGTGAATTAAGCTATGGTGTTCAATGGGGTGAAGTTCAGAATCTGCCCTTCAAATGGTCTCGATGGCATTTCTCTGACTCACATTCCAACCAAATTATCACTGTCCCACTTTATGTACCTTCAGGCCGAGAGTCAGGTTTTGCCTGAGCTATGCTGACATCAAAACTTTCTCTTTTATTGATTGCAGCATTTATGTTAAACAATAAGTGATTGACTGTGGTTGTTAATCCATAGTGAAAATGGCAGAAACAGATGAAATGAAGAAGTGTAGACAGTATAGTGTAGAGATTCTGAAATATATGAAATATCTGAAATTATACCAGCACCAAGCAACCAACAGCAACCAATGTGTCTGTTGTATGAAAAAGTTTCATACAGGTTTCTTGAATATTTGAAGAGAAATACACTTTGATGAAGCAAACAAGAACTTGGCTTATTTTAAGTCACTTTGTGAAAAACTTTCAGAAACAGAATATACTTCAAAACATGTTTGCCAGCACTTCACAACAAAATGATGGTTTGTATATTTCATACGACATTTCTTTGCTCATTGCTAAATCTGGAAATCCCCATATAATTAGTGAAGAACTTATTCTGCCAGCAGTAAGGGAGCTTCTGTGTGAGGTTTTGCATAAGTCACCAGAACAAATAATGAAAGTGATTCCACTCAGCAACAACTCTGTTCAAAGATGAATAGAAAAAGAGTCTGAGAATGCGGAACATACGTTATGCAACCTACTTAGGATGGAATTTGCTCTGCAATTGGATGAGTCAACTTTGCCAGTCAATGAATCTTTGCTTCTTGTTTATGTTTTCTTTTACAGATGAAAGTATGGTTCAAGAACTGGTATTTCCAAGGAGAAGTAGAAACATATAGGATGGAGGAGTCAATATTTCATGTTGCTGAGAAATCTTTCAAAAAGAAGGACATTCTGCTCACCACCATTCTTGCTTGTGCAACAGATGGGGCACCGGCAATGACAGGATGCCACAGTGAGGTTTTTACTTTCTTGGAAAAAGCTGTACACAACATATCCTGCATTAACTGTGCAATTCAGACATCTTGTTGCAAAAAAAAATCTAAGTGTTCAGCTGCATAATTCATAAAATACTGTTATCACAGCGGTAAATAAAATTAGGTCTCATGATCTTGATTCTTGACTATTTTGAGAGCTTTATATTGAGAATGATGAACAGTTTGCTGTTGCATCTTAAGTCAGATAGCTCACAAAAGAAAACTGCCTAAGATGATTTTAGGTGCTTTTTAAAACTGTTATAAAATTTTTGAAGACTTAAATGTTTCATTCGATAATCAACTCAAGAATATTAGGCATGACATTGCTTATTTGTCAGAGTTATTTGCAAAGTTTAATGAAATCAATCTTCAATCACAAGGAAATGATGTGAATCTTATCAAAGTTAAAACAGTCAACTCCATGTTTCTATCTGAGTTAACTCTATTTAAGTATAACATTGGCCGACGTGACCTTTTCCAGTTTCCAAGCCTCTCTGAGTTGGAAAAGGAAGAAAGAATAGCAGATCACGATCTTCAAGTATATTGTGCCCAGCAGAGTGAGCTGCATTAAGTCATGTCAGAGAGGTTGCAGTATATTCTCCCGATTCAAATTCCAGGTTGGGCAATAATTCCATTCCTGATCACTTGTAAAGGAGAATTAACAGGAAGGACAGAGGAAGAACTGATCTCACTACAAAATAACTTTGAGCTAAAGCCAAGGTTCATAAAAAAAATATCGTATCAAGACTTCCCTGCACGGAGGAAAAGGTCATGGTATTCTTTATTGCCCTTCCAACATCATATTTAGTGGAGTGTGGTTTCAGTACAGTCACCCAAAATTCAGTGTACAACTTCAAAGCAACAAACCAGACTGCAAATTACTGAATGTGGGGATATGAGACTCCTTCTGAGTGACACTCAGCCTGATGTTGAGCAGCTGATTGCACTCCACCACACCCATCCATCTCATTGAAAGGAGAAAAAGCAATGAAGCAGTGAAATGTTGGAGCACTAATGCCTGCTCTAAAATTGTTAATGAAAGTTGTAATTAAATAGGTAAATTTATTTTTAGATCTAAATTGATTTGTATATTTTTTGCAAGTATTTGTCACTGCAGTTTTCCTTCATTGTGCATCGTAAATCAAATTTTTTGGCCTGTGGCCTGGGGATTGGGAGCCAAGGGGCCATACCCAAAAAGGTTTGGGAATCATTGCTCTAGAGTTTCCACAGAACGATGCGAGAAACAAAAAAAAACATGCAGTGAGCGGTAGTTCTGAGGGCAAGAATGCCTTGTCAATAAGAGAGGTCAGAGGAAAATGGCCGGACTGGTTCAAACAGATAGAAAGGCGACAGTAACTCAAATAACCATGCATTACAATACTGGTGTGCAGAAGAGCATCTCTGAATGCACAAAAGATCAAACCTTGAAATGAATGGGCTACAGCAGCAGAAGACCACGAACATGTGCTCAATTGATAGCAGATTTTACTATATTCAAACCTGGGGTATAAATTATTCTCTGAATTCAGCAGTTAAAACAAACATCAGTGTAGGATGCCACTTTCACCTTGTGAACGCTTGTTGACAAGAGTCAATTAACAACAGTATTATACAGTAACTTGGATTAATTGATCCTAAATGCTCTAAGTTGACTTCCTAGTAAATATATTCATCTACCATCCTCAGAAAACTTAAATCAATTTGAATTAATTTCATCTGGATTTCTTAACCAGATAATCTGTAGGAGCTATCCAAGTGTGATTTGGCTTAGGAGTAAATAAAATCCAATAAGAAGTTTTGTAAATAAACCCATATTTAATGAATTTAATAGGCTCTACCTCAATGATGTACATAAGATGTAGTTACCAAAGACAGTTTATGAATTGATTAGATTCAAATCCCTAGAACATAGTTGTTCAGGGAGCAAAATAAATAGCGGTATACAAACTGCTTTATTTTAAACTGAACCAGATATCCTCTTCTTTAAACATTATACTGACAACAGACTTTACAGCAGCTATTGTCATTTAATGATATTTTTCCGCCACCTGTATTTACAGGGAAACCCCTGGGACTGAACCAAGCTGGCTGACTAACACAGCTGTCTTTTGGATCCAGCTGTCAAGTATTACAAATGACATAATGTACTCTCAACAGAACTCAATGAGACTGTAACAGTAAACATGCCTGTGTTTAGGACAGCTGTGGATCCAATTTGATTTCCTTTCATTCAAACCTACCATCTCTAACAATGCCCAAATTAATGTACTTCCAGGTACTTTTGCTAGATTCATCCTATATTAAATCAAATCTGAAACCTGCTTATTCAATGGGAAAAAAAAACTGTCATGCATTAGCACTTTGTTGACCGATTTTCCACAGGAAGTATTTGTGGAGATACATTTTCCATTTCAAGATTCAAGATTCAAAGAACATTTATTATCAAAGAATGTATAAATTATACACCTTGAAATTTGACTACCTGCAGGCAGCCACCAAGCAAGAAACCCAAATAACACATTTAAAAAACAGACCAAAAACCACTCTGAAGAGGAAAGACAGAGAAAAAGAAACACGCATCATGTAAACAATAGAAGCTAGCCAGCAGCATCCCGAACCAGACTGAGCCCCAGATCTGCTCCCAGAGCAGCCAGAGTAGGCCCAAGCCTCGGTCCTCAGTTCATCACACTGGCTTGGCAAAAATGCAGAACAGCTGGATCAGTTCACAACCTCAGCACCACAGAGAAAGGAATAAACATTCCCGGAAGAACAAGCGACATCAGCCCAATTCTTGCCTCCATACCAGGCACTCAGGCTACCAGTGCATCCGGGCTGACATCTAAACTGTCCAAGCACCAGGCAGTGCCATGCTCCAGGATGGAAAGTTGTTCCTCTTCCAAACTTCACCTTCTATAATATAGAAAACTACTCAGCCATTGCTCTTGTTCGCTTTGTGAATGAGTGTTTTATTGTTGTTACTTTTTATTCCAACGCATCCGTCACTTTTGAACAATCTATCTCTGACTCCTTCTGATTTCTGATCATCTCTATTTCTGCTTCCACCAACTCCCACTACATCATCTACTTCAATATCCTACAAAACCTCCCCCTACAAGTCAAAATAATTCAGTCATTTTACTTTCTGTACCAGGCCTACTGAAATGTCTTCTCTTTTTATGAACCAATGATTTATCTTTGCCATAAACAGAATTGTTTTCCACAACTGCTCTACTTCCCAAATTTTTGCCTCATCTTTCTACTATGACAGAATCGCTCCTAGCCTCCATTTTTTACCTTACAAACTTCTACACATGGCAGCATTCAATCATTTCTACCATAGCTTTCTCATTCATCTCCATACCCAGAGCATGAAAACTCATAGCATGAGAAACTAATTTTCACAAATAATTCTGCAAGGCTTGTGAATTACTTATTGCACATAATGAAGTCTCAACCCTGATTATTTCAAATGCAGATTAATAACTACTTCACAAAGCACCACTATTATACTGTTTCTTTTGTTGTTAATTTTCAGCATGTGGATGGTAAAGTTCAAAGTTTGAAGTCAAATATATTATCAGAGTACATACATGTCACCACATACAACCCTGAGATTCTTTCTCCTGCAGACACACTCAGCAAATCTATAGAACAATAACTGTAAAGAGGATCAATGAACAACAAACTGTGCAAATGCAAATATAAATAAATAGCTATAAATAGTGACAGCATGAAATAACAAGATAAAGAGTTCTTTAAGTGAGACCATCAGTTGTGGGGACACCAGAAATAGAATGAGTGTAGTTATCCTCTTTTGTACAAGAGCCTGATGGCTGAGGGGTAGTAACTGTTCTTGAACTTGGTGGTATGAGTCTTGGGGCACCTGTACCACCTTCTTGACAGCAGCAGCAAAAAAAGAGCATGGCCTGGGTGGTGAAGATCTTTGATGATGGATGCTGCTTTTCTACAACAACACTTCATGTAGATGTGTCCACGGTTGGGAAGGTTTTACCCCTAACGTACTGGGCCAAATCCATTCCCTTTGGTAGGATTTTCCGCTCTAAGGCATTGGTGTTCCCATAGCAGGCCATAGTCCAACCAGTCAACACACTTCCCACCACACATCTATAGAAGTTTATCAAGTTTGTACCAGCAAGACAACTATTAACTTCTCATCTGTTGTTGTTCCTGAGAAAGTGGTAGTGAATTTTTATTCTGAACTATTGGAATCCGTTTCTTTAAGATATCCCGATGCTGATGCTATTGAGGAATTTCGGAATTTTTGTAGTGATAATGAATGAATGAGGTAGCATCCTTTCCAGTGGAAATGTGGGCAGAAAACTCAATTCCACTACTTAGATGGAAAGTCTGTAGGTGCATGGAAATTTCTCCAATTCTTACAATTGCAAATGCTTTTGAAGAAGCCATGTTGAGATTTTGGAATTCACAACCAGGCAATGATACATGATTGCAAGCAAGAGAAAATCTGCAGATGCTGGAAATCCATGTGACACACACTCAGCAGGCCGGGCAGCATCTATGGAAAAGAGTACAGTCAATGTTTTAAGCCAAGATCCTTCAGCAGGACTGGAATAAAAGATGAGGAGAGGAAGAAACACAAGGTGATAAGTGAACCCGGGAGAGGGGGAGGGGTGAAGTCAAGAGCTGATAAGTTGATTGGTGAGACAGATACAGGGCTGGAGAAATGGGAATATAATAGAAGAGGTCAGAAGGCCTTGGAAGAAAGAAAAGGGGGAGGAGCACCAGCAGAAGGAAATAGGCAGGCAAGGAGATAAGGTGAGAGAGGGATAAGGGAATGGGGAATAGAGAAGGTGGGGGGGGGGGGGGGGGTGTCATTACCAGAAGTTCGAGAAATCAATGTTCATGCCATCAGGTTGGAGGCTAACCTGAGTGTGGCTTTATCATGACTCTCAGCTTCAACATTATATCTATAGATTCCAGGCAGTGCACTTGCATTTATAAATCACAGGCACGCAGAAACTATATTTGAAGTAAGATATATCTTGTAACAGTAAACAAAAGTGTAAATATTAACAAATACAAAGGACCAATGAAAGGATAGCACATAAAAGATGACCCCTATTCACACCCAATCTCATGCACACTGAAACAGGCTGAATGGTGACAAAGAATAGAAAGTCTTTATGGTTATTCTTTTTCCTAATCTGAAGTGCTGAAGATAAATGCAGCATTTTTTCTTGCTCCCCGTTGAGATAAACATAAACTATTTATTATCGGCTGGATATTCCCACCAAGCATTTGGCAAAGCCAGTATCTACATTATTTACATTTCACTTTACTGATTCATCAGTAAACCCAGTCGGGTTCTCCCAAATGTAGAACAACAATGCCATGTCCCATTGATTTATTATGAAACAAAGTTAATACAAACTGCACACACAAAATGCTGGTGGAACACAGCAGGCCAGGCAGCATCTATAAGGAGAAGCACTGTCGACGTTTCAGGCTGAGACCCTTCATCAGGACTTACAAACGGACTTGTTCTTCAGTTTTGAAGACAATTGCTTATTTTTACCTTTCACCTCCCCTTAGCAGGACGATAGCAGTTAAAATTCACCAAATGGAGAATTAAAGTCAGATGGACACCATCAAGTACTCTGCCAACTCTCATGTTAAATGGTCATTTATGATTTGATTTGCGGTGAAAGTTTATTTCCAGTCAGTTAAGATTAATAGCTCAGATCTATTAAGTATATAAAAATCAAATTTAAGGTATAATTACAAATAGAAAGTAAGATAAAATTAACATGTCAAATTATCAGAACTACATCTTGAAAAGTTAATTTATATTTGGGATCTTAGCTAGATATTATATGGATTTTAGTATTGATATACCAAACTTTTTTCAAGTGAGTTATTAAATTGTAATATACGTTTAATGGTCCAATTTATGGCTTTTGTCTAAAATTTGAAAACTGGACACTGTTGTGGGGGGTGACCTTCCAGGGTAATGCCACAGAGACCGGGTTACTGGCACTGAACATAGATCCATGATGCAGAAGGAGAAGAGGGAGAAGAGTCTGATGTAGCAGTATTTCAGTGGTGTAAAGGAAATTACAGTGGTGTGAGAGAGGAGCTGGCCAAAGTAAAATAGAAGGAGATGTTCCAGGGATGACAGCAGAGCAGCAATGGTTTGAGTTTCTGGGGGAAATGAAGAAGATGCAGGACAGGTGCATTCCAAAAATGAAGAAATACTCAAATGACTAAATAGTACAACTGTGGCAAACAAAGGAAGTCTAAGTTAATGTAAAAGCAAAAGAGAAGGCATACAACAAAGCAAAATTAGTAGGTTGGAAAGCTTTTAAAAACCTACAGAGAGCAACTAAAAGGATCATTAGAAGGGAAAAGATAAAATATGAAAGCAAGCTAGCAAACAATATCAAAGTTGATAGTAAAAGCTTTTTCAAGTATGCAAAAATAAAAGGGAGATGAGAGTGAATATAGGACCGCTAGAAAACAAGGCCAGAGAAATAATAATGGGGGACATGAAGATGGCTGATGAACTAAATGAGTATTTTGCATCAGTCTTCACTGAGCAACACACTGGCAGTGTACCAGATATTGAAAGGTGTAAGGGAAGAGAAGTGAGTGCAGTTACTATTACAAGGAAGAAGGTACTCAAAAAGCTGAAAGACCTAAGAGTACATAAGTCACCCGCACCAGATGAACTACACCCTACACTTCTGAAAGAGGTAGTGGTAGAGATTGTGGAAGCATTAGTAATTATCTTTCAAAAATCATTGGACTCTTGTATTGTGCCAAAGGAAGGGAAAATTGCAAATGTCATCCCATTATTTACAAAGGAAGAAGGCAGCGGAAATGAAATTATAGACCAGTTAGCCTGTCCTCAGTGGTTGGGAAGTTGTTGGAGTCAATTGGTAAGGATGATATTATGGGATACTTGGTGACACAGGACAAGATAGGACTAAATCAGCATTGTTTCCTTAAGGGAAAATCTTGCCAACAAACCTGTTGGAATTCTTTGAGGAAATTACAAGTAAGGTAGATAAAGGGGATGCAGTGGATGTTGTATATCTGGACTTTCAGAAGGCCTTTGACAAGGTGCCACACATGAGGCTGCTTACCAAGTTAAGAGCCCATGGTATCACAGGAAAGTTACTGGCAAGGTTAGAGCATTGGCTGATTGGTAGGAGATAGCAAGTGGAAATAAAATTTCTGATTGGCTGCCAGCAGCTAGTGGTGTTCCGCAGGAACAATGTTGGGACCACTTCTTTTTATGCTGAATATCAATGATTTTGATGATGGTATACATGGCTTTGCAAGTTTGCAGATGATACGAAGATTGGTGAAGGAGCAGGTACAGGAAGCACGTAGCTGCAGAAGAACTTAGACAGATTAGGAAAATGGGCAAGAAAGTAGCAAATGAAATACAATGTTGGAAAATGCATGATCATGCAATTTGGTACTAGAAATAAATGTGCAGACTATTTTCTAAATGGGGAGAATATCTAAAAATTTGAGATGCAAAGAGACTTAGAAGTCCTTGTGCAGAACACCCTAAAGGTAAGCTTGGAGGTAGAGTCGGTGGTTTCAATAGGTACATTTAATGTCAGAGAAATGTATACAATATACATCCTGAAATTCCTTTTCTTCACAAACATCCACAAAAGCAGATGAGTACCCCAAGGAATGAATGACAGTTAAACATTAGAACCCCAAAGACCCCTCCAACTCCCCCTCCCATGCATTAGCAGCAGCAAAGCAACGATCCCCCCCTCCCCTACCAGCAAATCAAAGCATTGGAGCAACCTCCACCAAGCGCTCAAGTGTGCAGCAAAGCATCAATAAAGACACAGACTCGCAGTACCCCAGAGACTACTCGTTCACCTGGCAATTCACATACCACAGGCTATCCCTCTCCCTAATAAGGGGAAATGATTTCACACCAAGAGGGGAGACGTAATAAAATAACTCGCTGATTTACGATGTTAAAAGTCTGTTGTGTCACTTCTTCTGAGCCCTGTGCCCAAAGGACTCGAGTCTCTGGGCACACAGCCAACAAATTAAAACTGGTTATTGACTGTTTTTTATTATGGAAGAACATCCTTGGTGTTCATCTTCTCTAGCCTCACATAATTTCAATTTCCTTTTTTCCAATGAAAACAAGCCACACCTTGGCAGATCCTTCTCTTAACTTTCTACATTGTCATTTAGGTTTTGTATCCATGTTTCTGTTTTCTTTTAAGCTGCAGACCAAAAGTTTAAAGCAGATCAAGGTTGTTTTATGTCATATTTATGTGATGTTAATGCCATAAATGTAAGACAAATTTACGTGTATTTTGATCGTTCTGATGTTGTTATCCTCACCAAAAGTCTACATATTTATATATATTATTTATTCTCAGTCGTGACAAGTTATAATGCGGGAGAGCAAACATTGCTAAGTCACAATGCTCGTGATATCTGCCATTACCAATCATTAGTTTAATTAAAATTGTAGCCTATGTGAAAAATGCAGTAGCACGATATCCACAAATAAGTTTATAAACTATGTCACTTCATTGAATTAAAGCAGAATGCTACTCTTAACAAGACATGTCCTGATGAAAGGCTAAGCCTCAGAAAGGGGAGATGCTGATTGTTAAATTCAGAATGCTCAGTTACAATGAGCAGATATGTGTGTGGTACGAAAGCCCTTCAGAAAAGGAAGTGCAGAAATCATTGAGCTGCTTTTTCTTTCATTCAATTCATTAATAAATGAAAGAAAAATTAACTCAGAAAGTTTGAAAAGTAGAAATGTTGTAATCTTTTTATAATTGTCAGCAATAGGCTACAGGAAATTGGTTGATGTAAAACATTTAGAAGTTGCATTTTCATCACCCTTAGATTCAGAGACAGTATGCTGAGAGACAAAATTAAACAACATCTGGCATCAAAAGAATTTTGATAAAAGCAGTAAAATTTATGAAAGGCAAATAAAGACTTCATATCAAATATGTTAGGAGGGGTGACCCAACATTAACACATATGTTTTACAGTGTGTATTAAAGGAGAAGACTGATGTGAAAATAATGTAGCAGCTAAGGAATGGAAATTCGTAATGCAGGCTGCAATTATTAATGATACAGCTTGGATATTGGCTGAAAGTAGTGCAGAGAAACACAAAACTGAGGGAGACAAGAGCGGGATAAAGACTACAGTTCCGCAGAGGCTCAGTGGGACAGTTAACAAGTAAATGGACTGAAGTAAATGGATGAGGATTTAAAATGTAAAGGAATGAGAGACACAGAGCTAGTATCAGATAGCAAGTGACTACTGGCTGGAAAAAAAGCTAACTTGGAATAGAATAAGGGAAGAGAATTCTTTCTAGATTATCTGAACTTTATGGGGTTAGGGGAGGGTGGGCAATGGATGACTAACTAGTAAGAAATTCAACAATAAAATCTGCAGGCTACAAAACCTGGGAAAACTTTTCCAGCAACATAAGCTGAAATAGGGTGGGGACAATGGAGCGAGCAGACAATATGGGTAGAGAAAGGTTATAAGGTTGCAGTGTCAGCCTAGGTTCAAATATGGTACTGAAGTGATTAAAAATCTCAATGTGTTTTACTCTGTTTGCATTTCTTTGCTCCTCCAATTCAATTGAAAGAATTTACAAGATTTCAGAAGTCAGTTGAGATGACTCAGTTTAGGTGTCAATTTTAAAGCTTCTAACAGATTTTATTAGCTCTCTATGTTGACTTTCACATATGTAAGTACTAATATGGGGCTGGAACCTACAAAGACTTGACCCAAAGTCAAGCTGTTATCAGATTAGACAAGAGAGCACATATCTGCGACATTTAAGAAGCAACTGATACAGGCAAGAATATTTTGTAACCAGTGAGCTGTTTTAGACTTACTATAAAGGAAAAATTTGCGAGGTTAAGCTGTGCATTGGAATGGTTCCAAACCTATTTATCCATCTAAATTAACAAGAATCTACTTAATTGCATCTTATTTCTAAATGTAAAATTAATTATAATGAATTCAACATTTAACAAGCCAGATCTATAAAGCTAGCAGCTGGATTCATATAACAAATGAGATCTATAAAGATTTCAAATCAATACATCTAACAAGTCAGATCTCTACAGATGCATACTTCAAACTACGTTTTTATTGCATCCTTCAGACATTAATTGTAAAGGCAGAAATACCAGGTCACACTTGGAGCAAGTCTAGGAAAGCAGAAGAAAACAACAAAAAATGTTTTCACTTTTCATATATATAATTAGCATTTTAAGACATTTATCAATCCATTTGGGCTGTTTTGTGTTTTTTGTAAAACAGAGCAGACTTACTGAACCTTAACAAAATGAGATGTTTTAAACTTTTGCCTGCAGCTAATAACAGATGTTGTAGATAACTCCACTGAATGCATCAAAGAAGTATTAATACACAAGACACATTCAGGAAATTAACAACAATCATCTGTGTACACATGAAGGTTCTAGTTATGCTACGGAACACTGATAAGATATTGCATTGTTTTATGTACAGATTTCTTTATATTTAGCAAAGAAATAATTTGCTATCAAGCCCTCTGCTAGTTAAAAGAATGAAGAACCAAATCCTTTTATGTGCTTGTGATAAGAAGTCTGACACAGGGATACTGCAGGTGTAGGGTATGGTTTGGTGCCTAAGATTTCCAATAACACAATTTCTAATGCCTGCTTGTGCATCAGGAAAATACCTGACTACAGAAAGCTGAAAAAGTGCTTCAAGGAGTATGAGTTTGTGTCCAACCCATGTCACTGCTCATCTGATAGAAGGATTATCTCTTTTGAGGAAAGGATTCTTTTGCTGGGTCCAAATGACAGTGAAACAAACAAAAAGATGCAAGGCAAGATATCTTCATACCCCTACTCCACAGGTGATGCACCATCAATAACTCTCGGAGACGTGAGGCGAGATATAAGCTTTTATTGGCTGGAAGAAAGAACAAGCAGCAATTGACCACCACACTACATCCTGGAGACTGAGGCCAGGGCGGTGTCTCCAATCGCCTTTATACCGGGCTCTGTGGGAGGAGCCACGGACAGTGGGAGGAGCCACAGGAGCCGTCAGCAGGGGGCCGTGTCCAGACAGGTATATGTAGTTCACCACAACAAGTTAGGAAAATCATCTGAAGGGTGAAAAATATCTGTGAGAACAAATCCCTCTGGCCACATCATGTCTGCAGAATATGCCAAACATCCATGCTGTTAGGTTTTGGGCAAACATCACCTACCCTTAATCAGGCAATGATGCACAGCAGAACCAGAAAGCATCATATTATCAGAAAAGGGTTGATGGACTTATTAGAAAATAATGTCAGTTTTTTGAAACAGGCTTCTTTTGGGATAATAAATATTCTAGTTATATAGAGACTTTATTAAAAGTAATAACTTATTGCAAGTTCTGTGTGATAGCTTTTTCCCAGATAAGCAACAATTCTTATCTGCCTAGTGTATTCTATGATAATAACAATCACAATGAACTTGCATGCTGCATTCACTGCCATTAGACTATACTGCTTCAAGGAGTTGTGTCTCAAAAAGACGATGTCCATTATTAAGGACCACCACCCCCCAGGACATGCCTTCTTCTCACTGTTACCATCAAGCAGAAGGTAGCGTTGAGTGTGTGCCTCCTTCTTCTGGAGGCACACACTCAACGATTCAGGAACAGCTTCTTTCCTTCCCTCTGCCATCTGATTTCCGAGTGGATATTGAACCCATGAACACTACCTCATTATGTTTTGCGCCACATATTTAATTTAACAATTTGATATATATATTAACTGTAATTCAGTTTTACCTATGCTATTATGCATTTCATTGCACTGTTACCACAAAGTTAACAAATTTCACAACATATGCCAATGATGTTAAACCTGATTCTGTTTCTGAGCTTCTAATCCATAATGTATGGAGAAGATTCCATACAGTATGGAGAAGTACTCTTTAATTAGATCAGCATTTTCTAAAGTTAAATATGATGGAGCCTGAAATTTCCATCATGGCTGAAGTAAAACTTTAAACGTCCTCGTTGACAAGTCGTCTGACAGTAAGGCAGAAGCGAGCCGTGGTGGCTTGGTCTGTAAATCCAAGGAATGATCTGAATTATTTGCCTTACGTATCTAAGATCAAAATAAGAAGACAATGAACAAAGGTTTTAAAAGCACAAATAAACAAAGAAAACTAGAAGTAGTTTTGACCTGCACTTCTAGAGTCTATTACCTCTCCAATACAGCACTCATCTGATAATTTCCATTGATTTCAATGGAAATTAAAATCAATGGAGTTGTTTAGTGAGTGGTAGGTAATCCATTCTGTCAAACTAATAACTAGTTAGAAAGTGTTAAATTGTAACAATGCAAGATTCAATCTGATTAGTTCTGTTTATTAAACATTATTGTTATCTGCTATTGACACTTGAAGGAAGTCCAATAAATACACATGAAGCAATATTCAAGATCAGTCATGAAATTTGTATCTTACAATGTAATATTAGATAGTGAAGAAGTTTGGTATACAGAATTTTTTATCAATATCCATATGAACAATTAGGAAATGTTTGATATGCTCTCAGGCAAAGTACTTGGTATTATAACTCCAAAATATAAAACTAACAGAAAGAGGAACAAGGGAGCCTGAAAGATGTATGTAAACATTACTTTTAGTGAGGCACACACTTATGCTGTTCATTAACTTTTAGATATGAATGAATTATGCAACAAAAAATGCTTAATCAATGATATATTTATAATAATACGCAAATATTATTGAAATATTAAATATGTAACTCCTCCCTGCTAAGCTATAAACTCCAAATTGACAGAGAATGCATCTCAACTTATATACTGTATACAGTATACTATATAACTACCATATAGGTAACCACAGCATAGTAAATGTTAAATTGTCCCATTCAGGCCTGAAGATTTAATCACATGGTGAATTTCTTATTCTTATGAGATAACGTCTATCCTGACGTGGGTGGAGGGGTGACACTCTGCTTGGCAGGTGAAACTTGTGGCTGTGAAGCAAGCCTCTATGGTGGTTGTAGTAGTTGACTCTGGAACTGCAGGAAGTGGTTTTGACACCTCTGGACTCCTTTCTTCTGGATGTGTTGGCAGCCCGCGCAGTGCAAGGCAAGCTGCTCGATTTGCTGATCTGGCCGAGGCCACCAGACAAAGTTTTGAGCTTTCATTTTGACCGCACCTAGATGTCAGGCATGTAGCTCCTCCAGCACTTTAGCTCTCAACTTGCATGGTACAATAACTCCCAATCCCCACATGAGGCAAGTCTGGACAAGGGCAACTTCATCCCAGCACTGGTAAAAACGGGGGAACTGGACTATCTGCTGCACATTCCAGCCTTTTTGGGTGGCTATGTAGAACTGAGACAGTGTGGGGTCACTTTCTGATTTCCCTTTGGAACATCTCTGCCATAATAGGCATTATTTGCATTAGGAAGAATACATAAGTGGAGTGTCCTCTTCTGTACATTTTTCTGATATTTCCTTTTCCAAGGGAAAATGGGACAATCCAATCACACTTCCATGATTAGTTGTCCTCTTGAATTTGATCTTGTAATTGTCCTCCAAGAAACAGAGCCCATCTCTGCGTTTCTGTTGCTGCTGTTAGTGGAACACACTTCTGTGGGTTGAAGATGGACAACAATAGTTGATAATCAGTAACGGGGATAAACACTCTCCATACAAGCAGAGATTGAAACAGTTTGCACCCCAAATCAGACTCAAGGACTCTCTGTCAATCTGTGCAAAATTTTTCTCGGCAGGGGTGAGAGAACGTGATGCAAAGGTCATGGGCTGTTCACTTCCATCACTCGTTACATGTGACATGACTGCACCTCTACCATAATGTGAGGCATCCCAGGAAAACGTTACTGGGTGATATGGTTCATAATGTGTGAGTACAGTGTCTGATGCCACCATTTCCTTTATCTTTTTGAAGACCATCTGACACTGCTTCGTCCGTTGTAATTTCTTCCTGATCTGTAGTAATGAGTTCAAAGGGTGGGGCATCATAGACTGGTTTGGCAGGAACCCATTATAGTAAAAGGGTACAGTAACTATAACATGTTCTTTGTCCTTGGGACATCCACCACCGCTTGAATTTTCTCAGCACACTTGTGTTATTTTTGTGCACCAATGGTGAGACCACAGTAAATGATGCTTGGTTTAGAAAAGTCCGCACTTGCTGCATCGTGCTCTGAGCCAATAGCCTTCTAACCTTTTTAGCACTGTCTTGAGATTTTGGAGCTGTTTCATGTTATCCTTACTGGTAATAATGATGTCAGCCAGGTAACACTAATTGCCTGGGCAGCCTCGCAGCACCTGGTCCATAGCTTTCTGCCAGAGTGCAGCGGTAGATGCTACTCCAAAAATAAAGCAATAAAGCCCATCATGAGTGTTTATGGAGAGAAACACTTGGACTCTTCTTCCATTTCCATCTGTAGGTAGGCCTTAGCTAAGTGCACTTTGCTTAAGTGTTTCCCTCCTCTATCCTGGGAAGAGGGTATTTATCTACTTTCAGTACTGTATAAATGGTGACCTGAAAATCATCACTGACAGATTCGTTCCTCTTAACTACCAGGACCATTGGCATTGCCCATGGGCTCCACTCAACCTTGGAAAGAATTCCTTCAACCTTCATGTAATCTAATTAACTGGCTACTTCATCACAGATTGTACAAGGAACTGGATGGGCTTAGTAATACTTGGGTGTGGCATCTACATTTAACATTATTTTACCCTTGATATGTTTTGAGGTTTCCAATGCCATCCTTCAACACTGCTGTGGCATCATCCAGTACCCTTCTTAACTGAACGTTTACTCTGTTGCAGAAGATCTGGCATGCAAATGGCGGATGGATCTCCATCAAGTTGTAGTTGTCTCAGCCGATCACAGCCCCACAACGCTGAACCTCCTGCTTTTACTACATACAAGCCCAATGTAACTTGTAGGATGGTGTATTTCACTGTTTCAAACTTCATTCCCACAGGAATTATCCTATCTCCAGTATAAGCTTTATACTGCAGGCTTCAGTTTAGTATCAATGAAATGCCATTCAAACTCATTTTGTAGAATGACTGAAACAGCTGAGCTAGTGTCTGATTCCATTTTAATTAATATGCCCATCACTTCTGGTGTAAGACATATTGCTTATCTACTGTTAGTTTTTACATTGTAAATCTCAAGACTGCCTAGTTTTGTGTCATTTACATCATTATCAAATTTTTCATCAACAGCATGCAGATTAGGACTCTTATGGAAACTGCAACCTGACTTCTCTTTTTCTCTTCCCTGTGCAGTCTGTTTATTTTTATCTGCCTGACATGCTCTTTGTACGTGTCCTACTTTGTTGCTTTTTCTGCAAGTTTTGCCTTCAAACCTGCATTGGTCTGGTCTATGTGAGTCCCTGCCACAATGGTGACATAATTTGTTCAGCATGGCAGGTTTCTGTTTAGACATTGCAATTTTGTTCGTGTTCACTTTCATTCCTGACTGAAACTCAGTTGCACCTCTGATTGCTTTTTCCATTGATATCACAATTTCAAATGTGAGTTGTGCTTCACTTAGGAACCATTCTCGAATGCTCTCTTGGACTAAATGATCTCTTGGTGCATCATTAAGCCCACCACTGAACCAGCAATGCTCAGACCATTTCTTCAATTCAGCCACGTAAGCTGAAGACTTATGAGAGGGTTGAATGGAGCATCGCAAATGGGGTATGTGGCATTGGGCTTCTTGTTTTGTCATAAGGAATACTATGTCTAGAATCTTATTTCTGACCTTATCTGGAATTATCCTATTAGTTCATTGTATTTCCAGAAAATTAGCAGTCGTAGCTGGGCCCTATACTTTATTGGGGTTAATTTCCCATCCCCTCAATCACATATGATCAATCAAAGTATTAAGGACTTCAGAAACCTTCTCCTCCACAACTACACATCATCTATATAGTGAGCAACTTTATGCTGGGGGATAGGACACATTCATGCAAATCCCATGCACCACACTACGGCAAATAGTAGGACTACGGACATATCCCTGTGTAAAGGTATACTGAAGGCCGTTCCATGTAAATGCATACTGATCGTGGGATTGCTCAGCATTAGGATTGGAGAAGAAAGAATTAGCCAAATCAATAGCAGCACAATAACTGTCAGTCCTGATAGAAAGGTCCTCAGTCAGGGTCACAACATCTGGAACAGCTGTGGCCAGTGGAGGGGCAAAATGATTTAACTGGCAATAATCAATGGTCATGCACCATGAACCATCACATTTCCAAAATAGCCAAACAGGACTATTATAAGGAGATGAGGCAGGACAAAGAACCTCCATGTTTAAAAGGGACTTCACTGTCTCATCTTCTTTTGACCTCCCAGGATACCATATGCTTGGAAATTACTATTTGTGATTGCAAGGGTATAAAGAGAGTTCCCTCTTTGCTTTTCCAACCAGAATAGACACCTTCCAAATAACAAAAGAAAAGTTTCCAAAGGGTGTCATGATAGGAGTTCCAATTAACAAATTACTTCCCAAAATATTTTCAGATACTTGGGAGGTGAGCAATAGACAATAGACAATAAACAATAGGTGTAGAAGTAGACCATTCGGCCCTTCGAGCCTGCACCGCCATTTTGAGATCATGGCTGATCAATTACTATCAATACCCAGTTCCTGCCTTGTCCCCATATCCCTTGATTCCCCTATCCATAAGATACCTATCTAGCTCCTTCTTGAAAGCATCCGGAGAATTGGCCTCCACTGCCTTCTGAGGCAGTGCATTCCAGACCCCCACAACTCTCTGGGAGAAGAAGTTTTTCCTTAACTCTGTCCTAAATGACCTACCCCTTATTCTCAAACCATGCCCCCTGGTACTGGACTCTCCCAGCATCTGGAACATATTTCCTGCCTCTATCTTGTCCAATCCCTTAATAATCTTATATGTTTCAATCAGATCCCCTCTCAATCTCCTTAATTCCAGCGTGTACAAGCCCAGTCTCTCTAACCTCTCTGCGTAAGACAGTCCAGACAACCCAGGAATTAACCTCGTGAATCTACGCTGCACTTCCTCTACAGCCAGGATGTCCTTCCTTAACCCTGGAGACCAAAACTGTACACAGTACTCCAGGTGTGGTCTCACCAGGGCTCTGTACAAATGCAAGAGGATTTCCTTGCTCTTGTACTCAATTCCCTTTGTAATAAAGGCCAACATTCCATTAGCCTTCTTCACTGCCTGCTGCACTTGCTCATTCACCTTCAGTGACTGATGAACAAGGACTCCGAGATCTCTTTGTATTACTCCCTTACCCAACTCTATACCATTCAGATAATAATCCGCCTTCCTGTTCTTACTCCCAAAGTGGATAACCTCACACTTATTCACATTAAACGCCAACTGCCAAGTATCTGCCCACTCACCCAGCCTATCCAAGTCACCCTGAATTCTCCTAACATCCTCATCACATGTCACACTGCCACCCAGCTTAGTATCATCAGCAAATTTGCTGATGTTATTTTCTATGCCTTCATCCAAATCATTAACGTAAATGGTAAACAGCTGTGGTCCCAATACCGAGCCCTGTGGCACCCCACTTGTCACCACCTGCCATTCCGAGAAACACCCATTCACCGCTACCCTTTGCTTTCTATCTGCCAACCAGTTTTCTATCCATATCAATGCCTTCCCCCCGATGCCCTGAGCTTTGATTTTACCCACCAATCTCCTATGTGGGACCTTATCAAATGCCTTCTGAAAATCGAGGTACACTACATCCACTGGATCTCCCCCATCTAACTTCCTGGTTACATCCTCGAAAAACTCCAACAGATTAGTCAAGCATGATTTACCCTTGGTAAATCCATGCTATCTCGGCCCAATCCTATCACTGCTATCTAGATATGCCACTATTTCATCCTTAATAATGGACTCTAGCATCTTCCCCACCACTGATGTCAGGCTGACAGGTCGATAGTTCTCTGTTTTCTCCCTCCCTCCTTTCTTAAAAAGTGGGATAACATTAGCCATTCTCCAATCCTCAGGGACTGATCCTGAATCTAAGGAACATTGGAAAATGATTACCAATGCATCCGCAATTTCCAGGGCCACCTCCTTTAGTACCCTAGGGTGCAGACCATCTGGACCTGGGGATTTGTCAGCCTTCAGTCCCATCAGTCTTCTCATCACCGTTTCCTTCCGAATGTCAATCTGTTTCATTTCCTCTGTTACCCTATGTCCTTGGCCCATCCATACATCTGGGAAATTGCTTGTGTCTTCCTTAGTGAAAACAGATCTAAAGTACTCATTAAATTCTTCTGCCATTTCTCTGTTTCCCATAACAATTTCACCCAATTCATTCTTCAAGGGCCCAACATTGTTCTTAACTATCTTCTTTCTCTTCACATACCTAAAAAAGCTTTTGCTATCTTCCTTTATATTCCTGGCTAGCTTGCGTTCGTACCTCATTTTTTCTCCCCGTATTGTCTTTTTAGTTAAGTTCTGTTGTTCCTTAAACACTTCCCAATCATCTGTCCTCCCACTCACCTTAGCTCTGTCATATTTCCTTTTTTATAATAATATGCAATCTCTGACTTCCTTTGTCAACCACTGTGGCCCCTTTCCCCCCTTTGAATCCTTCCTTCTCTGGGGGATGAACTGATTTTGCACCTTGTGCATTATTCCCAAGAATACCTGCCATTGCTGTTCCACTGTCTTTTCTGCTAGGCTATCCATCCAGTCATCTTTAGCCAGCTCCTCCCTCATGGCTCCATAGTTTCCCCTGTTCAACTGCAACACTGACACCTCCGAGCTGCCCTTATCCTTCTCAAATTGCAAATAAAAGCTTATCATATTGTGATCACTAACTCCTAATGGCTCCTTTACTGTGAGATTGCTTATCAAATCCTGTTCATTACATAACACTAAATCCAGAATAGTCTTGTCCCTGGTCGGCTCTCGTACAAGTTGTTCCAAGAACGCATCCCGTAGGCACTCTACAAACTCCCTATCCTGGGGTCCAGCACCAACCTGATTCTCCCAGTTCACCTGCATGTTGAAATCCCCCATAACTACTGCGACATTACCTTTGCCACATGCCAATGTTAACTCCCTATTCAACTTGCACCCAATATCCATGCTACTGTTTGGTGGCCTGTAGACAACACCCATTTGGGTCCTTTTGCCCTTACTGTTCCTCAGTTCTATCCACACAGACTCTACTTCTCCTGACCCTATGTCCCCCCTTGCAAAGGACTTAATCTCATTCCTCACCAACAGGGCCACCCCACCCCCTCTGCCCACATTTCTGTCCCTACGATAGCACGTATACCCTTGTACATTCATTTCCCAGGTCTGATCTCCCTGCAGCCATGTCTCCGTTATCCCAACAACATCATAGTTACCCATTCGCACCTGGGCTTCAAGCTCATCCGCCTTATTTCTGACACTTCGTGCATTCAGATATAGAATTATTAGCCCATTTCTCCTCTCTCTGTTTGAATCGCTGCCTATTGTGCTTAACCCAGTTCCCCGAACTCCCATCGGGCTATACGCCCCTAGAATTTTGTTGTCCTTCCTAAATTTACTTATTCTTTCAACACATTTAACTCCATGTTCCGTCAGACCATCCCTCTGTACATGAGTCCTCCTTATCACTTGTTCCGCCCCACTTTCCTCTACTACACACTTAATATTCTGGAACCGTGTAGTCCCCACCTGTCCTTCATTCTTCCTCTCACTATCCTCTCTCACATTCTGGATCCCTGCCCCCTGCAAATTTAGTTTAAACCCCCCCAAGAAGCACTAACAAACTTCCCTGCAAGAATGTTAGTACCGCTCCAGTTCAGGTGTAAACCGTCCCTTCGGAACAGATCCCACCTTCCCTGGAACAAGCCCCAATTATCTACTAACCTGAAGCCCTCCCTCCTGCACCATCCTCTCAGCCACATATTAATCTTTATAATCCTTCTGTTCCTTGCCTCACTCGCACGTGGCACAGGTAGCAATCCTGAGATTGTTACCCTGGAGGTCCTGCTCTTCAGCTTCGCACCTAACTCCCTGAACTCCCTACGCAGGACCCCCTCACTCATCCTACCCACGTCATTGGTCCCTACATGGACCACAACATCTGGATTCTTGCCCTCCCTCTTGAGAATAACCTGCACCCGATCTGAGATGTCTCGGACCCCGGCACCAGGGAAGCACAGGGAGAGACCGAGGTGTTCCCTCATCAATAGTGAGATGGACCTTTCTTAGTACAGCATTTGTAACCGATTCCCCATAACCCTGAATACACACTTGCTCGCCTGTATATAGATCCAGGTTCCCATGTAATAAAGTAACCTCAGCCCTAGTGTCCACCAGGGTGGTTCACCACTGCTTATTACTGTGTGACCACCAAAGGGTAATAAGTACGTAGGGTCTCTAGGTGTAAGGGGCTGGGGTAATCAGTCCCAAAAGAACCAAACAATTCGAGTGTCTAAGAAATGTGGTAATTAGCGTACAAGCACAACAAAGTAACTTAAGCCTAGTTTAAAACTATAAAATAGAAAGCGCAAACAAACAGTGCAAAATACTACATAATAAGTTACAAAGATTTCAGGGCTCATGATTCTTAGTCCCACTTGATTGTTGACGATGTTGGGGGAATTTATTTCCACTGCTGTCGGGGGAACTCCAAATTCTGACTTCTGAAACCTCCCTGGGGCTGGGTCCTAGGCATCAATTGATCACGATTCTTTGTTCTAGGTGAAGTCCCAAGAACCGAGCGAAAGGCACCACAATAAACAGGAAGCATGTTGAGACATACAGAGACAGACTAACTCTTTAATCTTCTGTTCTCATACTTCCTTTTATTCAAACAACTAATGTCTTCATCGACAGACATCCTCATGCCACCGGTGCCTTGGTGCCAGAAGCCAGAACAGAATCCTGCTGTTATCAGCAAATATTAGACATTAACAAACTTTCAGTGTTTAACCTGTACAAACACCTTGACACGTTACATGCTTCAAGCTCACAAAAAGTTAAACCGTCATTTTGAGCTGTTTAGACTTTCATCCAATATTTCAGAAAATTTAATACACCACAGCACAGAATTCTGCAATCAATAATGGTTTTGGATCTGAATGTCCTGCATTATGTTCATGACATCAGCAAACCTCATTTCAGCTGATTTGACTGCAACAGTTTAACTTATAAGCAAACTTTATGCATTTCCACCAATTACATTCAGCAAAACTGGCATTCGCTTCTCATTGGCTTTTCTATTTGCTTTAAAATATTCAGTTTGCTCCATATACATCAGTCAGTTATCTGTTGTGCAATCGAATGCATTTATTTTCTCAATGTAGCCAGCCATTTCTGTTTTTTTAAAATTTATTTATGATTATTATTACCTGGTACTCATTGTTTATGAACCTATGAATTTGTCTATTTTCTGTCTTTTTTTAAACTCAAACAGCTCACTGTGCTATTTTTAACTTAAACATCGCACTGCGTTTCAACAGATAGGCAGTCATTGCAGATTTGTTTATCTCTTCCGCAACACCACTGATAAGTTTTATAATTCCAAAACATAAAATTAATTGAAAGATAAAGAAGGGAGCCTGAAAGGTGAGTATAAACTTTGTTTTTACTTTTACCAAGATATATACTTATGTCATGGTAGTGTAATGACGTATACTTTCACATACTTTTACATATAACGCATAATGAATTCTGTAAACAACAGAGTGCTTAATCAAACAATATATTTACAATATTACTCTAGTATTATTGATTTATTAAATACAGACTTGGTATCTTACTCACTGCATCAGCAGTTAGTACAGACTTACAGCAGAATCTTGTTCTGTGAACTTTTCTAACATAAGATAGAGTGTTGTTTTTCCTTACTACATATATCAGTAAATTCAAGAAATGCCATGGGAGAGAAACAAATTTGAAACAGTTATATGTGAAACCAATACAGGAAAAGTGGTTATTTTCATTTTCTAAACATGCATGATAAAACTAGGTATTTATTTATTGCATTTAATTGGTTAAAAAAGAATCACAATTTTCTTTCATCAGTATGAGAACCAAACATAATTTTATTTTTTCACTCCATTTCCTTGAAGGGAATAAGACAATAGTAATTTTAATCCAGCAAAAAGGTTAGGAGAGAAAATGCCGATTTCTTGCCTGTTGCCCTTAGGAGTAAGTGAGAGGACAAATGATGAGAAATGTAAGACTAACTCTTGTTGCAGCTCTACAAAACTCTAGTCAGACCACACTTAGAGTATTGTGTTCAGTACTGGTTACCTCATTATAGGAAGGATGTCGAGGCTTTAGAGAGGATATAAAGGAAATTTACCAGGATACAGCCTGGTTTTAGAGAGAATGTCTTATGAGGAAAGGTTGAGTCAGGTAGGGCTTTTCTCTTTGGAGTGAAGGAGAATGAGAAGCATAGATAGAATGGACTGGCAGCAACTTTTTCCCAGGTGGCAATGGCTACTACAATATACTTTTATGGTGATTAGAGGAAAGTATAGGGAATTCAGAGGTTTTACACAGAGAGTGGTAAGTGCATGGAACACACTGCCAGGACAGGTATATTCAATACTCTTAGATAGGCACATGGATGAAAGAAAAATTGAGGTCTATGAGGAAGGGACAGGCTAGATTGATGTGGGAATAGATTAAAAAGTTGGCATAACATTGTGGGCTGAAGAGGTCTGTATTGTGTTGTTCGATGTTCTAGTTATTGCTTTCTTCATATTGCCACAAACTAAGATAAAAGGCTACACTTTAGCAAAATGGTTTTCGATTGGTCTGATTAAAAAGGATGGTCTCAGAGTAGCTGATGAACCTGAGCAAGGGACAGATACGAACCATCAAACTGATAATCTTCCCACTGAGAGACCATTGCTGAAATAACTGAAATGCCTGTTTGTTCCTTAAAAAAACTGACATGTTAAAAAATGTGCACTTTCTAAATGTATAACTGTCTTTTCAAGAACCTCTAAAGGGATCTGCTGTCCAGAATGCCTCTTATTTAAATAGCATTGACAAAGACTGTCTCCACTCTAAAGGAATAATAATATTCCATTGTGCCCATAGAATTTTTATATCACTTTGATATTCTGATCTGATGCCTGGCCTACTGTTTGTAACTTGGCATGTCTCTGTTATACTTATTATAGCATCTAACACCATCCAGCTGTTCAAAGGATTTAAGATATAATAATTATATAGAGTATAACATACCATGCATTTTTTCATGACTGAACTCCTCTTGAATAAATATCCTTGAATGTCCGATGCTGTTATTTATTTTCTCTTTTTAAACAAGAAATTGTGAGAGCACTTGAAATAAAGATATAAAAATCCAAACACAGTGATATTGGTCCTATTATTAGCAGTACACTTCTACTTACAACATTTCGCATTCACCCTTCTGAGAGATTATCTAACTTGACAGGACAAATTTGATTTCCATGAAAAAATAGCACTTGAAGAACCCCGAAAAAATCTCTGAACCAACACAGCTGGCTAATCAGGAAGATTAGACATTTTGAAATTATTATTCAAGTAGCATACCTAACAACAAATCTCTGTGATTGTCTACAACAGGCTGTATTGTGTTCTTGTTTGAGCTATTGATGAGCTATAGGAATGTGAGGAGGAGGGAAAATTGTATCAGATTATTTCTTGTTAGTTGTTTAATTAATCTATAAAATAGCTTTTAAAATTTAATTATAGCAATAACCAAACTACAAAATAATTACTGGATCATCAAGATTATTAAAAAGTACTGACGTTACTAATCCTGATGAGTTCACAGCAGGAATGGTTTAAATTGAACGACCTCAGTGAAAGGGCAAGGTCCATTGTGCTGGACCAAACAGTGCTGAAGAAGACTGGGGGGACACAGGCTAAATCAGAGAAGAGCAACGTCAAAACCAGCCTCTTCAGGTGCATGACAGGAAGGGAAGACGAAGGAGTTCTATATACGTAGCATCCCTGAGAAAGAATTATTTTAAGTAGGAAATGATGGCATTGAGCTGATTTAAATTATTAAAGATTAAAAGATTAAAGATTAGCTTTATTTGTCACACATACATCAAGACATACAGTGAAATGCGTCATCATCATTTGTGTCAAGAGCTAACACAGTCCAAGAATGTGCTCATGGCACCCCGTGAGTGTCACCATGCTTCTCGCACTAACATAGCATGCCCACAACTTACTAATCCTAGTTGCACGTAACGTGGGAGGAAACTGGAGCACCTGGAAGAAACCCATGCACTCATGGGGAGAACTTACAATCTTCTCACAACAATGGCAGGAATTGAACAATCTTCTGATCACTGGTGCTGTTCGCTGACCACTATGCTACCCCCCACCATGCTACTGTGAAGCTATGTACAATGATTCTATCTTTCAGTAATGATACATTATTCTTACTACCAACCTGGTGAAATGCAATGGAGCATGCGATCAAGATCCCATTGCATAAGAACAAGTGAGTGTTGTTCTAGTTATGTTGAAGTCCACAATAAATAAACAAAAGGTTCAATCAGTTATGTGCTGACATCACTTTACTATAAGAGTGCTGGAGGGTTCAGTACATTTGCTGGGGAAGGTAAGTTACTTGCCTGAATAGGTGAGCAGTGCATCTTTTCCACCTGTCTACTTTGTTGTATCTTCAAAGAAAATCTCATCTAGTGTTTCAGATTCTTTGGTCACACTGACCAAAGTTTGGTAGTACCTGATTGGATGTAGGGGGCCTGTGTAAAATTAGTGACAGGGATCAGAAATGGCACTGTGATCATCACTACAATCTACATGAGAGAGTTGTGGTCCTGAATGGTGCTCTTCTCATTATTGGACAACTTAATGTCTCTTCAAAGACTATTGGAAGGAAAACATTAAAGGACAACACATCAAATTGATTTAGCTGCAAAGGCAGTTCAATCTGTTTTAATCCGGTTTTAACTTTTCTCTGATTCTGAAATAATTCAGTGAACAAAAAGCCTGGCAAGTCTTCAAATGTCATTAACAAAATCTATTTTTCATATTTTAACACTGTCTTCAGGAGAAAATATACACTCAGTGGCCACTTTATTAAGTACATCTGTACGCGTTAATGCAAACATCTCATCAGCCAATCAAATTGTTGCTATTTCGTATGGCATGGCCCAGGAGGGGCAGACGCAAGTCTGTCCATTTGGGAGCCAGGTTTGGATCAGTCTTCGTCTGGCATTTCATCCACAGCCATTCCAACATGGGTGGCCCTGAGTTGGCACCACTTGATGGAGTCCGTGAAACATGCAAGCTTCCACATGACATCAACATGGTGATCTGGGTCATGGAAAAGCCAATCAAGCAGCAGCAACTCAATCTATACATTTGAAAACACAATTAAAAAAGTTTTTAAAAAAACATGCAAGAGGTTGAGTTGATTTTAGGTTGCTTGATTTAATGAAGTCCATGGATCCTGATATGCCTGTGAGTCTGTTGGCTCATCAATCTCTTAAGGAAAATTATTGTGATATGTTAACCATTTTTACAGATGGAGCAAGAAATGATTTAACTGGGAATGTTGGTGTGACTGTTTTTTGTGTCTGAATTACAGGTAACAACAAAAACAAATCCACTAACCATTTATCAGTATATACAGCAGAATTGGCTGCTATCACTTTGGGCTTACAGTGGGTGGAGGAAATCTGTCTTTACAAAGTGGTTCAGATACTTTTTCGGTTTTTACTAGTCTTAAAACAGATCATTCTAGCAGTGGGTCAGATTTACTGCTGGAAGCTCTTCAAACTTTGTTTTATATTCAAAGTATTGGTTTACCTATCTGTTTCTTATGGGTCCCTGCATGTAGAGGCATTGGGAGGAATGAGCAGGTTGATCGTTTGGTCAAAAAAAGAAGAAGCAAATCAGAAGCTAAGGGGTTGGTGGGGCTATGAATTAGGGGATAATGGTAAGAATTGTGTGATAATTGGCATAAGGGGAGACACCTTTACAAAATAAATAAACTGTTGGATTGATGGGAGAAGGTAGTAAAACAAGAAGGGAAAGAATTATATTAACTTGACTTAGAATTAGGTATACTATACTTAAATATTCCTTATATCTTGTTGGAAAACATCACTCTGGGGTGTGTAGGTATTTTCATCATTATGAAAGTGTCATGACCCCTTTTGGCAATCCCCCACCTTGCTATTTACCTCAGGAACTGGGCCTCAATCCCCTCGTTTAGTTTCCAATCATTCCCAGGTTCCACTAACTACACAAACCTCCTTTCCATCAGCAAATGTAGGATAAAGACATTGTGATCACAACAAAGAGCTGCCAGGCTGTTGGTCGACTCTGGTGTGAGTAACCTCATTTCATGGTTCTTAGGACTGCCAGTTCTAAGTCTAGCATTACTCCTGGATACCGATTCCACACTCGCTACGTCAATGACGCCTCCCGACTCTGCCTCTGCACCTGTGTTCAGCACTTGGGTTCGTCCACCGCCACACTTGTGTAACAGAAAGAGTTGAACACATTCTTTTACAATGTAAAGCATATAAGGTTGAAAGAAAGCAAATGAAGGCTGCATTACTATCTTTGGGGGTTGATCGTTTTCATTTAAAAACTGCACTAAGTTATAGAAGTAACTTTAATTTAATTCGCCATATTGTCTTTCATTATTTATAATCTATAGGGCTGTTTGGGGTAATATGGTTTTCATTTGATAAAGAAATAGTAGGGGATTTATTTCCCAATTCCCTACACCACATTTCAGTCCAGTTGGTGGTGGTAATGCACCTTTAAGTTGTACTGCCAAGAAGGAGAGGTTCCGTTGTTACTCAGAATGGGGAAGAAATGTAACTGAAGTGGCTTTGACTGTGGAATGATGTTGATGCCAGATGGGGAGATTTGAGTATCTCAGAAACTGCTGATCTCCAGGGATTTTCACACACAATCGTCGCTAGAGTTTAAAGAGAAAGGTGCGATAAGCAAAAACAAACATCTAGAAGGCGGCAGTTCAGGGGCAAAATTGCCTGGTTAATGAGAGAGGTCAGAGGAGAATAGCCAGACTGGTTCAAAATGATAAGCAGGCGACGGTAACTTAAGTAACTACACACTACAACAATGATGTGCAGAAGAGCATCTCTGAATGCAGGACACTATCAAGCCTTGACTGAGTGGACTGCAGCAGCAGAAGACCACAAACACAGATTCAGTGACCACTTTGTTAGGTACAGGAGTGGAATCCTGAGTGGTCTTCAAATCAGATCAAATTAGTTTATTGACAGTATACACTCAGTGGCCACTTTATTAGGTACCTCTTATACGTTTGTGGCCTTCTGCTTCTGTAGCCCATCCACATTTCTTCCCCATTCTGATGTTTGGCCTGAACAATTTGACCATGCCTGCATGCTCTTATGCATTCAGTTGCTGCCACATGACTGTCTGATCAGATATTTGCCTTATTGAGCAGGTCTACAGGTGTATCTATTAAAGTATTTCAAGGTACAACGGAATGTCTTGCTCACAGAGTAAACAATATGCATGGGTAATAATAAATAAAAAGATAAATACCATGAAGAATGCAAGATGATAGCATGGTGCAAAGACAGTAATGCAGTCTGAAGTAATGCAAGAAGAAATGCTAAAGCGATAATAACAGAATAATTAAGAGTCCGAGAATGAAGTAGTGCCACTGGGCACTACTTGAAAGGTGATCAGTTCAGGAGTCTGCTGGTAGTGGCAGAAAGCTAATTTTGAACCCAGTTTTCAGACTTCCAAGTTCCCGTATCTTTTTCCAGAATGCAGAAGAAAGAAAAGGGAATGACCAGAACGGCAGGTATCCCTGGTGGCATTATTAACCTTCCTGAAGCAATACACCGTGAAGATGAGCTATGTGTACAAATGGAACAGTCAGAATTGGAACTTGCTACTACTTGGGCTGCATAACAAAATTTCTGAGAAACCCAGCAGAAAGACAGCTACAGTTGAGCCAGTTATTCATTGGAAATTTCCAATAGTAACCTCTTGTAGAAGATTGAAGCCAAGTATCCGAGTAGGTGTGATTTTTTTTTTGCAAATTGAGTGGTATATCAATAGGATCCTGCTACAGGTTAACTCCAGGTCTGAACAGAAACTGCTTTCCCATGAAGCATAGGCAGGGAGCCGACAGCTCATTTGAAGAAGCTTTCCGATAAATCTTAAACACAAGAGGTTCTGCAGATGCTGGAAATCCAGAGCAAATGAAGAAGGGTTACAGCCTGAAATGTCAACTGTCTATTCATTTCCATAGATGCTGTCTGACCTGCTGAGTTCCTCCAGCACTGTGCGTGTGTTGTTTCAGTATTGGCTCCCTTCCTGTTTACCCTGTATACCTCGGACTTTAGATACAATACTGGATCATGTCATGTTCAGAAATTCTCTGGTGGCTCAGCGATAGTTGGGTGTACAAAGGGAGGACAGGAGGATAAATATAGGGTACTGGTGGAGGACTTCATCAAATGGTGCAAGCTGAATCATCTGCAGCTCAACATCAGTAAGACAAAGGAGATGGTGATGGACTCTAGGAAGACTGAGCCTGCACTGCTCCCTGTCACTATTGATGGTGAGGATGTGGAGGTGATGAGGACCTATGAGTACCTGGGGGTGCACCTGGATGACAGATCTGAGTGGAGCTCCAACAACAAGAAGATGCCAAGTCACCTCTACTTTCTGAGGAGACAGAGGTACTTTGGAGTATGCAGGCCTCTTTTTCACACGTTCTACCAGTCTGTTGTCACCAGCACAATCTTCTATGCGGTGGTGTGCTGGGGCAATGGCATCAACACAGGCGATGCCAACAGGCTCAATAACCTGATTAGAAAGGCTGGCTCTGTTATAGGAGTCAAACTGGACACACTGGAGGCTGTGGTATAAGAAAGGACCCTACGGAAAATGCTGGCAATTCTGGACAATGTTTCTCACCCTCTGCATGTCACCTTGGCTGAACAATGGAGCACTTTTAGTAATAGACCAAGACAACTGTGCTGCTCCAAAGAGCGCTATATGAAGTCATTCTTACCCTCAGGCATTACGCTCTATAATGAGTCAACCTATAGTGATGAACCCCTCCTGTTAGACTGTTTGAGGTAACTTATTTTTTATTCTTCCTTACTTCTCTCCTAATATTTGTATATCCGTGCACTTGTCATGCTGCTGTGACACTGGAATTTACTCTGGGATCAATAAAGTATCTAATGTTCAACCTACCTGGACAGCTCTCTTTTTCCTACTAAAAGAATTTCTCTTTAAACCACTTACCTGAACATTGACAGTATGCTACCTACACTAAAAGGCACCCAACTCCACCTTCATGCAGGAAGAACACCAAACTCCAGCTTTTGAAATGCGTCAAGGCTTTCAGCTGTTTCTGCCTGCTGAGAAATTAATGAGTCAAGGAAATTTCCCTGCAGACATCCAATCAGTTAAAACACAGCCTTCTATCTTGTAAAAGGAAACTAAGAGTACTAAAAATATCAGATCCAGATCAAAGATATTATTTTAATTAAATGGCCTGGTATTAATGTTATTCAAAATTCATTCTAAAAGCTAAGATGTAAAATCCTACAAAAGCCATTAAGAATAGATCATAAATTCCACATTGGAACATCTTAGTGAAAAGATAATGACAATTTATTGTTACCATTCCTACTTACCTTGGATTAGCAAATATACCTATGAAAGGAAACAATGCATGTCTTGGATTTTCCTGCCAGCTTTCAGAACTTGTCTGCAGTCTCTCTTTTAATTGAGGGTACTGAGGCAAGGGTCTCTCATCAATCACAGTTAGTCATTGAGAAAAGTCATACTGTAGAGACTGACAAATTTATAGCTGAAGTGGGTAAGTATTAAATGCGGCAAAATTGTAAATCCATTAAAATGTCCTCTATATCAGCTGTAAATACTAGCCACATAAGAGGCTTGGACTGAGAGTCTAGGAGTGACTGTAATCACAGAACCTACTGCCCTGCTGCATAACCTCTTTACCTTTTCTGTCCAGTTCAAGTAGACAAACAAATACAAATGTCCTCTTTAAACACTATTCTTACAATTCTGAAAAAGTACTGTCGCTATCAAAGAAGGCATGTGACAACATTAGTACCACGACAAATGAACTATTAAATCTGGGCAAATGTGGAGGGTATGAGAAAATCTTCGTTTACTTCATCTCATTGCTATTGGTCTCCAGAATGCTAATTTACAAATAAAACATGATTTGTTAACACTGAAAATCTAATGGTTTCTAAATGCTTTACACATACTCAAAGGAAGCCCTAGTGAAAGAATATCCTTTACACACCCTCTATTCAAAAGGTTGTCTAAATATTTGTCTGCAGATTGGCGCCATATTATTGTCTCTTCATCTTGTTACTTGATACTTTTTGGTTACAGTGTTACATGTGAGAATTACTATTAATCCTTAAAGCTATTGTTTTAAGTTCAGTAACAAAATACCTTTTAAAAATAAAAAAAACATAGAGTTGGGAAGATTTGAACTTTTGATGTACAGATGAAATCTTTTGCATAATAGAATTAAGATGTATTTAAATGTGTAAGAAAAACTTACAGATTTAATCGGTGGCCATCTAAATTACAATCTGAATGTCATTTTTTTATCTACAATTTATCAGGAGGAGATTAAAAGATATAAATAACTACAATGGAATACTATTTCACATATTCTAACATAGTTCAAATACAACACTATAAGGAGTGGGCTTCTGTAGTAAAGTGAGACCCTTTTCAGAGCTATAGATAAAAACATTTTACAGCAGGCAAAGCAGGCAGTAGTCTGAGCTAATCCCTTTATAACTACTATCCTCTATTGATGATTGCATAAATATAGCAAATAAAGTTACTATGCATAATGCTCAATTTCCTTAGGCACGGATTTCCAATTCTATTTCTTTCTGAAAGCATATCCTGAAATTGAAGGCTGTTGTCGTTGCTTCATGGTAGAAATTGTAAAAGCAAAAACTTAGGGGAGGGAGACAATTTCTAATGGAGGAATAGCAACTGTAAACTAAAGTGTTTCAAATCACATCTCAGTAACTCATCTTAGAATGTTTGTGTGTTTTTGTTACTTTCCCTTTTACACCAAGCCTTCAGCTTTTTGTACCATTACGCTGATGAAGAAGACAAATGAACTAAATCCTATTCATAATCACCATCAATATTAAGTCGACAGTAGATAATCTTGACTCAGTTTAGCTTGGAGTGATACCCACTGTCACTGTAAGGAATCCCTTTGACTCTGCCCTAGTCCTAGCCTCCCTCACCATGAAAACAGGCCATTCATCCATGTTGACTCTGAACTTCCATTCAGTATTGTATTTAATACCATGTAACAGATCACTAGTACAAAACCCATCCCTGCAGTTTTGCCAACATCATCGTGAATTTTGATATAATGTGTAAATATTTAACATATTAATATTTAAGCATTAAATTACATTATTTTTACAAGCCTAGTTTGATAGACAAAAGTTTAGAGTACTATATAAAACTTTTTTATGGCTCTTGTCATGGATACTTAAGTAAATGTGGCATGTAATGCGGTACCAACTACAAAAGCTAAAGCACCTACAACTTTCAATTATGGAAAAACTTTTAAGAATTGTTTTTCCAGACAGATTGTGGTCCAGTGATTTACCCAGACTAAGAGTATCTAAAAGATTTCTGCAGCAATACATGCTCCACGTCTTGAGATTTGTTCGTATATCCCGAGGACAACTAAGTTATGGAAATGGGATCCTCATTAAAATCAGGATTCTAGTAATACACGAAATGTCATTTCAAAGGAATATCAAGAATTTCCTGGGGAAATTACATCTAGCTCTTCATCTACAAAAGGCACATAAAAGGATAACAAACTTTAAATAGTTATGGTGGCCCACAGCTATGTATAATGTTTCAAATTAAACTGTGTAGAATTTAATGTCACTTACCAAATATTCCACTTCAAATACAGTTTATCTTTAAAAAAAAATCAAAGATCAAACTCTAGAACCATGGTGTGTTGACAGATATTTCTGACTGTTGGCCAGAGTCTGAATCCCGACTCTGTTTGACAACTAAAATCGTAAAAATAAATAACTTCTTATCGCTTAATAATCTGGTAAATACAGGTAGAAACTGGAATCACTGGATTCATTGAATTTAAGTTCATCAGTCAAAAGTTATGTTAAAAAAGCATAATGTACATGACATATGTTTCCCATTTAATTCAAAGGATGCATGTTGTGATGGTAACAATTATGTTGTGAGACGGCGGTATGCAAGTTAAAAGACCATCTTCACCATCATGAACTGAGTTCAGGGCAAAGAAGATATTTATAAAGCCAAGCTGTTTGTACTTCTGAGAGGAAATGGCACTGCCTCTAGAGCATAGTGCTTCTGGACCTTCCTGGCTTTAAATAGGCAAGGTCATGTCAGTTACAACCTTAAGGTCACTGTAGTAAACATCAGCCCATCAAGATAAGAGTAGATCAGTAGATGATATTAATTACCTGCTCTTTCAAGTCATCTGTGCTTCACATCTGGTTTTCTCTCTGTAATGTACAACCGAGCCAATAAAAGCAGACTGAGACAGTGTTCCACCAGCCTGAGACAGGAGGTTTTTTAAAAGTCACATGTGACTGATTTTCAGAAATCTTCCTTGAGCTTTGACTTTGATATTCTCTTCAACTATAAACATTTTTCTTTCATTAGGAAGGCCCCTGAAACATTCTACTGAAGTGTGTAATTAAAAATCCCAGCATGCTCTGGATATAAAGTATTTTGGCAAAGTGCATGATCTCCAGCCAATTTCACTTCATCTTTTCTATTTCACATTTTTTCTCGTAATTATTAGACATTTTTGGTTTAAAGATCAAACTATTTGGTCCTTCTAACACCATCTGTCTTTCAGCATGGAATTGTCCGTTGATACATTACTGATCGGTGTACAGCATGTACCCTAGGTAATGTAAATACACTGAATGAGATTCTTCTTTTACTTTTCAATTATTTTTCATAAACAAAGCTCTTAGGCCACCGAGAATTCTGAACCAATTGCAAAGTGCATTCTGTTGAGTATCTGGAGCAATACCAATACCATTCATATTTCCGATTAAGCAGGGTGAAGCAGGCTGTCTCCAAATATAACAACAAAGGCACATTAAAGCTTTTTATCCTGCAGAGCCTGATAGGGTTATTGTTAAAGCCAGGAAATTAATCCTCAAAGCACAGTTTTATTGTGTATATAAAATTAGTAGTTTTCAACTCAGAGTTAAGTTCCATGATAACTCAGAGTAAATTCTCAGATGCATGTGAATAAATTTATTGTTTGCAATCATGATATCACCGTTTAGTACTTATAATATGCCTGATAACTTTACAGAATCCATAAATCCTAAAATTCATCAGTGTTACTTTGTAGATAAACCAAATCTTTGCACAATTACCATGAACTTGCACCTCTGTAGCTACTTAAAAAGGAACCATTGACCCATAATGATCAAAACAATTATTTTTGTTGAAGATTAAATCAGGCTAAAGTGATGTTGCTTGCAGCCTTTTATGTACTGAACATCTGCACACTAGACTTTATTACAATCATTATTCCTGTTTGGATAACAATTTGATTAGTTCTATATGTAGTATATACAGTACACATATTCCATTACACTTTTCTGGTTGGTAGAACCATTTGGACTTCCTACCATTCTCTGCGATATAACCGTAAGGTGTTTCTGTGATTATAAATAACATAGAAACTAGGTGAATTGGAAAAAATGATCCTCCTTCTTTAAAATCAATTGAACACAAATAGGCAGCTAAGGGTGTTTCAGCTTCTGCCTATTTGATCTATTATTGATTCACCGGATATGCATTTTTGGAGATAAAATTGTATTAGAGTCATAGAGAAATCCCGCATAGAAACAGTCACATGCGGACCATCAAACATCCATTTTCCAAATTTATAGGATAACTGCAATCTCAGAATCAGAATCAGGGATCAGGTTTAATATCACTGGCATATGTCCTGAAATGTGTTGTTTTGTACCAACAGTACAATGCAATACATAAGAAAAAACTAGAAATTACAACTATATATATAATTAAATTAAATAATTAGTGCAAAAAGAGAGCTAATAAGAAAAGAATGAGGTAGTGCACATGGGTTCATTGTCCATTCAGAAATCTGATGGCAGTGAGGGAGCAAGCTGTTCGTAAAACACTGAGTTTGTATCTTCAGGCTCCTGTATCTCCTCCTTGATGGTAGCAATAGAAAGGGGGCATGTCCTGGGTGATGGGGGTCCTTAATGATGAATGCTGCTTTATTTATTTACTTATTTAGTGATACAGCACAGTCTAGACTCTTCTGGCTATTTCACCCATGCTGTCCCAGTAACCCCACAACTCTGATATTCTCTGACACAGTCACAGGACAAATTACAGTGATGTATTAACCTACCCAACACATCTTTGGACTGTGGGAGGAAACCAGAGCATCCAGAGAAAACCCACGCACTCCATGGGGAGGATGTACAGATACACCTTACAGAATGGTGCCGGAATTGAACTCCGAATTCATGGAATGCCCTGGATGGCCGTAGCATCACACTAACCGCTGTGCTACCGCAACACTCTTTTTGAGGCATCACCTTCTGAATATTTCCTCCATAGTGAGGAGGCTAGTGCCCATGATGGAGCTGACTGAGTTAGTTCACAATTCTTTGCAGCTTTTTCCGATCCTGTGCAGTAGCCCCTCCATACCAGGCGATGACGCAGCCGGTTAGATGCTCTCCACAGTTCATCTGTAGAAATTTGCGAGTCTTTGGTGATGTACCTTATCTCCTCAAACTCCTAATGAAATATAGCCATTGTTGTGCCTTCATAGTCATTGCATCAAGATGTTGGGCCAGGATAGACCTTCAGAGATTTTGACACCCATGGAGTTGAAACTGCTCAACCTTTTCATTGCTCATCTCTCAGTGAGGACTGTGCATGCTCCTCAACTTTGAACCCTTCCTGAATTCCACAAACAATTGCTTGGTCTTACTAACATTGAGTGCAAGGTTACTGTTTTGACACCACTCAACCAGCTGATCTACCTTACGCCTGTATGCCTCCTTGTCACCACCTGAAGTTCTGCCAAGCGTAGTTGTGTCATCAGCAAATTTATGGATGGCATCTAGCCATGCTGTCATGGGTGTAGACCGAGTAGAGGATCTGGGTGCAGATAGAAGGCTTGCTATTTTTGGTGAAAGTGTAGCTGAACAGTTTTGAAAAATACTTCTTAATTTTGGGTCTACCAGAGTAGTCATCTTTCCATTGAACTCCTTCATTCTAATAGCACTGGCTCAAGAGAACTCAAACAGCAGTCATAATAAAACTAGCAGGCCCAGAAACTAAGTGGCTTGACAGCCGTTAAGAATCATAATTGAATGGACGGAATGTAGAATTAAAAGCCATGAGCTGTTTCTTGAACTTGGAAGTGGTTTCCCACATGAATCCATGTTCATATTTGTTGTCTATGTTTGCATATGCTGCCAAAAATCAATGGTATTGAGAGAGAAGAGTAAATATTATGAAGGAGTGTAACTAAAGGAGGACATAAACAGGAATACTGAATGGACAAGTAAGTGAAATTAAATGGATTGAAATGCAAGTGTGTTCAACTGGAAGTGAGGAATTGAAGTCACATTTCTTGCAAGCTATGAAGATCAATGGACAGAAGAGCAAAGTGATCAGGGAACACAAATTCAAAAATTGTTAAAAGTAAGAAGGCCTTTAAAGAACAAACAATGCCATGAATGCAAAAGCAGAAATGTTACGTTAAATTTAGACTGAATATCAACAACGCAACCCTGCTGTAAACAGTTTTGTTCTCAATACTATTAAAATAGATGACTTAAGCACTTTAAAGAATGCAGAAAACAAGTACAAATTTACTTTATCCAAGTTAAGAAGATGTGACTACCAGAAAGGGTTCACTGGAGAGAGCCAAGGCTTTCCACTTCGTCATTTTCATCCAGCGATCTTCATATATCATTGATGATTTAAACAAGGCTGGTGACAAAGACTGAAAGTCTATTTTGGGGATGGCAGAGATTAATTTAGGTCATTTTATGGTGGTTAAATGACCATGGGACAACGAGGGAAAGGATGACCATCAAATAGTCACAGAAGGAAGCTATCAAGTCCATACCAGCTTGATGTAAGATAAATTCAGTTAGTCCAACTCTCTACTGCCCTCCTAGTTGCCTTTAGACAGATATCATTTCTATGAATGTTAAAAAATGAATTTGTCACCACTACCACCCTGGCAATAACTGCAAACCTTAACAATGTTTTCCTCACATCACTTATAGTTCTCCTGCCAACAATCTTTATTGCATTCAACCAGTCTTTTATTCCTCTGTAGGTGGGAACCATTTCTCTCTTATCTACTCTGTAATCATTTTAAATACTACCCTCACATCTTCTTGCAACTCCTTCTGTTCCAAGAAAATCAACTCCAGATTCTCCATTCTATCCACATAACTAAAGTCCCTGAACCCTGAAATCATTTTGGTAAATCAATTTTGCATCCCTCCGAAGTCTTCAAACCTCTCCTAGTGTGTAATGCTTAGATATAGACACAATGGCTCCAGTTAGGGCCAAATTTGTGTTTTATAAATGTCCATCATAACTTCAGTGCTCTTGCACACTATGCCCAGGAGCTCCTGTTCTTTTATGACTAGTTTCTCAATGCCCTGCCATTTTCAATGAATTGCATACAGAATATACCCTGAGGTCTGTCTATTCTGACATTCATTTTAGAAATGTCCTTATGAAGGGCCCTTGACCAAAAATGCAAACTGCTTATCTTTCTACAGATGCTGCCTGACCTGCCGGGTTCTTGCAACACGTCTGTTTCTGTTTCCATTTTTCAGCTTCTCCATTTGTGATGCAACCAGTTAAGATACACTCCACTGTGCATCAAGAATTTTGTCAAAGTTTTTCGTGACATGCCCAACCTATGCAAACTCAGAAAGTAGAGGTGGTGTTGTGCTCTCTTTGTGGTGGCACTTACATGGTAATCTCAGGACAGATCCTTTAATTTAAAGCTAATGACCCTCACCACCTCTGATCTCCTAATGAAAACTGGCTCATGGACCTCCAGCACTCTTCCTCCTGTATTCGATCGAGGAAACTTTTTTGAACACATTTAACAAACATTATCACATCCAGTCCTTTTACGGTATAGGAGTCCTAGTCAATATTTAGAAATTTAAAATCACCTACTATCACAATCTTGGTTGTCTTGCAACTGTCTGCCAGCTCTCTACAAACATGCTTCTCTAAATCCTGCTGACTTTTGGGAAGTCTATAATAATGTGGTCATTAATGTGGTCGTCTTTTTCCACCCATATAGTTTCAGTTGACGAGCCCTCCTGTCTTTTATATCTGAGCACTGCCGTGACACTTTTTCTGACTAATAATACCATTCCTCCCCCCCATCATTTCTAAAACAACAGAAACCTGGAACATTGAGCTGCCGGTCATGTCCCTTGTGCAACCAATTCTCACTTGGTCACAATATTGTAATTCCATGTGCTGATCTGTGCTCTAAGCTCATTTGCCTTACCTATTTATGTTGTATTGAAATAGATGCAACTCAGAACATTATTCCTACCGTTCTCAACCTTTCTCTTCCTGTCTTTGTATGTAGGCTTACCGTTTACATTCTCCACAAACAATCCACTATCTGACCTGGCACTCTGGTGTGCATCCCCCGCAACTCTAATTGAAACCCCCGGTAGCAGAACTAGCAAACCCCCCCCCCCACAAGGATATTAGCCCCTCTCCAGCTCAAGTGTAAACCGTCATATTTGTATACGTCTCAACTTCCCTGGAAGAGAGCCCAATGATCCAAAAGCCTGAAGCCCTCCCTCCCACACCATCTCCTCAGCCAGGTGTTAAACTGTATGATCTTCTTTTTTCTAGCTTCACTAGCACATGGCACATGGTATTCCTGAGGTCATCACGCTGGGGGTCCTGTCCTTTAACTTAGCACCTAACTCCCTGAACTCACTTTTCAGGATTTCATCCCCCTTCCTGCCTATTACATCGGTATTGCCATTGACCACGACCTCAGGCTGCTCATCCTCCACCTGAAGAATGTGATAGACTCAATCTGAGACATCCCTGACCCTGGCACCTGGGAGGCAATATTTCATCTGGGGATCTCATTCTCATCCACAGAACCTCCTGTCTGCTCCCCTAACTAATGAATCCTCTCTATCACTACTGCTCACCTCTTCTCCTCACTTCCTTTCTGAGTCACAGAGACAGTCTTACACCTGGCTGCAGTGATTTTCCTCTGCTCCATCATCCCCCCGATAGTGTTGCAAAGCCACATGTTTGTTTTTGAGCGGAATGACCACAGGGGTACCCTGCACTGCCTGCCTGCCCCCTTTTCCTCTCCTGACGGTCACCCACTTAGCCGGCTTCTGGAATTGCCTCCCTGTATCTCCTGTCCATCAGACGCTCAGCCTCACAAATGATCTAGGGTTTTCTCTAATCAGACCACACTTATCCAAGAGAATTTTATTTCCAGCCCTGATTATTGCTTCCAGAAGTTTCCCTGCCACCCAGATTGAATGAACTGGTCTGTAGTTACTGGGTTTATCTTCCATTCTCTTTTAGAACAAGGGTAACACATTTACAAGTATCAAATCCTCAGGATCTATAGATACTTCCTTTTCCAAAGTACTGTTATATGTATCCTGTCCCATATAAATTCCCTGCAGTTTCCTCCCATGCTAACCTCAGGTATATCCCATCTGGACCAAGTGGCATATTTACTATGAGTCTACAAGCCTTTCCATCTTCCCCTCCTTATCAATATTTTAGCATGTCCAGAATCTCAACTACATCATCCTTTGCTGATACTCTTTCAGAGCCTTCTTCCCTACTGAGTAAGGTACATATCGACTATTTCAGCTGTGCACTTTGCCTCCCCATTGGTCTCTTGTTGACCCCAGTTACCCTCTTACCCTCTTCCATGCCTATAGATCATTATACCTAAGAACATGAGAAATGAAAGTAGGAGTAGGCCATTCAGCCCCTTGTACTTGCTCTGCTGCTCACTAAGATCATGGTGGTCATTCACTTCAGTTTCACATTCCTGCTCAAACACTATACCTCTGTTTCCCTTTGTATCAATTTTCTTTTTGATACTTTGCCTGATTATTCTGGGTGACAGAATCCCCCGCACTCTTTTACTTTATGTAACAAATGTCAAAGAGTAACAAACCTCTGTGTGAAGATTGGTTTGTAAATCTTCACCTTGAAAGGGTATTCCTTGTTTCAAAATTACAACACTCTAGATTTAAACTCCCAGCCAAGGGAAACATCAATTCTGCATCTACACAGTCAAGTCCTGAAAGAATTTTGTATGTTTCAATGAGATCACCACTTATTCTCCTAAACTCAGGGGAATTTATTCTTCTTAACCTCTCCCCAGACAATAAATCTGCCATACTAACCATCAGTCTGATAAGCCTCCTATCATTAAGCTCATTAAACTTGTTTTAGGCATTTATTTGAATGTTTATGTAACTAAATTAATTTCAAAGTGTAACAATGCTGGACTTCCTCAGAAGAATACAAACTGCAGCAATTTCCCTATGGAGAAGTCATTCAAACTACAGCAGGTTATAGTTGATGCAGAAACATTTGAATGGTGTAGAATTAATGCAAAGAATGAAGTTAAGTTTTGGTTTTTAGTTTACTTGAGTAATTTTAGAAATAAGCATTTTGGTTGGTGGTCTGATTTTTTTAATTCTTTCTATAGGCTTTTGAATGTTTCTAAATATTATTCCAAAAATCAGTATTTTGAATGCTTTGACAATGAGCTATGCCATTTCAGCATTTTTGTGGGTGTGGGCTCTTCTCTCCTAATCCATCACCCCTAGTACAATAGAATTTACATGCAAAAGAGCAGGGCCTTGCTGCTGAGTGTGAAGCTGCCTTTGTCCAGAAAGCTGCCCTTTGGAGATTTATACCAGATGAGTGTAATCTTTCATCAGGGGCCTGCAATAGACACTCTGCAAATTCTGGGCTCTGTAAATATCGGTAAGATAAAAGCTGGGCTACCTCCAAAGGGGAAGGTGTTCTGCTCCACCAGAATACTATCCATATGGTAAAGGTGAAAGCTCTCCCTGGAGAATATTAAATTTGAGTTTCTGAGACATCAAAAATGGACGTGTCAAGGAGGACAGGTATTACAGACACACAGGATTTAAGATGGGGCTGGGTATGCGCAACTATTAGAATAGGAAGCAGATCTAAAGTTAGCCACTTTATTAGTGAAAATAGTTTCTTAATTTTAGCTAGTCATCATGTAAAGTTTATTCCTTATCAATTATATTCCATTAATATCAGGATCTCCAAGTATTTTTTCTTTTATATTATTTATCCCTGTTGCTAATATGTACTGTATTAAAGGCAATTCCTCTATACAAAAATCTAACACACAAATATTCAAAATATCTGAATATTAAAATATTACTTTCATTAAAATTATCCATGGCACAAAGTTAGAGGGCTGAAGTTAAGGTAAAGAATTGAAGAATAATGTGGCCAGTGAGGTGGCAGTGTGCTCAGATGCAGTGGCATCTGAAGGGCCAACCAAAGTTTTATTGCCTTTTATAAACACCTGTTTTATGATCACAAGACCCTGCTGGACATTAAGAACTTCAAGTACCGCAGGTCTACCCCATCAGTGAGTTGCTTGTTGGCAGAGGTGCTGGACGGTGCAGACCGTGTTACTGCCTGCTACAGAGAGGCATCAGAGTCAGTGTGCGAAGGCTGTGTGCGGTCTGTCGATGAGTGATTGCCTTGATCGTTTTTATTGTGATTGCCAGGCACTGTTGGACTTTGGATAATGTGGAACACTGCAAGTCCAGTTCACTAGTTTATCAGCGGGACCGACAATGGGGGAGCTGCGTGGCCTCGGTTGCAGCGTGAGCTGGGCCTCATGCCATGGTGTCGCCTATTGCAGCTGCCCACAAGAGATGATGCCAGAGGTGGTGTGGTGCAGCATCCATGCTGGCATTAGTGCTGCCTCCAGTGTTTGCTCAGTGGAAGACAAGCTGGACTGCGTTCGTCTGCAAACTGCTGCAAAGCTTGTTCTCACCCATAATATCTATGGACTGAGAGACTTGGTCTATATTTTATTTTTTGTGTGAACTGTATGTTACTGATACCTTATATGTGCTATATATGCTTGTGCTGTGTACAACTGTTGGCACTGTGTTTTGCAGCCTCACCCCAGGGGAATACTGCTTCATTTGGGTGCATTTATGTATGGTTGAATAACAATTAATCTTGAACTTAAACTTGAATAAAATCTCCCTTGTTGTTGGATTTGGGGAATCCTGGAGTAAAGAGAGAAATTTTAACCCAATGGGCAAATTTCAGTGCAGAAAACTGAAGTCATAAATCAGGAGAGGCAACACTCATATCTCATAACTTCCCTTAAAGATAGAGAAAAAAATCACAAAATATTACGAAAGTTGAAAAGTGCAAACTTATATTAATTTGGCCATGAACTTGCAACAGAAAAAGATCTGTCTTCTGAAAATTAAATATATGAGAAACTTAAACTTAATATTACCCCACAAAGCTGACGGATGATTCTTCAGATTGCGATCTTTTCACTTAACCATAAACCATGCTCAAGTACTTGGTGTTCCTGCTTTATGGGTTGATGTAGGTAATGTGGTTTCTTCTGACAGAATTTCATAAAGATGTCCTTTCCACAGAGAGAGCATAAAGTGACAAGAACGTATGAGGCATGAGTTGTGCTTGAATCATTGCTGGATTTTGCATAGTGTAGTAATGAACCCACATTAGAGATGGTATTTAAGAAATTATTTTTATAGGGTCTAAAACAGTGTCTGAGGGTGAAAGTCAATTATCAGTTATAAACTCACATGACTGGGGTGGAGGAAGTTTCAGATAATTGCTCATTTCCCAGGTGTCGGAAGGTCAACCACAGTATCCATACTTCTGTTGTCTTGGAAATCAGCCATCCAGGTCAATGTACCTCATAAAAGTCATACTGTGTACTTCTTGTACTGCTTGTACTCACAATGACAACAATGAGTTACATTAACCAGGATGCTCAATTAAAAATAGAAGAGAGGTGAATGATTTTTTTCCCCACCCAACCAGTATTGAGGCTCTGGAGTTCACTATCTGAAATTAAGGCATTGGGAGAAACTGTCATGGCTGGTTGATCGACAACTGGAAGTAAGATAATACCAAAGTCCATTTTTGACCAGCAGGGACCCATTGAGTCAAGTGGCCAGTTTTTGTGCAATAAATAAAGAAGCAATAGTGGCAGGTGAAGTACCAGAGGATTGGAGGAAGGCCAATATTGTTCCACTGTTCAAGAAAGACTCTAAACATAAACTAGGAAATTATAGACTGACATCATTAGTGAGAAAGTTATTGGAAGGTGTTCTGAGAGACTGAATATAAAAGTATTTGGACAGATATGGACTGATTAAGGGTAGTCAGCATAGCTTCATGTGTGTAGGTCATATCTAACCAATCTTACAGGATTTTTTGAGGAAGTTACCAGGAAAGTTGATGAAGACAAGGCAGTGGATGTTGTTCACATAGTCTTTGGTAAGGCATTTTACAAGGTCCAACATGGGAGGTTGGTCAAGAAGGTTCTGTCACTCAGCATTCAAGGTGAGATAGTAAATTGAATGAGACATTGGCTTTGTGGGAGAAGCCGATGAGTGATAGTAGATGGTTGCCTCTCTGACTGGAAGTCTGTGACTACTGGAATGCTGCCAGGATCGGTGCTGGGTCCATTGTTGTTTGTCATCTACATCAATGATCTGGATGATAATGTGGTTAACCGGATCAGCAAATTTACAGACTGGGGGTGTAGTGGACAGTGAGAAAGACTTTCAGAGCTTGCAGCAGGATCTGGAACAGCAGGAAAAATAAGCTGAAAAATAGCAGAAGGATTTAATGCAACAAGTGTGAGGTGTTGCACTTTGGTAAGGCCAACCAGGGTAGGCTTTATGGGGAATGATAAGGCACTGAGAAGTGCAGTAAAACAAAGGGATCTCTGAATCCAGGTTCCTAATTCATTGAAAGTGGCATCACAGGTAGATAAGTTGTAAAGAAACCTTTACGCACATTGTCCTTTATAAAACAAAGTATTTACTACAGGAGGTGGGATGATATGTTGAAGTTTTATAAGACATTGGTGAAACCTAATTTGGAATATTGTGTGCTATTTTGGTCACCTACCTACAGGAAAGATGTAAATAAGGTTGAAAGAGTACTGAGAAAATTTACAAGGATGTTGCCAGTACTGGAGGCCAAACAGGGTCATTAACTAAAACTCTCAAATGGAAAATGAAGCCAAAACTGCGGCTGAAAGGATTAACTAAATATAAAATGAATACTGCTAGTCTTCAGAGTCAGTTGACTCGACAGTCCAATTTTCTCAGGCAAGGCCGAATGCAAGCAGACAGCGAAACGTTGCTGTGCTATGCTCAAGTCTCAACAAGCCCTACAATGAGAAGAATGGAGTTAAATACCATTAAAATGAAATAATAATTAGCTGACATGTACATATTCACCAGCACATTTGCCGTATCTGCTGCGCTGCCAAATCCATGGCTGTGACAGAGCTGTAGAGCATCCTGATGTATGTTTCAAGCAGAAGTTGATATGGTTCATCACCAACCTCTCAAAACACTTCATCACAGTGGATGTAAGTGCTACTGGACAACAGTCATTGAGGCAGATAACCACATCCTTCCCAGGCACCGGTAAAATTGAAGCCTGCTTGATGCAGGAGGATACCTCAGACTGCTGAGGCAAGTGGTTAAATATATCGGTGAACACTCTAGCCAGCTGATCAGCACAGGTATTGATATTCGGCCGGGTACCCCATCTGGGCCAGACACTTTCCATGGGTTTGTCGTCCTGAGGGGTGGCCTCACGTCAGCTTCAGAGACTGAAATCACAGGGTCATTGAAGCTGTGGGAGTCCATGAAGGTGCTTCCATGTTTTGACAGTCGAAGCGAGCGTAAAAAGCATTGAGCTGATCTGGGAGTGAAACCTTGCGGTCACCTATGTCACTTGGTTTCTCTTTGTAGGAGTATTAGTTCTGGCACAAGTGAAGGATTTGCTGCTCCTATCATTGCTCAGTGCTGACTAGCGGTTTGGGATGGTGATAGATTAGGGTGATATCTGCTCTGTCTACCTTCTGACCCTGCACACTTGTAAACTGCAATAACAACCTCTTGAAATACACTTATTACATAACCTCCTGGCTGTCAGATTCGCTCTGGTGACATAATTGTCTGCTCACATTCTACAAACTAGAACTCCAGGACTTCCAGTGGGTGACAATCCCTGCATGTGTTGTTACCTGATATATGAGAAACTCTTTTGAATTCACGATGGTACAGAACGTTCATACAATGGGTTTGATGGTGATCCACATTACCTCTCTTTTCAAGAGTTTAATTAAATTAATTTCTAACCTATTACCTCAATACACCTTCCTTGGTGAGAATTCAGTAACAAATAACAAATAGTCGTTATTTTCAGAATTGTATTAATGAAATGTTGAGCAAGGAATCCAATCTAAATCAATGAGATTACAAATGGAGTAATGATTAGCCAACTAAAGTCTTAAACTATTCCATAAATGGTATTGCATTTCCAAAGCTCCTTACATTTGAATGTCTCAATAACTATGTTATCAATTATCGTTTAGAAAATGTATTTGTAGTATGACAATTTGGAGAACGATTTTTACATAATTAATATTCAGTTTGATAGTGTCATCTTCTATACTGTGTTTAATTAATACAATGAGTTTTACGTCCAAGGTAAAATTATTTCTACATTGCATTACTTCAACTAAAAGTGCACAGCAAACTTAACATATATCAGAAGCGTATGTTTGTGTTAAAACCAGCATGTGGATAAAGCATCATACCCCACATTTGATACAGAGCTTTTTAAGTTGTATGTTTGACAAGCAGATAATAAATAAAACTAGGAAAGTTTAATTAATCACATTGAGATGGAAGAGAAAATCTTTGAAATATCATTACAGAGTTTCCACTAGAAAATTATTCCTAATTTTGAAACCAGTTGGAATGGATAAGCATCAGTTTGCATCAGATAAAATGGGCCAATTCTTTTGAAACTGCTGTGGCTCGCAGTAAATCAGAGTATTCAGTTGTGGCTTTTACCTTTGATGTGGAGAAGCCTTTTTGATAAGGTGTACAAAGTCATTCCATATTTTGAAAAGTATGAATTTGGAAATAATTCATGCAGTGGGTTGAAATGTTATAAAATGTGTGCATTATTAATGCAAAACAAATAAAAGCAATCTATTTCTCCTTTCACTGAAGGATGCAATAGAATTGCTCACTCTTCCTTTCACTGTTTGTCTTGGCTTACAATTCACTGTTGTGGCAATGCAAGCTCATTCAGGCATCAAGAGGAAAAGGGAAAGGTCAGTTTGATGTGGGGCTCCAGTCAGTCTCAGAATGTTTTGTTTTTTCTTTTGGACTCATCATCAGCCACAGTTGCTTGATCAATTTGATTGACACCTATGGGAAAATGTTGGTTTTGAGATTAATTCATATTAAGTCACGTCTCTTTGAACTGCTTTCCAGAATCTTACAGTTCATTACCACAATAAGGGTTTGAGAAAAATAATGAAATACCTGGGAAGAATGGTTTATTTAGAGCTACCATACATTTTCCAACTGAATTATTCTTTGCTTGTGAAATGCTGCATCTGCTATGATATTGAAGTTAGTATTCTTGAGAAGAAAAGCTGACATACATAAAATGTAAATCACTGCAAACTCAACCCCTCATCCTCCATAGATTCCTGGAAGATGTCATTAATGACAATTTTAAGTCTACGCTCTTTAAGACCGTCTCATAACAGTAATATGTTACCAGTCAAACCCATAGCAATAAGTTGTGGTGCTCTTTTAGCTATTTTTGGGATCATGAGGCAAGGTGCATGTGAGGAGATTAATATACCTCTTATGTGGGCAAATTTAACACATTTTCTCCAAATATTAAATAAGCTTTCATTGTCAAACATTATAATATTTAATAAAAACTGAAACTGGAGCTAGAAGTGATTATTCTAAATATTTTTTTGAATTTATGTATTTTTAAAACTGAAAAATGTTAGTATTTAAACAGACACAAGGTCTTTCTGAAATCAACGACCCTTGTGCTAAAATGCTGGTCCACAACAAGAAGCTGAAACCAACAAATATGAAGAATCCATTATAACAATGTGCTTATGTCAATTTTAGAATGCTATGGATACATAAAATGGAAATCAAATACAAATTGTTAAAAGAGACCGTTTCATACTTCTCCTTCCATGCAGAGTCCTCTAATCATGCTGCATGGGTGGAGAAAAATAACATTCGAAACTGAGGGAAAGAGGCAAAGTGTCTATTAGTCCATGTCAGACAAAAGAGGATCTTCTAGATTTGTGCCGATATTCACGCAGTTTCATTTGCTATAAATCCCTGAAGTTTGTATGTTAGTTAAGAGATTTTATCTCTCCTATAGTATCTGGAATACCTAGAAATGCTCATGAATTTACTCATGGCCAATTACTAAATCTAATCTCTAATGTAACTAAGATTCAATCTGTCATAAAGACAAGAAATATTCATGTTGAAACTATCAATCAATTCTTTCATTGTCATTAAAAGTTAAATGATACATCACTCCATTTATAGGATCTTCAGAAAGAGATTATATATGGAGAGTAATTGAAAGGCTCACTTCACAGGCAAAGACATGCAAAGCTTTTTATGATATTGCAAAGAGCAGAGAAAGTGACCTAGATGGGTCAGAGATGCAGACCACAGCAGAAAGCTAGCTACATTTGGGAAGGACTTGTGAAATTACAAATGATAATTACTGATAGCTTGCACGTTCTCTGCCCTTCATGAAGACCTTAAATACAAATAGATCATACCACTTCAGGCAACAAGATGATAGACTGAGGATGAAATATGAAGAGATAGCTGTCCACAGAACTGTAAGCAGTTCATCACAAGGATTTCTTAGATCTACTATGAGGGTATCTATTAAGAATAGTTCAAGAGAAAAAATATAGCATGTCATTACACCATGTATAGGCACTGTCTAGTCATTTATCACATTAGATTATATTTGGAGGAAAATCTTCTGATCCTTTCATCTGTAAACCTCATGGCATGGTAGGAAAATGCTAAAAAAACAAAAGCTACGAGTTCGGTTGGTATTTTGATACATTGATTTGTTATCTTGCTATTAACTCACTATTAACAAGACCATTGATGCAATGGGAGACCATCATTGTAAAGCTCTCCCACAGACCCACCTATTTGAAGAACGAGCAGAGGAACAGTGCTCAATGAACCTGTTGAGACCAGACCAGGAATGAGAGTTATGAAATAACATGCTGTGGATACTCAGCAGGCAAAGCAATTTCAATAGTATGGGAAGCAGCATTAATGTGTCAACCCTAATGAAAGATTTATTTCTCTGTCCATAGAACCTGCCTGATTTGTTGTGGATCTTCACCATGCTCTCTTTTTCTTATTTATAATGTCCAGCATTGGTTTTTGGTTTTCAGTGGCAGTTGCACTCCTGTTCTCTAACTCTTTCCAAGACACGCTCTCACATCTGCAAGTGGCTAGGCTGCATTTCATTCCTTTAAAAGAAAGTAGCAAAGAAAGAGTATGCTTTTCTTTCCTCCCACAGTGAATGTACTATCCCTGGGCACACATTATAGCCTAATGAGAAGGTAGCATTTGGGATGTGTCCTTGTTTGTACGTGGTACTCTTGGGCTACTTAAGTAACCTTCTCCTAACTTTGCAAGGTCAGCACCAGAGGTTTTAGTGTGTGCATCCAGGCACATACATTGATCCATTCTACACACGCACTCAGATATGAAGCTATGCATTTAACCACGTAACATAACGCATTACTTTTTATATAGCTCTGCAACTGAATGGGTCCTTGAATAAAAGTGTGGAAATTAAGATGCAGAACGAAACAAAAGTTTTAGTTAATGAAAAGTCAAGGAAATGGAACAAAATAAATGGCTCTTTCAAACGGTCTGGCTAATAAATCGAAAGACTTCATTCTGCACTTTAAAACTGAATGATCCTATAATAATAATCATGACAGAAAGATATTTTCCATAGATAACAAAATTCATAAACCAATATGAAAGAGTTTATGCATGCTGTTGGCTGGGAAATGCATTATGAAATGTATTATGCATTCTGATTTTCATGTAGATTATTACAGAGTTTATGTGGGTTGCTGTCATTACTTGCTCTACTGAAAGATTATAAAGCAAAACTTTAAAAACTTTTTCATTCAGATTTAAACCAATATATGTACTTACATGTAAGGAGGTCCAAGGCATGGCAAGAACCTACTTGTACAATACTTAAAGGATAAAATCAGCCCCTTTCTCAAGGGATTAAAAATTAAGAGTACCGTACATTTCTTAACTAGCCTATAATCTGTAAAAACCCTGGATTGACAGTCTTTTGTAGCACTTCCAATGCAATGTCAAACATAAGTGATGGAATTACAATGTTAATCTCACTGGGCTCAACTGCACAAGTGAAATGAATTAAAGACGTGAGAAAAATCTCCAATGCTAATTCCTGTCCAAAGGCTCCTGCTTGTCAGTCAATGAAAATCAAGGATATGTTGAAGCACATGGGACTAAGGGTGATTTGACAAATGGTTATGTCTATCTTTATCCAACTGTTGTATGATTTGTGCATAGGGAAAATCATAATATTGCAACTGGCACATCAAAAAATCCGATCATCCCTGCCATGGTAGCGTAGCAGTTAGAGTGATGCTATTGCAGCTCGGTGTGTTCCAGAGTTCAACTCCGGTGCCATTCTGTAAGGAGTCTCTGTATATCCTCACAACGGAATGTGTGGGTTTTCTCCAGTTTCCTCCCACAGTCCAAAGATGCACTGGGCAGGTTAATTGGTCATTGTAAATTGAACCATGATTAGGTTAGGGTTAATTGAGTTTGTCAGGGGTTGCTGGGGCAGGCTGGTTCAAAGAGCCAGAAAGGCCTACTCCATGCTGAATCACAAAATAAATAATTCATTTATTTTTATATTAATAGCATGCAATAGGCCTTGCAATCAACAAGTGCAATCAACTGTCATCCCATTACATCAAATTGTGAGCAATGATGGAAAATTAAACAACAAACAAGAGGAGTCGCTAAAAAATACTCTCCTCTTCAATGATTGCCCAGCATGCAAAATGCTAACAATAAAGCTGAAGCCCTAACAACCATGTTCAGCTGTAAGTGTCAAATAGATGATCCATCTTGGCTTCCTCCTGAGATTCACATTTTCACAATGAAAATGAAGATTTGGAGGATGCAGACATCGAAAGCATTGTATGAAGGCAGTCCATTATCTGCACTAGGTGTCTGCCCTGATTTTGTTCATTTACAGGCAAAAGAACATGGTAGCGTACACTGAATGAATTCCTCTATCGGAAACTATTAGGAACTAATGGGAGTTATCTACAGGCCCCCAAACAGCAGTCTGGATGTAGGGTGTAAGTTGAATGAAGAGTTAAAATTGGCATGTCGCAAAGGTAATGATACAGTTGTCATGGGGGATTTCAACATGCAGGTAGACTGGGAGAATCAGAATGGTACTGGACCCCAAGAAAGGGAGTTTGTGGAGTGCCTCCAAGATGGATCCTTAGAACAGCTTGTACTGGAGCCTGCCAGGGAGAAGGCAATTTAGATTTAGTGTTGTGCAATGAACCGGATTTGATCAGGGACCTCAAGGTAAAGGAACCATTAGGAGGTAGTGACCATAATATGATATGTTTTAACCTACAATTTGAGAAGGAGAAGGGAAAATCGGATGTGTCAGTATTACAGTTGAACAAAGGGAACTATGGAGCTATGAGGGAGGAGCTGGCCAAAGTTCAATGGAACAATACCCTAGCAGGGAAGACAGTGGAACAACAATGGCAGGTATTTCTGGGAATAATGCAGAAGGTGCAGGATCGGTTCATTCCAAAGAGGAAGAAAGATCCTAAGGGGAGTAAGGGGTGGCCGTGGCTGACGAGGGAAGTAAAGGGCAGTATAAAAATAAAAGAGAAGTATAACATAGCAAAGATGAGCGGGAAACCGGAGGACTGGGAAGCTTTTAAAGAGCAACAGAAGATAACAAAAAAGGCAATACGCCAAGAAAAAATGAAGTACGAAGGTAAACTAGTCAAGAATATAAAGGAGGATAGTAAAAGTTTCTTTCGGTATGTGAATAGCAAAAAATAGTTAAGGCCAAAATTGGGCCATTGAAGACAGAAACGGGTGAATTTATTATGGGGAACAAGAAAATGGCAGATGAGTTGAACAGGTACTTTGGATCTGTCTTCACTAGGGAAGACACAAACAATCTCCCAGATGTAATAGTGGCCAAAGGAACTAGGATAAAGGATGAACTGAAGGAAATTTATATTAGGCAAGAAACGGTGTTGGATAGATTGTTGAGTCTGAAGGCTGATAAGTCTCCAGGACCTGATGGTCTGCATCCCAGGGTACTTAAAGAGGTGGCTCTAGAAATCGTGGATGCATTGGTAATAATTTTCCAATGTTCTATAGATTCAGGAACAGTTCCTGCTGATTGGAGGGTGGCTAATGTTGTCCCACTTTTCAAGAAAGGAGGGAGAGAGAAAACAGGGAATTATAGACCGGTTAGCCTGATGTCAGTGGTGGGAAAGATGCTGGAGTCAATTATAAAAGAGGAAATTACGACACATTTGGATAGCAGTAGAAGGATCAGTCCGAGTCAGCATGGATTTATGAAGGGAAAATCATGCTTGACTAATCTTCTGGAGTTTTTTGAGGATGTAACTATGAAAATGGACAAGGGAGAGCCAGTGGATGTAGTGTACCTGGACTTCCAGAAAACTTTTGATAAAGTCCCACACAGGAGATTAGTGGGCAAAATTAGGGCACATGGTATTGGGGGCAGAGTACTGACATGGATTGAAAATTGACTGGCTGACAGGAAACAAAGAGTAGTGATTAACGGGTCCCTTTCGGAATGGCAGGCTGTGACTAGTGGGGTACCGCAAGGTTCGGTGCTGGGACCGCAGCTGTTTACAATATACATTAATGATTTAGATGAAGGGATTAAAAGTAACATTAGCAAATTTGCTGATGACACAAAGCTGGGTGGCAGTGTGAAATGTCAGGAGGATGTTATGAGAATGCAGGGTGACTTGGACAGGTTGGGTGAGTGGGCAAATGTATGGCAGATGCAGTTTAATGTGGATAAATGTGAGGTTATCCACTATGGTGGCAAGAACAGGAAGGCAGATTACTATCTAAATGGAGTCAAGTTAGGAAAAGGGGAAGTACAATGAGATCTAGGTGTTCTTGTGCATCAGTCAATGAAAGTAAGCATGCAGGTACAGCAGGCAGTGAAGAAAGCTAATGGCATGCTGGCCTTTATAACAAGAGGAATTGAGTATAGGAGTAAAGAGTTCCTTCTGCAGCTGTACAGGGCCCTGGTGAGACCCCACCTGGAGTATTGTGTGAAGTTTTGGTCTCCAAATTTGAGGAAGGACACTCTTGCTATTGAGGGAGTGCAGCATAGGTTCACAAGGTTAATTCCCGGAATGGCGGGACTGTCATATGTTGAAAGATTGGAGCGACTGGGCTTGTATACACTGGAATTTAGAAGGATGAGAGGGGATCTGATTGAAACATATAAAATTATTAAGGGATTGGACACACTGGAGGCAGGAAGCATGTTCCCGCTGACGGGTAAGTCCAGAACTAGAGGCCACAGTTTAAGAATAAGGGGTAGGCCATTTAGAACGGAGATGCGGAAAAACTTTTTCACCCAGAGAGTGGTGGATATGTGGAATGCTCTGCCCTAGAAGGCAGTGGAGGCCAAGTATCTGGATACATTCAAGAGAGAGTTAGATAGAGCTCTTATAGATAGCAGGGTCAAGGGTTATGGGGAGAGGGCAGGAATGGGGTACTGATTGTGTATGATCAGCCATGATCACAGTGAATGGCGGTGCTGGCTAGAAGGGCCAAATGGCCTACTCCTGCACCTACTGTCTATTGTCTATTGTCTATTGTCTAAATACACAGTTTTTTAGTACTGTAATCATATTGGTAATGATCTAATTTGTTCTGTATTTTTTTAAATACATAATTTGTTACTCAACATGTCTTTTTTACACCTTTTTAACTATTTCCATGAAACTTCAGCTAATTGGAGCAGCTGCTTAATTGGGCCAATATACACCTGCCCCAATGTGTCTCAATTAACTGGAGACCACTGTATTTTCAAATTTGGACAGCATTTTTAGAAAAAGTATTCTAGTGACTATCCAGTAAGACTGCACAACATACAAGTAATTTGATCACAAGGTCTGCTAGGCTGCAACTCTCAAGAAGACAGTTAAAGGAGTTGTACTGTCATGGAATAATATAGCACGGATACAGACCCTTCAGGCCAACAAGTCCATGCTGACCCAGTGCCTATCCAGCTACTCCCAATTTCCTGTATTTGGCCCATATCCTTACAAGCTCCACCTCTCAATCTACCTGAACAATTTGCTTCATAACTGATACTATTGTACCTGCCTCAACCAAACGTTGTGACAGTTTGTTCCATATACTCAAAGTTCAAAGTAAATTTATTATCAAAGTACATATATGTCAGCATATACAACCCTGAGATTCATTTTCTTGTGGGCATACTCAACAATCCATAATAGAATAATAACCATAATAGAATCAATGAAAGACCACACCAACTTGGGTGTTCAACCAGTGTGCAAAAGACAACAAACTGTGCAAATACAAAAAGATAGAAATAATAATAAAAAATAAATAAACAATAAATATCGAGGACATGAGATGAAGAGTCCTTGAAAGTGAGTCCATAGATTGAGGCAACATTTCAATGATGGGGCAAGTGAAGTTGAGTGAAGTTATCCCTTCTGGTTCAAGACCCTGATGGCTGAGGGGTAATAACTGTTCCTGATCCTGTTGCTGTGAGTCCTGAGGCTCCTGTTTCTTCTTCCTGATGCCAGTAGTGAGAACAGAGCATGTCCTGCTTTCCTGTGACAACCATTCATGTGGGTGTGCTCAATGGGTACGAGGGCTTCACTTGTAATGGATGGGGCTGTATCTACTATTTCTTGTAGGATTTTCTTTTCAAGGGCATTGGTGTTCCCATGCCAAGCTATGATGCAGCCAGTCAATTGACTGTCTTCCACACATCTACTGAGTTTTGATAAAGTTTTAGATGTCATGACTAATCTTCTCAAACTTGCAAGGAAGTAGAGGCTCTGCCGTCCTTTCTTCATAATTGCCCATTGGGCCCAGGAGAGGTCCTCCGTGGAATTTAGAGTTGCTGACCCTCTCCACCTCTGACCCCCTGATGAGGACTGGCTCATGATTTCCTCCTCCTGAAGTCACTAATCAATTCCATGGTCTTGCTGACATTGGGTGAGGTTGTTGTTATGACACCACTCAGCCAGATTTTTAATCTCCTTCCTATATGCTGATACGACACCACCTATGATTCGGCCTATGACAGTGATGTTGTCAGCAAACATGATGTGTCACCATCCTGTGTGTGGAAAAGTTCCCCATCAGGCATCTTTTATATTTTTCACCTCACACCCTAACCTACATCCCCCAGTTTTGGTCCCATACCCTGGATGAAAGACTGCTACCATCCCCCTTTTCTATGCCTATTTTAAACATTTCCATAAGGTCACCTCTCATTATCCTTTGTTCCAAGGAATCTCTCCCAATAACGCTACCCTCAAAAACCTTTTCTGAACCTTTTTCAAGTTTAACGACTTTTTTCCTATAACAGGATGACGAAAACTGTACACAATACTCCAAGTGCAGCCTCACTAACAACTTATACAACTGTAACATAATGTCCCAACTCCTATATTCAGCGCCCTGGCTGATGAAAGCCAACATGCTAAATGTCTTGCAACACACACAAAATGCTGGTGGAACTCAGCAGGCCAGGCAGCATCTATAGGAAGAAGCACTGTCGACGTTTCCAGCCGAGACCCTTCATCAGGACTAACTGAAAGAAAATATAGTAAGAAATTTGAAAGTAGTGGGGGGAGGGGGAAATGTCAAATGATAGGAGAAGACCGGAGGGGGTGGGGTGAAGCTAAGAGCTGGAAAGGTGATTGGCAAAAGGGATACAGAGCTGGAGAAGGGAAAGGATCATGGAATGGGAGGCCTAGGGAGAAAGAAAGGGGGAAGGGAGCACCAGAGGGAGATGGAGAACAGGCAAAGAGTGATGGGCAGAGAGAGAAGAAAAGGGGGGGGGGAATAAATCAGGGATGGGTTAAGAAGGGGAGGAGGGGCATTAATGGAAGTTAGAGAAACCAATGTTCATGCCATCAGGTTGGAGGCTACCCAGACGGAATATAAGGTGTTGTTCCTCCAACCTGAGTGTGGCTTCATTTTGACAGTAGAGGAGGCCACGGATAGACATATCAGAATGGGAATGGGACATGGAATTAGAATGTGTGGCCACTGGGAGATCCTGCTTTCTCTGGCAGACAGACTGTAGGTGTTTTCCGGTCTTCTCCTATCATTTCGCATTTTCCCCTCCCCCTCCTACTTTCAAATCTCTTACTATCTTTTCTTTCAGTTAGTCCTGACAAAGGGTCTCGGCCCGAAACATCAACAGTGCTTCTTCCTATAGATGCTGCCTGGCCTGCTGAGTTCCACCAGCATTTTGTGTGTGTTGCTTGAATTTCCAGCATCTGCTGATTTCCTTGTGTATGCTAAATGTCTTTTGCACCACCCTGTCTACCTGAGATGCCGATTTCAACAAACTAATTACTCCTGAGTAGCTCTGTTCCATTACCCTATCATACATGGTGTAAGTGCACACTGGTTTGACTTTCCAAACTGCATCACCTCATGTTTACCTCACAAATGTATTGAAATCCATTTGCCACTCCTCAGCCCACTTCCCTAATGAATCAAGATCTCTTTGTAATCTACAATAACTGTCTTCACTATCAACAACTCATAAATTTCATGCCATCTTAAACTTACTGATCTAGCCTTGTCCATTTGCATCTAAATCATTTATGTAAATAACAAATACCAAGGCTTCCAAGTAACTGAGACAAAATGCTGAAGGAACTCAGCAGGTCAGGCAGCATCTATGGAAAGGAATAAAGAGTTGACATTTTGGTCTGAGACCCTTCATCAAGCTGAAATGACTCCTTATTTCTTTCCGTAGATACTGCCTAATCTGCTAAGTTCCTTCAGCATTTTGTGTGTGTTACTTTGGATTTCCAGCATCTACAGAATCTCTAGTGTTGACAAGGGTCCCAGCACTGAGCAGGAGATCAAAACAACAGAAATAACATATGCATCAGGTTAGTTGGCCAGTTTGACTGATATGCCTCGAGTACTTTTGTGCTTCTTCAGATGAACACTCATTTAGAACTGAGAAGATCCGCTATCTGATTTCTGAATGGTCCACAAATCCATGAACATTACTTTGTGATTGACAGCTCTAGATGTTTACTCACTGGAATTCAGAAGAATGAGGGGTGACCTCATTGAAAACTGTTGAATGATGAAAGGCTTCAATAGAGTGGATGTTTCCTATGGTGGGGGAGTCTAAGACCAGAGGACACAGCGTCAGAATAGAGGGGCGTCCTTTAGAATGGAGCTGAGGAGGAGTCTCTTTAGCCAGAGCGTGTCAATCTGAGGAATTCATTACTACAGGTACCTGTGGAGGCCATTATTTGGTATATTTAAGGCAGAGGTTGATAGGTTCTTGATTAGTCAGGGGGTGAAGGGGTATGGGGAAAAGGCAGGAATTTGGGGCTGAGAAGGTAAAAGGATCAGCCATAACAATATGGCGGAGCAGACTTCATGGGCCAAATGGTCTAATTCTGTTCCTATACCTTATGTTCTCCTGGTCTTGTTATTTGTCATTTGCACTATTTATTTGTGTAATATCTGGTCATTTTTATGTATTGCAGAGTACTGCTGCTGCAAAACAACAAATTTCACAGGATATGTCAGTAATAATAAAATAACTGACACATGCTTTAGGTAAGGTTTCGTTGATACGATTGTAGGGTATGAAGCTAACTCTCTGTATCTATGACAGGTACGGCATGAAAGAGTTCTTTAAGTCATGCGACAGGAGGATTGGACCTGACAATGCTTATAAACTTTTCAATACCATCATTGAAGATGAGTGACTCAATGGGAAACAGGACTGGACCAACCACATGAACCACAAAAGCAGGTAAGAGGGTGGGTACACCCCAAGACCCTACCAATCTCAACAAAGTGAAGAGTGCGATGGAATGCTTTACACTTGCCTGGATGGGTCAGGAGTCAATAAATCTCAAGAAGCTTGGGACGATCTCAGACCAAGCAGTCTGTTTAATTGATACTGCTGCAGCCATGCTCACCGTTCATTCTGTTGCACAGTGGCTGCAGTGTGCATGATCTGTAGCAGACACTTCAGTGACTCACCCCAGCTACTGTAATGCCACTTCCCAAACCCTGTGACCTCTGCCACCAAGATGACTTAGGGCAGCAGATGCATAGAAACACCACAACCATCAGGTCCCCCTCCATATCACTAGTATATCATTGCTAGGTCTAAATTCTGGACTTCCTCTCTAACAGCACTGTGACAGTACCTTTATCAGAACATCTGCAGTGTATCAAGAAGACCCTCTCAATGGCAATTAGGGATAATAAAGATGCAGGCTTTGCCAGCAATATCCTGATCCAAAGACTGATTTTAAAAAAAATGCAATATGCATAATAACTTGCCCAGACTAGTAAAGCCTCTGATCTGCCAAACCTCTTCGTTCTTGAATGTCTTGTGTTGCAGTTGGTTTGACATTACACGAGTACTGTTCTGGTTGGCTGAACTTGATTCATAGAAGTTTCATTTATCATTCCATCTTTTTCAATTAGAGCTGTCGTTTTGGGTCATCCGTGTAAAGCTTCAGACTATAGATACAACACTGAGTCATGTCATCTGCAGAAATTCTCTGATGACTCAGCAAAAGTTGGGTGTATAAAGGGAGGATGGGACAATGAATACAGGTGGAGGACTTTGTCAAATGGTGCAAGCTGAATCATCTGCAGCTGAACATCAACAGGACAAAGGAGATGGTGATGGACTTTAGGAAGACTAAGCCTGAACTTCTCCCCATTACTAATGATGATAAGGATGTGGATGTGGTGTGGTCCTACAAGTATCTGGAGGTGTACCTGAATGACAGACTTAGTGAAGCACCAACACAGAGGCTGTGTGCAAGAAGGGCCGAGTCGCCTCTACTACCTGAGAAGACAGAAGTCCTTTGGAGTATACAGGCCTCTCTTTCACATGTTCTACCAGTCTGTTGTCAACAGTACAATCTTCTGCGCGGTGGTGTGCTGGGGCAATGGCATCAACAAAGGTGATGCCAACAGGCTCAATAAACTGATTGGAATAGCTGACTCTGTTATAGGAGTCAAACTGGACACACTGGAGGCTGTGGTAGAACAACAAACCCTACGGAAAATCCTGGCAATTCTGGACAATGTTTCCCACCCTCTACATGCCACCTTGGCTGAACAGAGGTGCACTTTTAGTAATAGACTAAGATAACTGTGTTGCTCTAAAGAGCACTATATGAGGTCGTTCTTATCCTCAGCCATTAGGCTCTATAATAAGTCAACCTATAACCCCTCCTGTTAGGCTGTTCCAGGTAACCATATCTGTGCACTTGTAATGCTACTGTGACACTGTAATTTCCTTTGGGATCAATAAGTATCTATCTACCTATCTAAAGTGGGCAAGAACAGTCAAATAAGATTACTGGGACAGATCTGTGAAGAAGCTGACAAAAGTACATTGGCCTTCTATGTGTCATTCCATGATTAATACAGATAAGAAATGTAAGGGAAATAACTAGCTGATGACATTCATCTGTTTGACATGCATGAGTTACCAAGCTAAAGATGTTCAATGCTGGGACAAGGACAAAGAATATGGGATAAAGGGAATGAAGGCCAGATGCAATGACTGATAATAGGAGACACTTGGCAGAGCCTTCATGACGAGATTAACAACCCCATATGGAAAATGTCTGTGCCAATTGTTAAACATCACAGTCTCTCAAAAATGGCATGAACATTTGTTGGTCTAAGATATTTTGGTATACCAGAAGCCCTCCTTAGTAGATAGCAAATAAATCTTTAATTGCTTGAATTTCAAGACTTTGTAAGCAGTCTTTGTCCTACCATCCTCAGGGTGGAGGTTCAACACATTTTATAGACTCAACCTGATTGTGCAAATATTGATTTATCCTTCCTGTAAAATAACCTTTTCCTTCCTCCTCCCCTCTTTTATTATTCCCCACTCCAGTCTCCTACCTCTTCCCACCTACCTATCACTTCCCCCTGGGTCCCCGCCTCCTTCCCTTCCTCTTATGGTCTCAACCAACCTGGTTTCACCTATCACCTTCTAGCTATCCTCCTTCCCCTCCCCCCACCTTTTTATTCTGGCATCATCCTCCTTCCTTTCCAGTCCTGAAGAAGGATCTCGGCCCAAAACATCGACTGCTTGTTTATGCCTGACCTGCTCAATTCCTCCAGCATCTCATGTGTGTTGCTTTGGATTTCCAGCATCTGTAGAAATTCTCATGTTTAGAAAAATAAAGTATTAAAAGCAAATCAAGCTGTAATTTGCAAACTGCTAGCATAGGTTGACTTGAAATAGTTCCTATATTTTATATAGCTGGTAAACTGTAATCATACCATGAACTAGAATGCAACAGCAATTTGCGATAAATACGAACATTCTTACATAGTGAAATATTCCAAGGGGCTTCACCTGGTTTCAAGCTGTCAAAATTTGTTGCTGAACTACAGAACAAAATATTAGGCCAGAAAACTAAATGTTTGTCCTGAGGGTAAGGGAGTTGGTGAGGTATGGATAGAATACAAGAATTTAAACCCTGGATATCTGAAAGCACTATGACCAGTAATACAATAACTGAAATAGAATATGTAGCAAAGATTTAAAATTGTAAATCTAAGGATATCAGAAGTATGAAGAGCTGTTGAAATATCTGAAAATAAATATGATAACCTCAAAATTTGACATCCTATATGAGACATTGATATGTGTGGGTTGGTGCACAGGCTGAACTATGATGAGTAGAGAGAATCTTATGTACTTTTGATGCCATTCATTACAATATTGTTATATCAAGTGATTTTTTTCTGTATTTTCAGAATTATGGACACATTTGGCTTCAGGACATCTGTAAAACTGGAACCTGTTTGTTACATAGAAATGGGCTGCATGTTTAATGTGCAAAATACAAAAGATTTAAAAGAAAATATTTATACCATACATGCAGGCATGGCGCCAAGTATTAAGTGCTACCAGAGTTTGTTTTGAAATTAAGTTGACTGAAATCAGATCATATCTAGCAGCAGAAACACATGAGGAAAACATTTGTATCAGTATTTTATAGAGGTTCACATTATTGCTGTCGATAATTTTACTGATGGGAAATTTTTCACTAAATTATCAAAGAATCACGTTTAAAATCCATCATATGTGTGAATTAGTTCTGATTTCTGATTGATTGACAGGCTTCCAAACACATTGAAAATGTTGTAATATCACTGAAAAAGATAATTCAATTTATTAGAGATAAATGATATTATGTTTATAGAATTTTAAAAAATTAATTATGGTTTGCTTAGTAAAAAAATCAGAATTTATCTTTTACCTTAACGTATTTCAACAAATTTTTACGTTCTTTAAAATAGAGATTCACAGTCACAACATGTCATGACAGTGAAGTACAAGTGTAGAAATGCTACCAGTAATATTTCACCCATATGAGTCCAAAAAAATTTGCTCTAAACTTTCTGTTCAATCATACTCTGCGAGAGGCTAAATTATTCATTAAGAAGCAAATTACCACAATTACTGGAAGCCTAAATTAAGCAGGAATAGAGTCACTGAGTCATAGAAAAGTACAGCACAGAAACAGGCCCTTCTGCCCATCTAGTCCATGCAATATCATTTTAGCTGCTTATTCCCACCGGCCTGTACAGGAACCACAGCCCTCCATACTCTTCCCATCCATGTACCCATCCAAGCTTCTCTTAAACGTTGAAATCGAGCTCATATGCACCACTTGTACCGGCATCTCATTCCACACTCTCACGACTCTCTGAATTCCTGAGTCTTCACAGCCACAAACAGAAATGATGTGCAAAGCATAAACTTTCAAGTCAGTAACGTACAGCTTACTGCACAGTGCTGCACTTCAGTTTGTGCTTTTTGTCAATTGATTTTATTTTATTGGAACTAAACCAAAGCTAAGTTAAAAATAATCGCAACCTCAAAGTACCTGAAGACTACAGTTACCTTTTAAGCAAACTGATCAGCTCAGAATTGTGAAGAATATCATTAGGGACTTCAGCTGATGGACAATATTTCTTTGAAATTGCTTGGTAGAACATCAGTTTTTTTTAATATTTTGAATAGAACACTGTTAACCTGCAAAGCTATTGATCTAGTCTATGGTAAAGAATTAAATAATCACTTTTTCTTTGTTCAAAGACCTTCATAGTCAATAAAAATAGATTTAATACTATCAAAGGTGATCAAGACTTCAAATGAAATTCTGACAAGATATAAAACAAGTTGCATTGAAGACAATTTTAATGTATGGACTGCAAGACAGTAATGTTTGACCGGATTTCATTTGTATTGTCTTATTTCAGGAGCTGCACAATTTATACAAATCAATCATCACTTGCTAAAGAATTAGCAAGTTAATATTGTACATTCATATTTAGACCTAATATTTAAATCCCCTCACAGCAAGAGATTATTTTCTTAGTATGATCATTAGACGTCAATTCAGAAGCAAAGGAAGATTAAAACAAATATGAATTTAATTAAGAACTCTGCTTTCCTGGTGTGGGAATAGGCCAATTCTGGCTGTAATAGAAGGTCCAGCATCAGGGTGTCCAAGCAGAATCAAAGGTAGCTTGCTTACCGCTTACTGCTCGGATGATCCATATCGTAACTACACCAAAAGAGAAGAAAAGAATCATTCATTCCTTTTGATCTGCCTTTCCTTAGAAGCAACTCTCTTTGTTGAATGGAAGAGGGCCAAAGTCAATTCAAAAGTTTTTTTAAAACCATACTTTGCACAGAGCTGAAAGTTAGCAGGAAAAATGCATAATAAAATTTCCCATAGCTTGTCCAGTCACTCATATGAAGAAAGCAAGTAGATTTTGAAAAAAAAAACTTGCTGTTTTTGATTCTTGTATCACCTTGTTTGAGTTGGGAGGTGGGCAATGTACGATTCTGCAAGTCACAAAATACCACTTCTACATTTCTGTTTCCATCTACTTATTTTCAAAACTGCTCAAAGCCAATAATTCCTTTTCGAATTTATTTTGAAATATTACCAAAAGGCAAACTTCCCTTGTCCTTCATTTTTTTTTCACCATTCCCTTTATCTGGCTTTCATTATGGGTGTGCTCAGCTTCTTTTGTGAGGGGCAGAGGGGAACTTCAGGGAGCCAGTCACTTTCTCAGCCCTGTGATGTTCCTCAAGATTAAAAACAAGCTTTGAAGCCTCTACAGTTTTCTGTAAGCCCCGTGGTACAGAACCTCTGAAAGACCGAAGCCATCTGGCAACTTGACATAAAGAAGAAACAAACTGATTGAAACTGTTTCTTCAAAGCAACAATAGCTGGCTGGCAGATTTGTTGATTTGTGCTTTGTCTTTTATGTGTCGCACTCAGAAGTCACCAGAACACCTAAGCAATGATTGGAAAAATCTGCACAGATTTCTATTATGTCTAAAGGGTTGTAGCCACAATCATAATTAATTTAGTCTGCTGAGATTGAATTGTTAATTACAGATAATAGGTCTGATTTGGTATTCATAATAAGATCCACATGCTATGGTACTGTTATCCTATTTCCTCAAAATGTGACTCCAACAATATGACAATAAAAGTATAAAAGAACGAAAAGCTCATTCATATACTGTCTCCAGCTGACTGCTCAAGCTTTTAAGATGACAGTGAAACATCAGGGTGTAACTCGTATACTGAGTGCTAGTTTTATTTGATCATGTGTTGTCAAGACACTGCCAATCTACATGTATATTTGAAATGTAATCTCCTGCCTGGGTTTTTTCCTCCATCAGTCTAGGTGAGTTTGGTACATCTCTTTCATGATACAATCATGCTACACTGTAAAATACAAAACATGTTCAATATTACATAACAATATTTTAGAAAATTTAGACAAATTATATATTTGTGAACTGAATTAAATTGAAAAATCTTAACTTTCAATACTTGGTTCATTATTACTACCATTGCCAAAACATCCTTATTGCTGAAGTGACAATTCTAAAATACTGATTAAATTCACCTGTATAAACAAAGTTCTTTATTAATTGATGGAGCTTTTTAATTTTTATATCTTATTTCACCAACATGTGTCCTCCGAAAGTGATCATGTGTAAAAACACCAATCCTTTTTTTATCCTCTCTAATCCTACATCAACTACTTCAAATGAATTTAGTTGATACGGACCAAACTCAAGATTGAATTTGGATTTCTAATTTGCCTGACAAAGTTCAAAGTAAATTTATTATCTAAGTATGTATATGTTACCATGTACTACCTTGAGATACACTTTCTTGCAGACATTTACAGGAAAAAGTTAACATAACAGAATTTTACAAAAAACTATGCATAACCCAAAAAGATTGACAAATTCCAATGAGCAAAAGATAAATTGTGCAAATGAAAATAATACCAAGAACATGACTTGTGAAGAGTCCTTGAAAGTGAGTGTGTAGAATGTAGAATCAGTTCAGAGTATCCATGCTGGTTCAAGAGCCTGGTGGCTGTAGAGTAATATGTTCCTGAACTGTGGGACTAAGGCTTCAGTACTTTCCGTCCGATGACAGTAACAAGAAGAGAATGTGGCCTGGATGGTGGGGAAATTGCTATACATAGAAAGAAACTTGCTGATTTCTGGAAGGGGCAATATTTGTTTATGCATTGGGTTATATTGCTATGTATTTATGTAATATCCTTTCCTTTACCAAAATGTAACACTAAAGAAGACCCATAACAGCAACATAAACCTGTTCCCATGATACATTTAAAGATCCCATTGTCAGTTAAAGGAAATTGTGATCCAAAAGTATAAAAATATTGCTATCATTTTTGTTCCATCTTTCCATATGTTTATGATTATTCTGCATTTCAACTTCATCCAACAGCCTTGACTCTTTATAGATTATCTAGGACTTACCCAGTAAGAGTTCTATACCTTATACTCTCCTCCACAATTGTAAGACAACATTTGTAGTACCAATCAAATGTACTAATGGTTAGTTAGCGAGCTAAAACGCAATCTGAAGAAATTGACCAAATGTTGCAGGGGTAATGATCTAAACTGGATAATGCTAGAAGCAAGTCCAAAGTGGGCAAGTTTGACCATTGAAGGAATTATATTTGTTCATATGTTGCTGATACAATTATATTAGTATCATAGCTGTAGGCAACCACTGCTCAATGGATAGAAACTCATTTCAAGTTACCTGTGATCGTCAAAGACAACCTCTTAATGAAAGATGGTGGAAGCATTTATTGCTCATCAAATCGTATTGCACTGCACAGCAAACCACAGCAAAGAACAAGCTCTTGATTCTCCGACATGGTTCAGGAGTCCTTGGCATTGAGTTGGTGAGCATTAACCAAGTCGGGTAGGATGTTGCAATGCAGACAGTAAATCAGTAATGGAAGAAGTATAAATTAAGATGATTGAGAGCAATCAAACTCCTAAGACATAAATGTATTTCCTCACCCATACACCACTTAAAGCCACAAAGACATTTTTAATTCACATCTCCAACTACTTACCTCAAAGACTACAAAGTAATTCAACCTCCATTCTCAAACTTGTGCAAAGCTATCACCCACCTACCAGTAGATTCTATCAATCAGCACTTAGATCTGATATTTGTGAGCCAAATCACACCCTCACCTATCTCCTGCAGCCTTAAGCCTTACTTCTATCTATGTGTAACTAGAATACTCTATGTATTTATTACAGTTGTAAGAAAAGCACATAAATCATTCTAACCATTTTGTTGGATGATGCACATGCAAAGAAACTGAAAGCAGGTTAGTATCTGTGCTGCAGGACCCAAGTTCATGGCTGTGATCCTTATTCTCAGCATCAACAAAGTTTCCCAAATAGTTTTATTTTAATTGGAAATACATTAATTGAAAAAGTTGAAACAAATTGTTTTAATCAGCTCACTTTAATCCCCATCAAGTTTCATTGGCATTTGGTCTATATCCAGAGCTGATGAATTTAACCATTGGCAGTAATGTTAGACTTCTGTCCATCTTTTAAGTATTTTCCTATACTTCATGCTAAGATCTCGGTTAACTTGGTCAAAGAAATCTTGGGATTTTTAGCACCTTTAAATTATCTACATAAGGTTGCAAACATTAAAAATCTTTTGAACAGATTTGTTTATGTTCAAGTTTGATTATAACAAGACATTGTCACATTTTGCTGTTTTACATAATGTTAAGTTTTCATAAGAGGAAAAATACTTGGCCATACTTAACGTGTATTTTTTTCTCTCTAACCTAAATGGCCTCTCAAAATAAACCACTGAATGACAACAGCAGAGGTCCAAAGGTAGAAACATAGAAAACCTACAGCACAATACAGGCCTTTCCGCCCACAATGCTGTACCGAGCATGTACTTACTTTAGAAATTACCTAAGGTTACCCTTAGCCCTCTATTTTTCTAAGCTCCATGTACCTATCCAAGAGTCTCTTAAGAGACCCTATCGCATCCACCTCCACCACCACTGCCAGCAGCCCATTCCATGCACTCACCACTCTCTGCGTAAAAAACTTACCCCTGACATCTCCTCTGTACCTGCTTCCAAGCAGCATAAAACTGTGCCCTGTGGTGATAGCCCTTTCAGCCCTGAGAAAAAGCCTCTGAGTATCCACACAATCAATGCCGCTCATTAAAACTAGTTGTTTTAATTTTGTTTGTAAAATCAGTGAATCCATCTGACTTAATAGTAATGGTAGGTAGATTCTGTCATCGCTTTGGGTTTATTATGTAATTTTTAAAAAAATAATCAAGAACAGACAGCTATGATAAGGGTGAAAGATATGAAACTAAATTCTTTGAGGGAAAGTAAAATCCCTGATGTGAATAAAGATGGGAAATAATAAAAACTGATATTGGCAAGTATTTATATATACAAGATCACAAAGGTTCTAGTATTTATAAATACTTAGCACTAAGGATGCCAAAAGGAAGAAACAGTATTTTAGCATGTAAATTTCAAATGCCTGCCGCATTTCTCTTCAAGGTTTTAAAAATACCCACTTGTGCAAAAATGTCCAGATGGTTTGATTATGGAACGTAACTCAACACCTCAACAAAACACTGAAGCAAGTTATTGCCACGCATGTTCTGACAACTCATTGAACAAAGCAACAGAAATCCGATGTCAGATTTCAGTCTACTTTCTACCTATATCAAGATTAGACCTTACCAAGTTGTTAAGTCTGATGCAATAAGTAAATATAGAGCTAAAATATATATGAGTGAGTGTGTGTGCGTGCATGCGTGTGTGCATGTGTGTGTGTTTGTGTGTGTGTGTGCATGTGTGTGTGTGTGTGCACGCGTGCTGAAGGACATTAAGTTAATCAGTAATGTTTCACAATTATATAAATTATAATTCTAAATTTGAAAATAATTTGCAGAGATTTTCTATCGCAATTCAATCATTATAATAATTGGTAGAGACAAAGTGAAATAGGATGTTATTTATTGAACACTAAACAGCTCAATCATTTGAATGCTGCTGTAATGACTATTTATGGTGATTATGAAACTCAATATGCAGCTACTACTTAGAGGGTTTTCTAGAAATTTAGAATAAAACACATTTCATAAGCATTATCCTTTAAACATATTTGGCAGTACTTATGCTTTAGTTTAGCTTAATATGGCCTTAAGTATTGTAAAAACTAACATTGTACATTCTCACAGTTTTGCAATTACCTTCTCTAAACTGGATTCAATTAAAGAAGGAACAATGACAACAGCATAAATTACAAGTGCATATAGTTGAGCTTTATACAGCATTAGAATATGTCCAGAGATGTTATAATGGTGCGTCTTTTGGAGACTGCAGCTGAAAACAGAACATATTTCCGTGAGGTAACAGGTAATTTTAATAAAAATGAAGAAAGGATTAGCTTTAAAATTAAGATCTTGGGGATTAATGCTAATATGAACATATTAATGTTATAGTAAAGAGATGAAATAATTGCTTTAAAAAGCAAATAATAATTAATTTTAATGCACATTTCTCTTTTCAAATTAAATGTTCACAGAATGAATAGGGCGTTATTTTAATTTTCCAACAATTTCAAGGAATTTTCTTGTTTTACAGTGTTTCCAAGTTATGCTTGAAGGGATTTCAGTTAATTCTGGATATTTTGATATTCTGTATATCAGTGGCCGACAAGCTAAAATCTTTTTTGATGGTTGGCTGTGGCATGGGAAGAGGATGTGGATGCCAAGATGTGCAAGAGTTAACTGAAATTGGATTATTTGATATCTGCTTTTGCCGTTTACAACTTTCTGAAAAGGGTTACCTTACCATGTTCCCTTCTTTCCCTCTGATCTTCCTCTGTTCATCCCATTTTTGCTCCCCCCCCCCGATTTCACCCACTTAAGCACTTCACCCACAAAATTCCCAACCCCACCTCATTCCATATGCCTGTTTCTCTCTTAAACGCTTCTCATTATCACCTTCCCATTTTTCCTGTGTCTACCCCCACCTATCACTCATCTGCCTCTATCTCCCAAATCCACTCCTTCCCTCCTAAGTCCACCTGCCCATATTCCTATCCTCTCACTTGGTCACCTATCACCTACCTATTCCGTCTTTCCTCTTTACACTGGCTTCCTTCCCTCTCCATTATGAATCCTGGTACAACCAAAAATTGCCAACACTTTGTTACCTTCTGCAGATATTGCTCAACCTGCTGTGTTCCTTTAGCAGTTTGTTCTTGCTTCATGTTTCAGCAGCTACTATTTCTTGTCTTCATACACAAATGTCTGATGTGTTACTAGGCAAAATTGCTTAAACTTTATTTGCCTGAACTGATGGCAAAATATGAGTAACGTAAATAAAAATATGGCTGCTTCTTTATTGCCTTGCACCAGCTGTTCCCTGTGTTCTGACCTTTATAAAGTATATATCAAAAGTACACTACGTTCTTAAAGTAAATGTCATAACACTACACAGTGTCATTCTTGAGTGGTTTTAAATCAATACATCACTGTTACCTAATTCATTTCCAAATTGCATGCTTTGTTTGCTGCCATCAGCCAGGATCAACAATATCAGTAATGTTTTCAACATTAGGAAATATGCAAAAAACAAACTGCTTCAATAGAATATTGAAAAACTTCAAAAGTAGTTAATAACTGAAAATTAATCCTTGATAAAAGTCCATGAATAAGGCAGCTGACCTAAGGTGATAGATTGGCTGGTACAGTGATATCACAAAAACAACCTCGCACTCAGTGTCAGTAAGACCAAACAATTGGATGTAGATTTCAAGAAGGGAGAGACAGGAGAACACATACCAGTCCTCATCAAGGGGTCAGCATTGGAAAGGGTGAGCAACTTCAATCTCCTGGGCTTCAACATCTCAAAGGATCTATCCTGGGCCCAACATATTGATATAATCATGAAGAAAGCAAGCTAGCAGCTGTACTTCATTTGGTGTCTGAGGAAATTTGGAATGTCACCAAAGACTCAAACAAATTTCCACAAGTCTACCATGTGGAGCATTCCGACTGGTTAGATCACCACCTGGTATGGAGTCTCCAGTGCACAGGATTGAAAGAAAAGCTGCAGTGGGCTTTAAACTCAGTCTGCTCATCATGGAATCGAGCCTCCCCACCATAGAGGACATCTTCAAAAGATAGTGCCTCAGGAAAGTGGCATCCTTTGTTAAAGACCCACACCATCCAAGACCTGCCCTCTTTTCATTACTACCATCAGAGAGGACGTACAGCAGCCTGAAAACCCACACTCAACATCTTAGGAACAGCTTCTTCCCCTCAGCCATTAGATTTCTGAACTGTCCATGAACACTACCACACTATTTTGCTCTCTTCTTGCTCTATTTAATTGTTTTTATATATTTATTTATTTCTTATTGAAACTTAGTAATTTTTATGTACTGCACTGTACTGCTGCCACAAAACAACACGTTTCATGACATACAGTTCGTCAGTGACAATAAATCTGTTTCTGAGGATCGATAAATCAATGTACTCGTTTTGGAACATATTTACTTTTAAAACTGAAAGGAAATACTCTTGGCAGTGGCAAGAGGAACCAAGGACAGACCCCTAGTTAGTTTGTTCCATTTTTCCAACCATTATATTTTAAGGATGGAATGTGAAAGAACAGGCATTTCATTTTTGCAGTGTTAGATGTGTAAACTCCTACTGAGAGTAAGCAAAGAATATTTCCTACTATTTACATTTGGCTGTGATTTCCAGCATTGGGTATGCCTTTGAATTCCAAAGCAATTGTGTGTCCAGAGGACAACTTCAGAGACAAAGTAACATTTATGCAAAGGATCATGTGTGAGGAATTTGCAAAAGAAGTTCATCCTTAAGGATATTATCCAACATATCATCATGGAAAACAGTAGCAATCCTGTCAGACACTGAAGGCAGAGATAGATTTAA